>NC_133328.1:534441715-534758571 GCF_042186555.1 Aquarana catesbeiana | reverse complement strand
TTTTATAGCGACAGGGACCCCCATATACTACCTAATAAATGTTTTAACCCCTTGATTGCCCCCTAGTTAACCCTTTCACCACTGATCACTGTATAACCGTTACGGGTGACGCTGGTTAGTTTGTTTATTTTTTATAGTGTCAGGGAACCCGCCGTTTATTACCGAATAAAGATTTAGCCCCCTGATCGTCCGGCGGTGATATGCGTCGCCCCAGGCAGCGTCAGATTAGCGTCAGTACCGCTAACACCCACGCACGCAGCATACGCCTCCCTTAGTGGTATAGTATCTGATCGCATCAATATCTGATCCGATCAGATCTATACTAGCGTCCCCAGCAGTTTAGGGTTCCCAAAAACACAGTGTTAGCGGGATCAGCCCAGATACCTGCTAGCACCTGCATTTTGCCCCTCCGCCCAGCTCGGCCCAGCCCACCCAAGTGCAGTATCGATCGATCACTGTCACTTACAAAACACTAAACGCATAACTGCAGCGTTCGCAGAGTCAGGCCTGATCCCTGCGATCGCTAACAGTTTTTTTGGTAGCATTTTGGTGAAATGGCAAGCACCAGCCCCAGGCAGCGTCAGGTTAGTGCCAGTACCGCTAACACCCACGCACCGTACACCTCCCTTAGTGGTATAGTATCTGAACGCATCAATATCTGATCCGATCAGATCTATACTAGCGTCCCCAGCAGTTTAGGGTTCCCAAAAACGCAGTGTTAGCGGGATCAACCCAGATACCTGCTAGCACCTGCGTTTTACCCCTCCGCCCGGCCCAGCCCAGCCCACCCAAGTGCAGTATCGATCGATCACTGTCACTTACAAAACACTAAACGCATAACTGCAGCGTTCGCAGAGTCAGGCCTGATCCCTGCGATCGCTAACAGTTTTTTTTGTAGCGTTTTGGTGAACTGGCAAGCACCAGCCCCAGGCAGCGTCAGGTTAGTGCCAGTAGCGCTAACACCCACGCACGCACTGTACACCTCCCTTAGTGGTATAGTATCTGAACTGATCAATATCTGATCCGATCAGATCTATACTGGCGTCCCCAGCAGTTTAGGGTTCCCAAAAACGCAGTGTTAGCGGGATCAGCCCAGATACCTGCTAGCACCTGCGTTTTACCCCTCCGCCCGGCCCAGCCCAGCCCACCCAAGTGCAGTATCGATCGATCACTGTCACTTACAAAACACTAAATGCATAACTGCAGCGTTCGCAGAGTCAGGCCTGATCCCTGCGATCGTTAACAGTTTTTTTGGTAGCGTTTTGGTGAACTGGCAAGCGCCAGCGGCCTAGTACACCCCGGTCGTAGTCAAACCAGCACTGCAGTAACACTTGGTGACGTGGCGAGTCCCATAAGTGCAGTTCAAGCTGGTGAGGTGGCAAGCACAAATAGTGTCCCGCTGCCACCAAGAAGACAAACACAGGCCCGTCATGCCCATAGTGCCCTTCCTGCTGCATTCGCCAATCCTAATTGGGAACCCACCACTTCTGCAGCGCCCGTACTTCCCCCATTCACATCCCCAACCAAATGCAGTCGGCTGCATGAGAGGCATTTTTATGTCCTCCCGAGTACCCCTACCCGACGAACCCCCCCAAAAAAGATGTTGTGTCTGCAGCAAGCGCGGATGTAGGCGTGACACCCGCTATTATTGTCCCTCCTGTCCTGACAATCCTGGTCTTTGCATTGGTGAATGTTTTGAACGCTACCATTCACTAGTTGAGTATTAGCGTAGGGTACAGCATTGCACAGACTAGGACACACTTTCACAGGGTCTCCCAAGATGCCATCGCATTTTGAGAGACCCGAACCTGGAACCGGTTACAGTTATAAAAGTTACAGTTACAAAAAAAGTGTAAAAAAAAAAAAAAAAAAACAAACAAAAATATAAAATAAAAAATAATAGTTGTCGTTTTATTGTTCTCTCTCTATTCTCTCTCTCTCTATTCTCTCTATTGTTCTGCTCTTTTTTACTGTATTCTATTCTGCAATGTTTTATTGTTATTATGTTTTATCATGTTTGCTTTTCAGATATGCAATTTTTTATACTTTACCGTTTACTGTGCTTTATTGTTAACCATATTTTTGTCTTCAGGTACAGCATTCACGACTTTGAGTGGTTATACCAGAATGATGCTTGCAGGTTTAGGTATCATCTTGGTATCATTCTTTTCAGCCAGCAGTCGGCTTTCATGTAGAAGCAATCCTAGCGGCTAATTAGCCTCTAGACTGCTTTTACAAGCAGTGGGAGAGAATGCCCCCCCCCCCCCCCACCGTCTTCCGTGTTTTTCTCTGGCTCTCCTGTCTCAACAGGGAACCTGAGAATGCAGCCGGTGATTCAGCCAGCTGACCATAGACCTGATCAGAGACCAGAGTGGCTCCAAACATCTCTATGGCCTAAGAAACTGGAAGCTACGAGCATTTTATGACTTAGATTTCGCCGGATGTAAATAGCGCCATTGGGAAATTGGGGAAGCATTTTATCACACCGATCTTGGTGTGGTCAGATGCTTTGAGGGCAGAGGAGAAATCTAGGGTCTAATAGACCCCAATTTTTTCAAAAAAGAGTACCTGTCACTACCTATTGCTATCATAGGGGATATTTACATTCCCTGAGATAACAATAAAAATGATTAAAAAAAAAAAAAAATGAAAGGAACAGTTTTAAAATAAGATAAAAAAGCAAAAAAATAATAAAGAAAAAAAAAAAAAAAAAAAAAAGCACCCCTGTCCCCCCTGCTCTCGCGCTAAGGCGAACGCAAGCGTCGGTCTGGCGTCAAATGTAAACAGCAATTGCACCATGCATGTGAGGTATCACCGCGACGGTCAGATCGAGGGCAGTAATTTTAGCAGTAGACCTCCTCTGTAAATCTAAAGTGGTAACCTGTAAAGGCTTTTAAAGGCTTTTAAAAATGTATTTATTTTGTTGTCACTGCACGTTTGTGCGCAATTGTAAAGCATGTCATGTTTGGTATCCATGTACTCGGCCTAAGATCATCTTTTTTATTTCATCAAACATTTGGGCAATATAGTGTGTTTTAGTGCATTAAAATGTAAAAAAGTGTGTTTTTTCCCCAAAAAATGCGTTTGAAAAATCGCTGCGCAAATACTGTGTGAAAAAAAAAAATTAAACACCCACCATTTTAATCTGTAGGGCATTTGCTTTAAAAAAATATATAATGTGTGGGGGTTCAAAGTAATTTTCTTGCAAAAAAAAATAATTTTTTCATGTAATCAAAAAGTGTCAGAAAGGGCTTTGTCTTCAAGTGGTTAGAAGAGTGGGTGATGTGTGACATAAGCTTCTAAATGTTGTGCATAAAATGCCAGGACAGTTCAAACCCCCCCAAATGACCCCATTTTGGAAAGTAGACACCCCAAGCTATTTGCTGAGAGGCATGTCGAGTCCATGGAATATTTTATATTGTGACACAAGTTGCGGGAAAGAGACAAATTATTATTATTTTTTTTTTTTTTTGCACAAAGTTGTCACTAAATGATATATTGCTCAAACATGCCATGGGAATATGTGAAATTACACCCCAAAATACATTCTTTTGCTTCTCCTGAGTACGGGGATACCACATGTGTGAGACTTTTTGGGAGCCTAGCCACGTATGGGACCCCGAAAACCAAGCACCGCCTTCAGGCTTTCTAAGGGCGTAAATTTTTGATTTCACTCTTCACTGCCTATCACAGTCTCGGAGGCCATGGAATGCCCAGGTGGCACAAACCCCCCCCAAATGACCCCATTTTGGAAAGTAGACACCCCAAGCTATTTGCTGAGAGGTATAGTGAGTATTTTGCAGACCTCACTTTTTGTCACAAAGTTTTGAAAATTAAAAAAAGAAAAAAAAAATTTTTTTTTTTGTCTTTCTTCATTTTCAAAAACAAATGAGAGCTGCAAAATACTCACCATGCCTCTCAGCAAATAGCTTGGGGTGTCTACTTTCCAAAATGGGGTCATTTGGGGGGGTTTTGTGCCACCTGGGCATTCCATGGCCTCCGAAACTGTGATAGGCAGTGAAGAGTGAAATCAAAAATGTACACCCTTAGAAATCCTGAAGGCGGTGATTGGTTTTCGGGGTCCCGTACGCGGCTAGGCTCCTAAAAAGTCCCACACATGTGGTATCCCCGTACTCAAGAGAAGCAGCAGAATGTATTTTGGGGTGCAATTCCACATATGCCCATGACCTGTGTGAGCAATATATCATTTAGTGACAACTTTGTGCAAAAAAAAAAAAAAAATAAAATAAATTGTCACTTTCCCGCAACTTGTGTCAAAATATAAAATATTCCATGGACTCAACATGCCTCTCAGCAAATAGCTTGGGGTGTCTACTTTCCAAAATGGGGTCATTTGGGGGGGGTTTGTGCCATCTGGGCATTTTATGGCCTTCAAAACTGTGATAGGTAGTGAGGAGTAAAATCAAAAATGTACGCCCTTAGAAATCCTGAAGGCAGTGATTGGTTTTCGGGGCCCCGTATGCGGCTAGGCTCCCAAAAAGTCCCACACATGTGGTATCCCCATACTCAGGAGAAGCAGCTAAATGTATTTTGGGGTGCAATTCCACATAGGCCCATGGCCTGTGTGAGCAATATATCATTTAGTGACAACTTTTTGTAATTTTTTTTTTTTTTTTTTTTTTTTTTTCATTATTTAATCACTTGGGACAAAAAAAATGAATATTCAATGGGCTCAACATGCCTCTCAGCAATTTCCTTGGGGTGTCTACTTTCCAAAATGGGGTCATTTGTGGGGGTTTTGTACTGCCCTGTCATTTTAGCACCTCAAGAAATGACATAGGCAGTCATAAATTAAAGACTGTGTAAATTCCAGAAAATGTACCCTAGTTTGTAGGCGCTATAACTTTTGCGCAAACCAATAAATATACACTTATTGACATTTTTTTTACCAAAGACATGTGGCCAAATACATTTTGGCCTAAATGTATGACTAAAATTGAGTTTATTGGATTTTTTTTTAGAACAAAAAGTAGAAAATATCATTTTTTTTCAAAATTTTCGGTCTTTTTCCGTGTATAGCGCAAAAAATAAAAACGGCAGAGGTGATCAAATACCATCAAAAGAAAGCTCTATTTGTGGGAAGAAAAGGACGCAAATTTCGTTTGGTTACAGCATTGCATGACCGCGCAATTAGCAGTTAAAGCGACGCAGTGCCAAATTGTAAAAAGTGCTCTGGTCAGGAAGGGGGTAAATCCTTCCGGGGCTGAAGTGGTTAAGAAAAATGTTTCCTGCTCATCTGAACTTGAACAAAGTAATGTGTTTGAGTCGCAAGCATTTGGTCTGTAATATTGCTCTGGGCTTGTTTGACTGAATCCTGTAAACAGAATTACATTATTGCCAGTATTTTCATTGCCTGCCTATACCAGGGATACCAGCTGCACAGAAATGTATAGACTGCCATGTAAAATGCAGACAAAAAAAAATTAAGTTGTTCATAAAGATAATGGGGAAAAAAAATCTGGTTGTACTGAATGCAACAAATGGATGAATAATGCACAATTTACGATGATCTGAAAACATCATACAATAAATAAAATTAATGTGATATATTGTACAATCTTAAATCTGTATTGATTACTTATAGTTACACTTTGTTAAATGTTAATACTGTTTTGTGTGTGTAGCACCCTGATGTTTAGGCAGGGTTGCTAGTAAATTTACTTGCCAGGTATAGTTGCCTTGGCCAATTGATAGGGGATCAATTGATTCCACCCTAATTCTGGATTTGCTGCACTTCTCTCTTCTGTCGCTAGATGGCCGGGTATCTGGTGGCATTGGATAAGACAAAAGGCATTGCAGGGACAGATTAGGAATAGATGGGGTGTCTCAGCCAATGGGCAGGGATCTCCTTGGGTCCCTTGGCCTGCTAGGAGAGCCTATTTATTTGGGTGAGGTCAGGTGATTGGGGTTCTGTGCCAACTGGACAGCTGTCTGGGTGGACTTGTGTTGTACTGTCCCGGACTGCTAGGCTGGAGCCTGGGGCCTATCTGGGGACATCTGGCTGCTAGGCTGTCTGAGGGCCTATCCAGAAGCAAAAGAGCAATGTAGGGTTGGGACTGTGGCTTGCAGTCCATCCATAAGTGACGGTTCTGCTGGCTGGAGAACCTGTCGTTGTCGGCGGTAGAGGGGAAGCTGTTGCCACTAAGGGACCATCCACCTTGTTACCGGGGACCACTGAGTAGCTGAAGCGGGTACAGGAGCAGTATTCTCACCAACTGGGGACGGTGACGAATTGGGAAACTCCAGCAGGTGTCAAGCCAGGGACCCAGCCAGCAGAGGTGATGATTGCAGAGCAGCCTTGTGTGTCAAGCCAGGAACCGAGCAGGTCAGTAGGGTGACACTTGAAAAGTATCTTGGATGCCAAGCTAGGAACCCAGCAGGGATGCGGGGCTAAAGCTTGAGGAAGATACTGAGTGAGAAGGTTGGAAGAGCTCGGGGGATTCAGTGGCAGTGGATCAGTAAGTCTAGTGAGAGAGACTGGGAGCTCAGTTGAGTGAAGATCTACAATAGGAGATTGTAGAGGAAGTAAAAGAGTTCATTGTAACCTTTTGTTAGGAACTGTTCAAGATTGTTGCCATAGGAGACAGCGTGTCTACACATGCAGATGTGATGTCCGGCTGGGTGCCTTTCCCTGCATGGCTGTCTACCTATTAGAAGTCTTGGAGTCTGACAATTAACATTGCAACTACTAAAGGTTGTCCTGACCCTAAACCCTCTCTCCCACTGTTCTGTTAAGAGAAAATAAATCTTTGCATCCAAAAAGTGTCTAGCGCCCATGAATCTACCTTGCATTACACCCACCATGCCCCGTAAGCCACTCTACATAGAATGTCAGCTGTCCCTGACTCTGGAGGTTCTCACTAGACCAAAGGGGACCTGGGACTTGACTACATATGTGGTAGTGAATTTATAGTATAATGTAAATAATAAAATGTGTATATACATCTCTGATGATTGTGTTAATTGTTGCCACATACATACTATAGTCTACAGGTATACACACAATACTTTATAGTCTATAGTATTTATTTTGTCTTGTTCTTTTCCAACTTCAAAGTGTGGAATCACCCTGTGGGAAATTATTAAAAATGGTATTCTCTTTGGACTAAGATTCAGGATCTTCTACAAACATTATTATCTACATCCATACCTTTGAATCCCATGCATTTCCTTCTAGGCCTCCCTCTCCCAGGAAAATCTAAAGCGTCACGGAAACTTATGTCCTTTATCCTTTTGGCCGCAAAGAGAGCTATCCCTAGACATTGGCTCTCCACTTCTCCCCCCCACATTCCATCACTTTCTTTCCATAATGGCTGATATACATGGGATGGGACACTTGACTGCTAAAATTGAGGACACACTACCCTTCTTTTATAAAATATGGAAGACATGGGACGACTCTGCGTACCCCCTTGAATCTGATAACCTTCAAGCCTCCTGAATCTTCTGGTGTCATCTCCTGATTATTTTGTACCTTGCTTCCTTTTCTCTTTTGTATTGTTATTATTCAAAACTATATATTCTTTTCTCATTTTGTTTACCATGTGATACGGTATGATAACTATATTTGAATGATCCATTGCTGGAAGATGCTTGTATGTGAACATACCTGTATCTACGTTCCACAAGTTTACATATACAATGCTCTGTACTATCAAGAGTTGAAATGCTTTCTCTTTGTATTGCAGTGTATAATTTTCAAAAAATTTTATAAATAAACAATAAAAAAAAATGGTATTCTTTACAGAAGTGGTGGGCTGCTCTATAGCAATCCGCGGCATTCTTTTGTTTTTGATCGCATGGGGAAGTGTTAAAGCCTCTGAGAACCTGTAGAGGCATAGGGGTCAATTCACTAAGAGTTAAATAATAACTGAAAAAATGTGGTAAAATAACGCATGTGGTAAATCATTTTCAAATGTGCAATTCATCTCATTTGGATTTGACCACAGGTATTTCTTATTTCCATTGAATAGTGCAGGCCAGTGACCAGACCTGAACCTGTAAGCTCTCCTACATCCAGGGCCAGCGCCAGCATAAAGCTTCTTAGGCAGCCACCTCAGGGCGCAATGCTAGGAAAAGGGGGGGGCAGTACATTTATTTGGGAATTCAGATTTTTAACTGTGCTGCAGACATGTGTTTTTTAACACACTCCCGGTCGGAAGGTTTGTAAAGTCAACTGTCAGCTTTCAATGTGGAAGTGATACAATCGACTTTGAAGCCGCCGATCACTTCCACAACTGCCATTCTGCTGCTCCCTCATCATGTGGGAAAGGAAAGCAAGCTGGGACTTTATATGAGGCACACCATGTCAAAATAGGATCAATACATAAATATTGTAACCTATTACAAAATGCGTAGGGCGGAGCGACGTGATTGCATCACCTCGCATCATCGTGGTTGTCCCAGCAGGACGGGTTTGTCTGTGTGTTCACCGGCCGGAGCACCAGACACCATAGGCGCTATATCCACTATTTATATGTGAGTGCAATGCATGTTTGTTTTAATCTACAATAAATCGAAGGTTTTACACTATTGGAGCTTCTCTTATCTTTCATGCTATATCTATCACTTATGAGCTGGGGAGATACGATGGGATCTGAGTTCCAATAACTTTATTCGGTATCTTTGGATGTCCAATGACTACCTATGAATCTTGGATCTAAGTCCATCTGTTAAGCTCTGGAGGGCTATCTCTGTACAGGCTTCCCCTGATCCTCTGTAGTGGGGGGTCATGGGGCTCTGGTAAGCGGCCAATTTTTTTCACTGGTGGTGGACTGAACACAGTATTTTCCACATCACAGAAGACTTCATATGTTTCACTATTTGATGGAATTTTTTTAGTATTTTGCATTTATTTATTTGCTCACGGGTGTTTGGTATATTTTATGGTTGGACATTACACCACATGCTTTATATTTTTGTATTTATCAACCAATTTGTGTTCCTATCTTTGGCACTATTATATTTTGTGGCAATCTGATCATGTCACATATATTTATGTTTCACGGTTGTTAACATTGATTTATTATACACTATTGAGTTAATGTTAATGTTTATTCTGCTCTATTGTTTTTCTATGCTATTCTTTTATATTATTTTCTATTCTATTCTTTTCTATTCGAATTTAAATTCATACTGTACCAAATTCCAATTTCGGAAGATAGTTTTATATATATTGTGAGGGGTTAGCTCGGCAGCGGGTGTGTGTGACCCCCTGGATGGGTTCACCACACAAAATCAGGCACAGCAGACAGCTTGGTAGGTGAAACAAAAACAAAGGTGCGGTTTATTCAGACTAGATGCATTGAAAAATAACAGAAAAAAAAGAAACATGAAAAGAAATCCTGGTCAGCTTGACCGCTTACTACACACGTAGTGTCCCTAACTAACAACTGGGTGCAGCCTTGTGCTGCCCCAGACCCTATCTCTCTTTGAGAAGTTTTGCCACACAGGCGTTAACTCACCGCAAAGCTCAGATACCACACTCCCCAGTCTACACAATCACAGAACTGGTTCCAGGATGGAGCATCTCCCTAAGCCTGCTGGGGTGTTTTCTATAGGTCTTAATGAGCCCACTTACTTCAGCTGGGCTCATTAACTCTTCCCCTGCAGGACTCCCAGCACTCCCCCTAGTGGTATAAGTCAGCATAAAGCCTGAATCTAGGGCATACATATTTTCCATCCTGGATGCAACCAGGTGATTTTACCTGCCTGCTGTCACATACCCCCCCCTCTTGTTTCAACCTTGGGGTTGGAACACACGCAGTCAGGCACGCATGTACTCGAGACAAAGCATCCACATTCCCCATTTTAACGCCAGGGCGATGCTTTACTGTAAAGTTGAATTCCTGTAGGGCCAGGAACCACCTATTTATCCTTCTATTGGTCTCCTTGTTTTGAGCCATCCACTTTAAAGGAGCGTGATCAGTTACCAGGTCAAAGTGCCTACCTAATAGATAGTACCGAAGGGAATCTAGAGCCCACTTCACAGCTAAACACTCCTTCTCAATTGTGGCGTAATTTACCTCATGGGACTTCAATTTCCTGCTGAGGTAAATGACTGGGTGCTCTTCCCCGTTCCAGACCTGGGACAACACTGCTCCCAACCCAACGTCTGATGCATCAGTTTGTACAACAAAGTCCTTAGAGAAGTCTGGGGAGTACAACACTGGCTGGCTACATAAGGCGGTTTTTAATGACTGGAATGCTGCTTCAGCCTCTGGGGACCATTTGACCATGACAGACTCTTTCCCTTTTGTCAGGTTGGTGAGGGGCACAGCCTGAGAAGCAAAATGGGGGATGAATCGCCGATAATAGCCAGCGATTCCCAGAAAGGCTCGTACCTGTTTCTTGCTGTTGGGACGTGGCCAACTCTGTATGGCCTCGACTTTATTGACTTGAGGCTTTATCACTCCCCTCCCAATAGTGTACCCCAGATATTTGGCCTCCTCCTGTCCAATGGTACACTTCTTTGGATTGGCCGTAAACCCAGCTTCCCGAATTGAGTCTAAGACTGCTTGCACTTTTGGCAGATGTGAGACCCAATCTGTGCTATGGATAATCACATCATCCAGGTAAGCTGCAGCATACTTCTGATGGGGCCTCAGAATCTTGTCCATTTTCCGCTGGAATGTTGCAGGTGCATTCTGTAACCCAAACGGCATTCTCTTGTATTGAAACGCCCCATCTGGGGTTACAAACGCAGTTTTCTCCTTGGCCGACTCGGCCAGGGGAATTTGCCAATACCCTTTGGTGAGATCGAGAGTTGTCATGTATCGGGCTGTTCCCAGCCGGTCGATCAACTCATCTATACGCGGCATGGGGTAGGTGTCAAATTTTGTAACTTTATTCAATTGTCGAAAATCGTTACAAAACCGCCAGCTCCCATCAGGTTTGGGCACTAGTACGATAGGACTGGACCAGTCACTCTGGGACTCCTCTATCACACCCAATTCCAGCATCCTTTGAACCTCCCCACGTATTGCCTCCCGTCGGGCCTCTGGTATTCTATAAGGTTTTAGTTTTACCCTTTCTCCTGGCGGGGTAATAATATCATGCTCTACGCCAGATGTTTCTCCCGGCAGCTCAGAGAAAATCTCTTTGTTGCGAAGTACAAACTCTTTAACCTCCTGTTTTTGGGGTTTCGATAAGGTGACTGCGATTCCAACCTCAGGAACAAAGCAATCAGACTGGACCGGTGACAAAGTCTCTGCAACTAGGGATTCCCTATCCCTCCAGGCTTTCAGCAGATTGACGTGATATACCTGTTCCAGCTTTCGCCTTCCTGGCTGTCTGACCCTATAGTTCACCTCGCTCAATTTTTCAAGAACTTCGTATGGACCTTGCCATTTGGCCATGAATTTGCTTTCAACCGTAGGGACTAGCACCAATACCTTATCCCCCGGGGAAAAAGTACGGGTCTTGGCCCCACGGTTGTACACTCTCTGCTGTGCTAACTGCGATTGGGCCAAATGTTCCTTTACGATTGGCATTACCTGTGCAATTCTATCTTGCATCAGGGCGACATGCTCAATCACACTCCTGTGGGGAGAACTCTCATTTTCCCAAGTTTCCTTGGCGATATCCAGCAGTCCTCTTGGGTGTCTCCCATAGAGTAACTCGAAGGGTGAGAAACCCGTAGAGGATTGGGGTACCTCCCTAATGGCAAACATCAAATAGGGTATTAGACAGTCCCAATTCTTTCCATCTCTATCCACCACCTTCTTTAACATTTGTTTTAGGGTTTTGTTGAATCTTTCAACTAACCCATCTGTTTGGGGGTGATACACAGACGTACGTAATTGTGTCACTTTGAACAACTTGCATAGTTCTTTCATAACCCGGGACATAAAAGGTGTACCTTGGTCCGTAAGCAGTTCCTTACAAATACCCACACGGCTAAAAACAAGTGATAGTTCTTTGGCTATGGTTTTGGCCGAGGTATTTCGAAGAGGAATCGCTTCCGGATAACGGGTGGCATAGTCCATTATAACCAAAATGTACTGATGCCCCCTAGCGGACTTCATTATCGGACCTACCAAATCCATTGCGATCCTCTCAAAGGGGATCTCAATGATAGGAAGAGGTACCAGCGGGTTACGGAAATGTGGCATAGGTGCCGATTTCTGACACACAGGGCAGGAGGAACAATAATTTTCTGTTTCCTTCATGACCCCAGGCCAATAGAATCTCTGCAATACTCTCTCTCTGGTTTTCTCTGTCCCCAGATGACCTCCAAGAATGTGCCCATGGGCCAATTCCAACACCAACTTCCGGTAAGGTTTGGGCACCACAAGTTGCTCAACGGTTTCTTCTGCCCTTTGAGCCACTCGATACAGTAGGTCCCTTTCCACAGTGAAGTACGGGTAAGTGCAAGTTTTTTCTGGGTTCACTAACTCGCCATCTATTTTCACCACATTCTCCCGTGCCTTTATTAGGGTGGGGTCTTTTAACTGTTCTGTGGCAAAATTTTCCCTGTGAACCTCAAGATCTGAAAATTCCACAGACGGCATGTTTTCATCTGAGGATGTTGGCTCCTCCCCATTTTCTCGAGTTTCCCCTGCCAATACCGACAAGGGAAAGTCTGGAGAGTCCTCACCACTCTCAGAGGAATTCTGGTCATCATCTTTCTGGTCTATAGGGGCACCAGTGGGGGGCTCAGGACAATCCCAGAGTTCCCAGAACATTGGAAAATCCCTTCCCACAATGGCATCATGTGGTAAGTGAGACACTAACCCCACCTGATGAGAGAGGTTACCTTTGTGGGTCTCAAAAAACACTGAAGTTACAGGATACTCTCGGGTGTCCCCATGCACACAAATAACAGCCACCTTGTTATTCCCAGAGACCACTGTAGTAACTAATTCAGCCTTTATCAATGTCACCAGGCTACCTGAATCCAGCAACACATCCACATTTCTACCATTAATACACATTTTACATAAATGTTTCTCAGGTCCCCGAATGGCAGTACAAGCGACTGTCGCAAACATCGACTGACGTCTGTCCCTTATAAAGTCACATTGCATAGGTTCATCCACAACTGGGCAATTAGCTGAAATATGTCCCTCTTGCCGGCAGCGGTAGCAAATAATCTTTTTCGCTGCCCCTTGCGGCCTGGGCTTCCCGGGCTGCTCCCGCCAGACATTAGGTTGAACCCCCACCTTCTCACTCTCTCCACCCTCACCCCTTGGAGTCATCTTACCCGCCACTGGGGATGGTCTGGTCTTAGGGTGGAAAGTCCGTGAGTCCCTGGAAGAGGTGGTCAGGTTCTCTGTAGCCAAGTACCTCTCAACCAGATCCACAAGCTTATCTGCAGTTTCTGGGGCTCCATGGCTTACCCACTTTTGGATGGCAGTAGGAAGAGCTCTCAGGAAACGATCCATAACAACACGTTCCACAATGTTTGGTGCGGTCAAAGTCTCTGGCTGCAGCCACCTCCTGCTCAGGTGAATGAGATCATACATTTGAGACCTGGGGGGTTTTCCAAGCCGGAAAGTCCAGTTATGTACACGCTGAGCCCGGACGGCCAGGGTGACACCCAGCCGTGCCAATATTTCTGTTTTTAGCACCACATAGTCTTTTGCTTGGTCCGGCTCTAGGTCATAATAGGCTTTCTGCGATTCCCCTGTTAACAGAGGGGCCACAAGTCCAGCCCACTGCTCCTTAGGCCACTTTTCCCTTTCAGCAGTCCTTTCAAATGTGGTCAAAAACACCTCCGGATCATCCTCTCCAGTCATTTTTGTCAGTAAACGGCTCACACCAAAGGATGCAGTATTAGTGGAACCACTTGCCTCACTGGTCTGCGGCCGTTGCTGCATTAATGTCTCGATTTGTTGTTGGAGTCTCTGCTCTTGCTTTTGTAACAGCTCTATGAAGCGGGCCTCAGATTGCTGCTGGGCTTGTTGCTGAGCGTCCAGACTCTGCAGTTGAGCTTTCTGCTGAGCTTCCAGACTCTGCTGCAAAGTTGCATTTGTCTGCTGCTGGGCTGCAAGGCTCTTTTGCAAACCTGCATTTGTCTGCTGCTGATTTGCATTTGCTAGAGCCAGCTGTCTCAGTATCTCCTCCATGCTGGCCTTAAAAAAAAACTGCCCCTGCTTCTCCACCAACTGTGAGGGGTTAGCTCGGCAGCGGGTGTGTGTGACCCCCTGGATGGGTTCACCACACAAAATCAGGCACAGCAGACAGCTTGGTAGGTGAAACAAAAACAAAGGTGCGGTTTATTCAGACTAGATGCATTGAAAAATAACAGAAAAAAAAGAAACATGAAAAGAAATCCTGGTCAGCTTGACCGCTTACTACACACGTAGTGTCCCTAACTAACAACTGGGTGCAGCCTTGTGCTGCCCCAGACCCTATCTCTCTTTGAGAAGTTTTGCCACACAGGCGTTAACTCACCGCAAAGCTCAGATACCACACTCCCCAGTCTACACAATCACAGAACTGGTTCCAGGATGGAGCATCTCCCTAAGCCTGCTGGGGTGTTTTCTATAGGTCTTAATGAGCCCACTTACTTCAGCTGGGCTCATTAACTCTTCCCCTGCAGGACTCCCAGCACTCCCCCTAGTGGTATAAGTCAGCATAAAGCCTGAATCTAGGGCATACATATTTTCCATCCTGGATGCAACCAGGTGATTTTACCTGCCTGCTGTCACAATATATAGATCTATATATATATATATATATATATATATATATATATAGATCTATATATATATATATATATAGATCTATATATATATATATATATATATATATATATATATATAGATCTATATATATATATATATCTATATATATATATATAGATATATATATATATAGATACATATATATATATATATATATATCTATATATATATATATATATATATATATATATGTATAGATCTATATCTATATAGATATAGATATCTATATAGATATAGATATATATACAGTGGGGACGAAAAGTATTCAGACCCCCTTAAATTTTTCACCCTTTGTTATATTGCAGCCATTTGCTAAAATCATTTAAGTTAATTTTTTTTCCTCATTAATGTACACACAGCACCCCATAATGACAGAAAAACACAGAATTGTTGATATTTTTGCAGATTTATTAAAAAAGAAAAACTGAAATATCACATGGTCCTAAGTATTCAGACCCTTTGCTCAGTATTTAGTAGAAGCACCCTTTTGATCTAATACAGCCATGAGTCTTTTCGGGAAAGATGCAACAAGTTTTTCACATGTGGATTTGGGGATCCTCTGCCATTCCTCCTTGCAGATCCTCTCCAGTTCTGTCAGGTTGGATGGTAAACGTTGGTGGACAGACATTTTTAGGTCTCTCCAGAGATGCTCAATTGGGTTTAAGTCAGGGCTCTGGCTGGGCCATTCAAGAACAGTCACTGAGTTGTTGTGAAGCCACTCCTTCGTTATTTTAGCTGTGTGCTTAGGGTCATTGTCTTGTTGGAAGGTAAACCTTTGGCCCAGTCTGAGGTCCTGAGCACTCTGGAGAAGGTTTTCGTCCAGGATATCCCTGTACTTGGCCGCATTCATCTTTCCTTCGATTGCAAACAGTAGTCCTGTCCCTGCAGCTGTAAAAAAAACACCCCCACAGCATGATGCTGCCACCACCATGCTTCACTGTTGGGACTGTATTGGACAGGTGATGAGCAGTGCCTGGTTTTCTCCACACATACCACTTAGAATTAAGGCCAAATAGTTCTATCTTGGTCTCATCAGAACAAAGAGTCTTATTTCTCACCATCTTGGAGTCCTTCAGGTGTTTTTTAGCAAACTCCATGGGGGCTTTCATGTGTCTTGCACTAAGGAGAGGCTTCCGTCGGGCCACTCTGCCATAAAGCCCTGGTGGAGGGCTGCAGTGATGGTTGACTTTCTACAACTTTCTCCCATCTCCCGACTGCATCTCTGGAGCTCAGCCACAGTGATCTTTGGATTCTTCTTTACCTCTCTCTCACCAAGGCTCTTCTCCCCCGATAGCTCAGTTTGGCCGGACGGCCAGCTCTAGGAAGGGTTCTGGTCGTCCCAAACGTCTTCCATTTAAGGATTATGGAGGCCACTGTGCTCTTAGGAACCTTACGTGCAGCAGAAATTTTTTTGTAACCTTGGCCAGATCTGTGCCTTGCCACAATTCTGTCTCTGAGCTCTTCAGGCAGTTCCTTTGACCTCATGATTCTCATTTGCTCTGACATGCACTGTGAGCTGTAAGGTCTTATATAGACAGGTGTGTGGCTTTCCTAATCAATTCCAATCAGTATAATCAAACACAGTTGGATTTAAATGAAGGTGTCGAACCATCTCACGGATGATCAGAAAAAATGGACAGCACCTGAGTTAAATATATGAGTGTCACAGCAAAGGGTCTGCATACTTAGGACCATGTGATATTTCAGTTTTTCTTTTTTTTAAAAATCTGCAAAAATTCAACAATTCTGTGCTTTTCTGTCAATATGGGGTACTGTGTGTACATTAATGAGGAAAAAAAATGAACTTAAATGATCTTAGCAAATGGCTGCAATATAACAAAGAGTGAAAAATTTAAGGGGGTCTGAATACTTTCCGTCCCCACTGTATAAGGATATATATATATATATATATATATATATATATATATATATATATATATATATATAAAAATTTCTATTCTGTTCTATTGTTTTTCTGTTCTAGTCTTTTCTATTAGAATTTGATTTCATTCTATTTCTGTATAACCATTTTCCGAAATTCAAATTTCATATAGAATGATTTCGCATTCAAATAGAAAAGATTAGAATAAAATAGAAAATAATAGAAAAGAATAGCATAGAAAAACAATAGACCAGCATAGAAATAATATAATATAATATAATATATATACCTCTCTCTCTCTCTCTCTCTCTCTCTCTCTCTCTCTCTCTCTCTCTCCCCCTCTCTCTCTCTCTCCCCCTCTCTCTCTCTCTCTCTCTCTCTCTCTAAACCTTCTTCCGAAATTCAAATTTCGTATAAAATGAATTTGAATAGAAAAGATTACAATAGAGTAGAAAACAATAGAACAGAATAAAATATACCGTATTTATCGGCATATAACACGCACAGGCGTATAACACGCACAGTCATTTTAAGAGGGAAGTTTCAGGAAAAAAAACTTAAATTTTAAATAAGGTACTTTGAAGCAAAATAAGGGTCAGTGCCCATATGCAGCCTCACCATTGCCATCAATGCAGCCTGATCAATGCCCATCTGCAGCCTCACAAGTGCCATCAATGCAGCAACCTCACCATTGCCATCAATGTAGCAGCCTCGCCATTGCCATCAATGCAGCAGCATCACCATTACCTTCAATGATGCAGCAGCCTCGCCAATGCCATCAGTGCAGACTGATCGATGCCCATCTGCAGCCTAGAGGGGACAGGGAGGGGGGCGGGACAAGCTCCGACAGATTACATACAGTGAGAATCTCCTATGATAGACAGAACAGTAGTCCAATGGTGGCCCAGGAGATGGGACTTCTTATTACAGAGGCCACCAAGTAAACAGAGGATTCTCACTGTATGTAACCTGACGGCGCTCATCCCACCCCCTCCCTGTCCCCTTTGAGGTAGCTAAAATTGAAGTATTGGCGTATAACACGCACACGCTATTTGCACCCGATTTTCATGGTGAAAAAGTGAGTGTTATACGCCAATAAATACAGTATATATTATCTTATATTTTATTCTATTATTTTCTATTCTAATCTTTTCTATTCAAATTCATTCTATACGAAATTCGAACTTCAGAAGCCATGTTCCGAAATTTGAATTTTGTATAGAATGAATTAGAATGAATTTGAATTTGAATAGAAAAGACTATTATAGAATAGAAAATAATAGAAAAGAAAAGCATAGAAAAACAATAGAACAGAATAATAAAAAAAAAAAATATATATATATACTATTGCTTTATTATTTTATATTCTATTGTATTGTATTTTTTAGAAAATCGTGTTCTATTTTTTTGTTATTTGTTATCTAATTCGATTCTAATTTGTTTTCAAATTCGTCCGTTTTTTTTCGAATTCGTTTAAATTTGTTACTTTTGTCATTCGGAAATTCGGATGCATACGAATTTTCGAATAATGAAAAATTTGTCCGAATTTCGATTCGGAACGAAACGTAATGCACATGTCTAGTTAGCACCTGACTGCCCAGGTCAGAGGGAAATGGTTATTGTTTTGCTGCCTTTTTCCCGGCCTGTTTGTGGGCTTTTGCTGGGTTCCAGGACAGCCTCCCTCCCCTGTTCTATAAAAGTGAAGGGGTCCTGATCCTGCGGGGGCTCCGGGGAACACATGGGGAAATGCATCGGGAAATGCATCGGGAACCTATGCTAAAGACTCACTGGGTCCTATGGTCTGCTCTGGAACTGGATTTTTCTGTTGCACTGCCAATTTTGATCTATTCTCTAAGACAGTGGTCATCAACCCTGTCCTCAGGGCCCACTAACAGGCCAGGTTTTATGTATTACCTTGGGGAGATGCAGACTAGAATACTGCAATCACTGAGCAGCAAATGATATCACCTGTGCTGTATTTCAGTTATCTTGCAAACCTGGCCTGTTAGTTGGCCCTGAGGACAGGGTTGAGACTTCACCTGTACAGGTAACCTGGGGCAGCCACAGTTCTGTCCAATGTTCAGTAAAGTTGTTGCAACTGCTCAAGGCTTGGTCTGAAGTTACTCAAGGGGTGCAGGTTGGGTACTGGCATCTCTTCAAGGAACCAGGGTCAGAAATAGCACATTGGGGTCTGTGAAACATCAATGCAATGCAAGGTTAGCCTGAGAGTCTAAGAGGAGAAGTTGCTGTGGGTAACCACAGAAAGGCTCAGCAACCAGTTGTTGGTGTGGTACCTGATAGGTGACGGGTCCTCTGGTAGCAAGGGTGTTTAGTGATCCAACTCCTTCACTAGCTGTCTGTCTCCGTCAGTCACCGGGAGCTGAACAGCCTTATGGAGATCTATGGCCTGGTCACTAGGTACACAAGGCAAGAGCTAAGTAAGAGCATGCTAAGTGCCTGGTGGGACCCCATTCTGTTACTGGGAGTAAGGTAACAGAGGTACTCTGACTGGTGGAGTGGGCATAGGCTCCACATGCACCTCCTAATGCAACATATACACCTGTACAAGTGTGTAGGACTAGGGACAGAATCTTCTGGAGGGACTCCGCATACAACACTACACACAAGTGGCTCATCTCTAAGTTGGGGGACTGCCTTAATATTTGACCCTTTACATGACCCTGGCCTCCACCTGGTTCAGGGCATTGGTGAGCATGCCTTTGGGCAAGGTGTTACCCCTGTGGTACTATGAGTGCCCCTAGACATCGCCGGGCAAAGCTCAAAGAACCCAGTCCTCTCATGTGACCCAGAACTTGGTGCCCAACAAGTTAATGGGAAGCATGGAGGAAAGGTCCGTCTTTATCACCGCCTACTACCCCCCCACCTTACAAGCTTGACTATGTTGTTATAAATACTATGCTTTGCAGCCACATGTTAACCTGATTGAGTCAGAGAGACACTACTATTAAACTCTAAAGCAAAAACAGTTTGGGAGAATCACTACTGCAGTAAAACAGTTTAGAACACAAACAGATCCTTTCTCTTATCCTTATAAACAGCATTCCTCTCAGTGAAGTCCAGATAACACAGATGAACGAATGGAGGGATCTAAAGCTCAAGAACAAAGCGCCAGCCAGATGGAACTTCAGTAACCTGGTAGCAGTTAGGGAGGGGCCCAACACAATAGCTGGGTATTTTGGAGAAGCTCAGTGCTATTAGGATCTGGCTCAGCTGCCCACAGTGGAATGGAGTGACAGTGAGGAGCCTCTCACCTGGGTGCAGATCACTTGCCCAGCTACCTCTTCCTCATCAGTTTAGCATTTCTGAGATGCTCAGCAAGGGAAACTGAGAAGCTTATCTTCCCTGGGTGTGTCCAGGAACCCAGGGAGTTGTGGGAAAAGCAAATAAAAGGGCTTGTACCTACATCTGAGCATGGTGAGTAAATGGGCACTCTACTAAACATGCTGAATATAATTTGCAGGCCATTAGGAAAATCAGGGGCCACAGGTGAAGCCCCTATACCTCATAAGTTGACTAGTCCTGGTCTATGGAAACATAGTAGGGATATTTTCTCCCTCCACTTGATCCCAACTAAACCCCATAACCAGAGAAACTTTACTTTGCTTAATACCTGCTATTGTTATATGACACCAACTTCTCGTCCTTTCCTTGAGTTAGTGGCACTTCAAGCAGAATTACTACATAAACTAACACCGTACTACCCCTGCAATTAACTGCACCCACTCCTGCCAAGCCCTTCATCTTTGAAATTACAGTGGTTCCTGCTTCTTTGTACACAGGGGTTTCTGATTCCAAAGCCTTGCATTGTTTAACAGACATCTAATGAGCCATCAGGTGGTGCCTTATAGAATGCCACCAGAATATAAATTCCCATCTTTCCTTATGGCATGAACCGCCCTGTTAAATTCTCCACAAGGATATTTTGTGACAGCTACAGAAGGCAGAGGATGAATCTTTCCAAAAAGAAACTTAAACTGATTTTATTTTGGAAATTGATTCTCTCCTTTGAACTAGTCCTGGATTTAAAGTGAAAACATCAGCGATGTTACTGCGTACATCAGCAACAAATTATTACTGACTATGCTTTGTGTTCATTTCGAGCCATTTCCCGTCTAGACAAACTCTACACGAATTAAACTCACACTGCAATGTCAAAGGCTGCTATACTAACTGCAGCCATTTTAACGCACACTTATTTCGGTTAGTGTATTGAAGACCGTCCTTCAGTATGCTGCTCAGTATGCTGTTTTTTGCAGTAGTAAGTAAAAAAAATGCTGACGATAAATGCTGACTGACAAGTCTCTTTTGAAGATTAAGGGCTGTAGAAACATGGTTAGTTGTTTATTGGGAAAAGGTTCAATAAACAAGCAAACATGCACCAGGACCAGGGTAAAGGGTCGGTCTAATTCAAAATGAAATTAGCAGAACCCAAGCAGTTATGATCAGGTTTTTACCTACAATAATGGGAACTCAGAGACTGAGACTACAGGATGATGAGACCTTTGGGCTCCAACATTTAGCCTGTTCTGGCCTAGCTCCATCTTTGTGGTACATCAGGAAGGGAAGGCAGCAAATTAATACATAAAATGTATTATTTATATTGTTATGCAATGTGTCAGGACTGTTCAGACTTGCTTGCTGCCTGTGCACAGAATGTTGGTGTAGACATAGGCGTGCGCACATGGTGTGCCAGGTGTGCCTGGGCACACCCTAATCACTTCAACCAGTGCTGTTTCCCCTGCTTCTTGGCACTCCCTGTCTCCTCCCTGCAGTGCTGCCAGCTTCCCGCCTCTCCTTTCCTGTCGGCTGCTGTGGGGGATGTTTTAGGATGGAGAGAGGTGGAAGGGGCCGGTAAATATTTCATTTATCGTTCCCTTTTTATTCTGAGCAAACACAGTGAGTAATCTGTAAAGATCACTCCTGTGTTCATTAACGGAAGCATAGTAAACTATGTTTACTATGCTTCAGTTTGTGAATGAACAGGAAGCCACTCAGCATAAGACTTACCATTCGTTCACTATCCAGTGCAGCTGAGGTTGCAGAGAAAGGGACTGGGGAATCTTTTTCCACAGTCCTTTTCTCTGTCTCAAAAATTAGACATCAGAGGTCTGTTTAGGCTCTTGATATTTCACCAAAGCCCCCCAACAGGGCTGCTAAAAAAGAAAATTGTAAAAAAAAAAATAATATTGTAAAAAATACAAAAACTACTGACATCGTCCACTGCTCTACTGACAGCAATCTCTGCTCTACTGACACTATCCACTGCGCCGCTCATATACAGTGCCCTGAAAAAGTATTCATACCCCTTGGAATTTTCCATCTTTTGTCATGTTACATCAAAAACGCACATGTATTTTATGTGATAGACCAACACAACGTGGCACATAGTTCTCAAAAAGGATATCAGGGAACTGGAGAAAGTGCAGAGAAGGGCAAGCCATGGAGGGGCTCAGCTATGAGGAAAGATTAGAGGAACTGAATTTACTCCCTCTTGAGAAGAGGAGATTAAGGGGGGATATGATCAACATGTACAAATACACAAGTGGTCTGTATAGTGAACTTGGTGTTGAGTTATTCACATTAAGGTCATCACAGAGTACAAGGGGGCACTCTTTACATCTAGAGGAAAAAAGATTTATGCTCTAAATATGGAAAGGTTTCTTCACAGTAAGAGCTGTGATAATGTGGAATAAACTCCCTCCAGAGGTGGTTCTGTCCATCTCAGTAGATTGCTGTAAAAAAGCCCTGGATTCTTTCCTAAATGTACATAATATAACTGGGGACTGACATTTATAGGTAAAGTTGATCCAGGGAAAATCCGATTGCCTCTTGGGGGATCAGAGAGAAATGTTTTCCCTCTGCTGGAGCAAATTGGATCAACTGTGGGTATAGGATTGTGTACATGGGATTGTATGGGATTGTGTTTTTTTTTCTTTTGGTTGAACTAGATCGACTTGTGTCTTTTTTCAACCTGACTAACTATATAACTATAATTGTGAAGTGGAAGGAAAATGGTTTTTATTTTTTTTTTAAACAAATAAATATCTGAAAATTGTGGCGTGCGTTTGCATTCAGTACCTCTGAGTCAATACTTTGTAGAACCACTTTTCACTGCAATTACAGCTGCAAGTCTTTTTTGGGTATGTCTCTACCAGCTTTCCACATCTAGAGAGTGACATTCTTCTTTGCAAAATAGCTCTTTTAAATTGGATGTAGAGCGTCTGTGAACAGCAATTTTCAAGTCTTGCCACAGATTCTCAATTGGATTTAGGTCTGGACTTTGACTGGGCCATTAAATTAATTGATGATAAAAAAGGCGTGGTGCTAACTCATATATGGACTGTAAAAATATTGATGTATGTAATCACCTCTCATAAAACTTTCAACAATCAAACAAACAAAAGTGTAATAAATGGAGTGGTGATAAATCAATAAATGAATTCCTGAAAAATCTTCACAAAAAAAGAAGTCCAATCAACGTGATTTAAAATAAAAAATAAATAAATAAATAAATATAAATATATATATATATATATATATATATATATATATATATAAATATTGTCCTTCAAGTGATGCTCCACCACAAAACGTGCATGAGAAATGCAAACTCACCAAAGCTAAAAATTTTAAAAACCTTGGAGCAATGGTGGGTTTTTTGCAGCCAACAGCATAAATGAAGATGGTCCCTTTATCTTTGGCAGCAACTAGACAATATAACTTGGAGAAAACATATAGAGGATCATAGCGCAACAAGTTTTTCAAGATAGATACAAGCAGGTAAATGTAGCAGTGCCCACTTACATTTGGATGAAGCTTCCTGATGACGTGTATAACACGAAATGCATAGAGGCTGCGTGTCCGTCTTTTACTGACGTCTTATCCGGTCCTGTTGGTTTCCAAGCCCTGGGTTTTGAAACGCACGCCATGGCTGACAGGACGGCGTGCATATTCACTCACAAGCTGTACATGTTGGTGCTAACACATATCACATTCAAATGTAAGTGGGCACTGCTACATTTACCTGCTTGTATCTATCTTGAAAAGCGTGTTGCGCTATGATCCTCTATATGTGTTCTCCGAGGTATATTGCAATTGGTTCCACTAGATTTTAGTTAGGGGTATCAGAGTAAAGGGGGCTGAATACAAATGCATGCCACACTTTTCAGATATTTATTTGTAAAAAAAAAAAATTGAAAACCATTTATAATTTTTCTTCCACTTCACAATTTTGTGCCACTTTGTTTTGGTCTATCACATAAAATCCCAATGAAATACATTTACGTTTTTGGTTGCAACATGACAAAATGTGGAAAATTTCAAGGGGTATGAATACTTTTTCAAGGCACTGTACATGCATGTGTGTTTGTGCTCTGGGGTGCACACCCTAATGCAATAGGCTGCGCCCACCTATAGATGTAGATACAACAGCTCTTTTGTCCACACTGATAAAAGGGTCAGGTCTTACTATTCAGAGCAGGTCTTACACGTAGACACCTGTCCTCTAAAGTATGTAAACTCAGTCACTGTAATCAGTCACTCACTGTTAATGTAATTTTTCAAAATGTATAGCTTTCATTAAAATTATACTTGGCGATCCTGCCATGTAGGGCCCTGTTTCAGCACTTCCCGTTAAAGGGTGACAAAGCTCTATCCTTATCTCTCAACTGTGCTCCTGTGGGGTCACCCTGTTACCCTGTTGCATGTGCTACAAGTGGAGACTATTAGCCATTTCAACATACATTGCACAGGCATGGACCATTCATCCCTCACTCAACAAAGATACTACTGTGAGCCCACCCTAACTCTGTCCCCACACCTTTCATCCCAGCTTTCAATCTTCTCTGTGCAGCCTGAGAGGGGAGGTCCTTCCATACTCTGCACATGAAATACAGTACGCCCTAGGCATTGTTTCTGGTGTCTGACAGTCTGTACAGCCTTACATATGGAACACACTTATATAGATCCGCTATTGGCCAGGCCCCCGTCACACTCACCGGACCCTAGGCATGTACCTAGGTTACCTGGTGGGTTATCCACTCTACTCAATTTGACTTGGTATTGGCCTCTTGCTTATACCAATTTATTACCCCTACTGCAGAGATTAGGTTGGGGGAAGAAGCAGAAGCACATAGAGCCAATTAACTAGGCAAGCAGAATGCTGATAGGAGAGAGCAGAGTGAGAGGGATCAGCTCATCAGTCTGCAGCTTTTCTTTTCACTATCCAGTTACAGCATGGGGGAGAGATATCTGTATATTTAATGTCAGCAGAGAAAGTCACGTCTCCTCCCCTGGCAGACAGAGCTGTGTAAACCCCGGGACTGGATGCACAGAAATTCAAATCCTTTGGCAAAACAATTCCCTTTAATGTATTTCTGTGTATTAAGTCGTTTGTTGAGAGATTGGGTAAAGAGGAATATAAGTGGTCACAGAAGAAGCATGTCAAACAAAACCAAAGAAAGTTCCCAGCTCAATTTACAGACCAGCCTGCAACCGACCAAATTATCCTAACAGTATGCGTTAAAACAGGGGTTCAGTTTGCACACATTTGCAAATGCATTTGTAAGCTGCAGAGCCACTTCACAGCACCCCAGTATTATCTGCAGTCCGGCAGTACTAACTCTAAAATTTGAGAGCCTCCATAGTAGAAGCACATACATTATAATGGACAGGCAGAGGGCAGGTGAGCCTGGAGGGAGCCCACCCCTCCTTAAAGGCACAGGGATGCACTGGACACCCAGCATATAGCACAATGGCAGCAAAGGTATCCAGTGCATCCCCTCACCAGTATTCCAACAGTACAAACAAATGGCCACTGCCCCCACCTATAACTGGCCTTTGCAGCAAGGAGAATATGGAAGGGCAATGCATGTCAAACAAAACCAAAGAAAATTCCCAGCTCAACTTACCGACCACCCTGCAACCTACCGAATTATCCTGTCTAATTACCCCTGTTTTTAACGCATACTGTTATACAGGAAAATTTGGTTGGTTGCAGGCTGGTCAGTAAATTGAGCTGGGAAATTTCTTTTTTTTTTGTTTGACATGCATCTCCCTTCCATGTGCTCCTTGTTGCAAAGGCCAGTTATAGGTGGGGCCAGTGCATCCCTGTGCCTTTAAGGAGGGGTGGGCTCCCTCCAGGCTCACCTGCCCTATGCCTATCAATTATAATGCATGTGCTTCTACTATGGAGTCTCTCAAAATTTATAGATAGGACTGTAGATAATACTAGGGTGCCCTGAAGTGGCTCTGCAGCTTACGCAGATATTTGCAAAAACGAAACCCATTTTTAATGCATACCGTTAGACAGGATAATTCAGTTGGTTGCAGGCTGGTCAGTAAGTTGAGCTGGGAATTTTCCTTGGTTTTGTTTGACATGCGCCACCCTTCCATGTGCTCCTTGCTGCAAAGGCCAGTTATAAGTGGGGGCAGTGCCCATTTGTTTGGACAGAAGAAGCATGGTCGCAATGCTCTAAGTCATGGGTGCTCAACCTGTGGTCTTCCAGCTGTTGTGGAACTACAACTCCCATCATGCCTCTGCCTTTGGGAGTCATGCTTGTAACTGTCAGCAGCTTGCAATTCCTCATAGGACTTGTAGTTTTGCAACAGCTGGAGGGCCACAGATTGAGCACCCATGCGCTAATTGTTGTATGGGAATACAGCATGGGTGGAAAATGTGGGTAAAAAAGAGAATTATCTAAAGTGCAGTTCTCAGGAAAGGATACAAATCTCATGGAGTAAAATGGGGGTTGATTTTTCTAAGGGAGTATAGAATTTTACTTTCGAAAGTGAATGTTTTGCTTAGCTTAGTGAATGAGATCTGAGGAAAAAAAACACAAAATCCAAAAAATAGTACAATAAATATAAACTACAGTTATCCACATTTAAACAGTCTGGGGCATAGATATAAAGCAGTGAATCTGACAATCGCCAAGCATTGATTGCAGGTGCATCATCTAGGTGCATGTGTTCTTTTTTCAAATAGCAATTTTATTGTTTTTCAAACATTTTCAACGAAAGGTAAAATCTTAGTAGGTTAAATTACATGAACCAAAGAAAAGTGTACACAAAAGGAATCCACTTGAGGTGAGAGCAAAATACAACAACCATAGTCAATGGTACTACAGAGCATGTCTAAGCTGAAAAATAAAATTAACCTCAGCTAGGTATCAGTGCAATATATAGTAAGTCATTACTAAAGTGGTGATGTAATTTATAATAGTTTTTGGATAGTAAAAGAGAAATGAAAGAAAACAAGAAGAATCTTCGCAGTGACTAGTTCACTGGTTCAGAGTGGGTCCTCCTGGAGATGCCATAACTCCCAGACTTGACCGTGAGCCTCCAATCTATCTTCTAATCTAGCGGCCAATCTTTACATCAGTTCCACATCTTTAATTCTAGCATACAGGGGCTCTGAGGAGAGAGGAGACCTCCGTTTCCAGCTAAGAGCAGAGGCATCGCGCAGCCGTAAGGACGTGACAAAGCAACTTCCCTCGGACTTTGGGGATTTTTTTAGGGTAGAGGCCTAGCAAAAATGACTTCGGTGTCATAGGGAGAGTTGTCCCAAAAGGTTGCCCAAGAGTTGCTGGACAGAATGCCAGAACGGAACAATCAATGGGCAGCTCCAAAATATGTGAAGGAGGGTGCCCTTGTCTCCCAGACCAGGCCAGCATCGATCTGAGATTGAGGGGTAGGCGTGGAGTGCATTTGGGGTCAGGTACCCAAAAAAAAAAAAGGCTTTTATATGCATTTTTCTTGTATACAGGGAGCATTTAGAAGCCTGAGACCAAATAACCTGCCAATCTTCCAGAGAAATCTCATCTCCCAACGGATCATGTAAGAATGTTTACCTTGGGTTAACTTTGGGTTTGGATGGAGTAAGCATTCAGCAGTTTATAGATATCAGAAATCGTGCCCTTTTGTACTGTGCCTTCCAGAATGATATGTTCAAAGGAAGACAGGGCTGATTGTAAATTGGGGGTTATGGTTTGGGCATAATGACGGATCTGTAGCTATCTGTAGAACACTTGGCGAGGCAGGCCAAATATTTCCTGTAATTCGGTAAATGATAATAGTTTACGGGACCTAGAGTCAACCAAGTGGCAAAAGTGGAACAGATTCCTCGACGTCCAAGGAAAGGACATGGAGTAGGTGAGGCTAGCGTGCATCTTGGAGTTATACATGAAGGAGATCAGTAATGATTTTTCTGAGGAGAGGACATATTGGCGAGACAGCTTGCGCCAAAGTAGTCTGAGATGGGACATTGTCCCTGACATCTGACTAGGTGCTACCTCTGCATTTGCACTCCAAAGTAAGCTATTAGGTTGTATAGGAGCTAACCACAGTTTTTCAATTTCCGTACACCTATTAAACGAACGTTGTGTAGACCAGGAAGCAATTGCCCGAAGTTGGGTCACTTGATAATATTTAATGAGATTGGGGAACGCTAGGCCCCATCAACGCGCAAGGACATAAGCACTGGTGCATGTGTTTTTAATGAGAGTGATGGATTCAATACCAGTTGTTTGATGGAATTCACAAACCCAAAATACAGAAATTGCTATGAAAAGATAAACTTTATTAATCTTTAACACAACTGTCAACTTTTAAAGACTCAAATTCCTAAAATAACACTAACACCACTGTTAAATGCAACTGTTAAATAAGTTGCTTATAGTTTATATTGCTTTGCCAAATTATTGCTTCATATAGGAATTAAGACACAGAGTCAGAAATCCGTGTATCAGTTCTTGAGCATAATGGACTGCTGCTCTTTAATCTTTCCAAGGCCTTTTATACAAACAATAGCATTAGCACAACCCCCCCACACAGGGCAAGGGTAAACAACAACAGGAGTCACCTGGGTTACGAACACAAGCTTCAATACCATGGCAATATAGTTACAAGAAAACAAAAGCAGAGTTTAACAGCCAAAAAGTTACATTCAAAACAGATTTACATGTAGTCATCATATTAAGTGAGAAAATTAAATCCCTGACCTTATCAATTTCCCCCTTTGACATCATCCTCTCCTTCCCCCTGGGTCCTCATGAATAAGTTCTAGTCAGTTTTTCCCCAGAGTCCTTTCCCTGACCGCGGGTTGTCAGAGGGGTAGAACCCATCCCCCTAGGTATTACCAACATCTTAGAATTCAAGAAGAGGAGTTTTATAGGAGTAGGGTGATGTCAATACACATTTATCGGTATGCCCTGTCTATTCTCCTAATTTTCCTATTTATTTTCCTGTATACACATATATTCGTGATTGTAAGTGATATTAATATTAGAATAATAATTACCATTGGACTTAACAACCAGTGAAAGGTATTGGTTGCTGTAGAAGACATTCCACTAAATATATCCCACCAATGTGGTGCAGTATCCTGTTGTATCTGTGAGGAAAGATGTACTAGTCTACCTTTGTCAATAATCGCGGATACGAGGTTATTCTGTAGGGTATGTTCTAGTGTTTCTATGTGTTGTCTTAACAACTCTGATTGTTCCAAAACCTGTTTTAGTGGTTCTAAAGAAATTATAAAGGGTGTAGTGTCAGTGAGATTATGTACCTCATAGACTGAAGAGAATATCTTATCGGCGTCTGGTTCAAAAAGATAGGTGTCGTTACCCCATTGTAATATTTTAATCTTTTTTATACATCCCGCAAACGGCGCCGATTTATTTAATGCTGACATGGTGCGGTTATCATTAGTAATGATACAAATATGCTGGGGTCCTATTTCTATGAATCTATTGTTCACATTTATCGGTGTTCTTTGCATTTTGCATATGCTAGTTTGGTATTTTAACAAACAAGGCTCATATACTGGGGAACTTCTGCCACATACCATTCCCTTATTAGTTCCTTCACATAGAGTTAAATCATGGGTTCTGTTTCCTTTATCTACATATTTCCCATATATTTCTGGATACCAAAACTCGTCTTTAATTACTAGTGGCATAACCACTATTTTACACATTTCCATTACATCTGCTACCCGGTATGCTTCAAACCTTCCTACACACCATTTCTCCTCACATTCTATCTTGTCCCCTTTTACTTGGAACCATACACCATCGTCAGTTAAACCCTTAAAATATTTCATCCAGGTATGATAATTTCCCAACTGTAGTTCAGTCCTGGCCCTATTTATTTGTATATGATAGGATAAGAGGTTAAAAGAGCACTGTGTGAAATTTACAAACTGTTGATTTTGATTCCACAGCTGGAGCTCTGCTCCTATCGTGTGATTTATTAACCCTCCCAAAAATTGTAATAGGGGTATTTCTTGCAATTGGGTTTCAAAAGTGGTGGGTAACCATTTGCTTGTGATAGTCAAGCTGTCAGCTATGTGTCCCCCTGCATGCTTCCATCTGTTGTTCATTTCTTCTATCTCGACCGAGTTTAAAATTCCCATCCCTGTACCTGTCAGTCCCAATAGAGTATCATACCATTCTCGTTTATACCTACACTCCGGTATCGAGGGAAAGGTGATATTGAATTTTATTTTTGTTTTCTGTTGTGATGTTGATACATTTATGCAAGTGTTTGGTACGGGTGTTAATATGGAAGATTCAATTGTTGGCGTTACTTCTTCCTCCATTTGTATGTGAAACCCATAGGCCTCTGCACTCCAATACCACCCATCATTTCTCTCTTCCCTCCACCAAGATGCACAGAGGAAAGTACTGGATTGATTAACGGTAATATCTGTCAGATTAAACATCCCTTCGGTTATATTCCCTCCTTCTGCCATGACTGTTAATATTTGGTACATTTGTCCCACTACCCGTTCCCGGGCTTGTTTCCATGTCTGTGAAAGGGATATTTTATGACACCTATGGTTCTTACTATTGTTAAAGGGGAAACCCATATTATCATTCCACTGGAAAGTTACAGTTACTTCTGAGAGGGGGTCTGCCTGTATCCATGCTATACCTACATCTACATGAAACGGTCGCCTATGTCCTTCAACAGTGTAATTACCCACAGTGTAATCCTTATTTATCTCATATCCTGATACATTTGCTACTTTAGGATCATCTATACTCCATTCAAAAGTCATTGTTTCTTCTACCTCAAGTACATTAATACCAGGAGTCCATGCATATATTGGTAATACAACAATCTTCAACAAAAAATATGTAAGTAGATATTTCATCATGTTGTTTTCTCGGGTTGTTTCTTGCAATGTGATGCGTGTATCCAGGTAGGTTTTCCTTCCAGCTTTACTGAGGTGGCTGTGGTCAAGAGTACTTGGTAAGGACCTTCAAACCTGGGTTCCAATGTCTTTCTGGTGTGTTTCTTTACATATACATAATCCCCTGGTAGCAGCGTATGTGTACCTGTTATTGAATTAGGGTCTGGAAGAGAAGAATACACACTTTCGTGGATCTTAGTTAGACGTTGTTGTAATTGTATCACATATGCAGTCAAACTATCACATTGCAATTGCATACTCTGTGGAAAGTATAAACCCAATCTAGGTGCATTCCCAAAAAGTATCTCATATGGGGATAATCCTGTCTTTCCTGTTGGAGTGTACCTTATAGAGAACAAAGCCAAAGGCAGGCATTCTGGCCAATGCTTGTTTAACTCTTGCATGGCTTTTTGTATTTTTAACTTTATTGTCCCATTTACTCTCTCCACTGATCCTGAACTCTGTGGGTGGTAAGGGGTGTGAAAACTTTGTTGAACCCCTAACATGGTCATCACATTCTGCATGATTTCTCCTGTAAAGTGTGTCCCCCTATCTGATTCTATGGTTTCAGGAAGACCAAACCTAGGTATTAACTCAGTGATCAGTTTCTTAGCTGTGGCTTTAGCTGTAGCCGATTTTACTGAATAACTTTCGGGCCAACCTGAGAATAAATCGATACACACGAGGACAAATTCAAAAGGGCCGCTCTTAGGCATTTGTATGTAATCAATCTGCAGTCTCTGGAAGGGGTATTGGGCCCGGACCTGGTGTTTTCGTGGGGTTTTTACTCTCTGTCCTGGGTTATTCAGGAGACAGATTTGGCAGGCTGCACAGTAGTTTCTTGCAGTGCTACTGAATCCGGGGGCGAGCCATCCTTGGTTCACAATCCTATACATGGAATTGGAACTGACGTGTGTGGGTAGGTGAACTGCCACTGCCATTGCTGGGTACAGAGAGGCAGGCAGGCATATTTTGCCCCCTTCCCTCCATACATTGTCAAGGTCTGGTGCTGCTCCCATTCTGACCCACTTATCTTTCTCGCTCTCCCCTGCTTGCTCCTGTAATTTACTCAGCTGCTGCCATGTTGGTTCTGGGATACTCACCTCTACCGCTGCTAAGGTCTCAGGGCTTCCTTCCCCTAGAGCTGCCTGTTTTGCAGTCAAATCTGCAAATGCATTTCCTTTTGCCTCAATTGTTTTTGCGCTCGTGTGTGCCGCTATCTTCATAATGGCTACTTGTTTAACCTTTTGAAGATTGTTCAGGACTCTCTTAATCCCTTCTCCATGTTTTACAGGTGTACCTGCTGCTGTCAGATAACCTCTAGCCCTCCATATGTGGCCATAATCATGCGCTACGCCATAAGCGTAGGCAGAGTCAGTGTAAATATTCCCTTCTCGTTCTTTTAAGTATTCTAGGGCTTGTTCTAAAGCTTTTAATTCTGCTTCCTGTGCTGACATGTGGGCTGGTAAGGCCTGTGCTTCAATTACCTGCGTATCAGTCACTACAGCATACCCTGTGTGATATTTACCCTTGTCATCAGCAAACCTACTACCATCTATATACAAGGTGTGCTCAGCATTTAAAATCGGTGTATCTGTAACATGTGGGAATCCCATTGTCTCCTGTTCCATGAGCTGAAAACAATCGTGCTGATCTACTTCTTTAAACAAAAGAGTGTCAGTGTCCTTATTTCTTTTCTCACTAGTACTATTAGTACTATCATTCCCCCTTGCCAAATCTGGTGACTGAAGAGGCAAAAAGGTGGCCAAATTTAAGGTTGTACAGCGCTGAAAAGTAACATTTGGAGGTAAGAGTAAAGTACACTGTAATCTTAATTGCCTAGCCATTGAAATGTCTTTGGGCTGTACCTGAGACAAGATTGCATGTATGTCATGTGTGGTATGCACTACGACTGGATTGTCTAGAACAATCTCTGATGACTTATCTATGATAATTGACACTGCAGCTACCGCCCGTACACAAGACGGTGAACCTCTAGATACTGGATCTAATGCTGCTGAAAAGTAAGCGACTGGTCTTTGTTTTACATGTGCCTGTGTCAGAACACCTGTGGCATGTCCAGTGATCTCAGCAATGTACAGATTAAATATCTTGGTGTAATCTGGTATACCAATAGCCGGGGCAGAAATCAACAACTTTTTCAAAGTGATAAACGACTCATAAGCTATTTCTGTAAGCATATACGGTACAATTTTCAAACAATCGTATAATGGCTGCATCAAAGCGCTAGCATGTGGTATCCACTGTCTACAATATGACACGATACCTAAAAACATACGCAATTGTTTGAAATTCCGTGGGGGTAACATTCCCTTTATCACTTGAACCCTCTCCTCAGTGAGATGTCTCGTACCCTGTGATATACAATGTCCCAAAAAGATAACTTTTTCCTGACACACTTGTAACTTTTTCTTATTAACCTTGCAACCTTTTTCTGCCAAAAATCGCAACAAATTAAGGGTGGTGTGCAAGCTTTCAGTCTTTCACTTATCTGTGGAATTAATCCTTCCATAAACTGTCTATTGAAGGCTCAGATCGTGACTGGCAGCTCTAAATCCATTCCCTCATCTGCCATCATACTTTCTATAGATAAGTAAAAGTCTGATACAGTCTGTCCTGGCATTTGTTTCATGGGTGATATTGACCCCCCTCCTGTTGTTTTGCCTGACAAAAAGCTTCTAATCTAGCAATAAAAGGGGCCCTTGAGTCTATATGTCTGACTCTAAATTGCCATCCCCATCAACTTGTCCTGCAGGTCTGTGTGGACCTATTTCTGTCATAAACTGGTTAAACAGGGTAAGAGTCATTTTGTGTCTGCATAGATCCTCCCCATCCTGCCAGGTCGCTTCATGTGTATTCATTAACTGTGTCACAAATCTACAAAAAAACAGCTGGCTTTACTATAATGCATGTATCAGTGCGTACGGGAGCTACAGTTTCTGAATGAAATTCTTATACTCCACAATGCACACATTCTACTGCCCATTCTGGGTTTTGTGCTCCACAATCCTGACAAACCCATCCTCTCCCCTCAAGTACCGGATATATCTTGTGTGGTTTGCGTTCTACGTCAGTGTATGGGGGTGGGATGGCTGAGCTGGGAGCCTCGACATTTTTTGTTCTTCTATCTTTCATATCCCAACCATCACAATCTGGATTATACTTCCACCCCTCTTCTTTCGCTCTATTTGAGACCTTAATTAAGCATTGAACCTGACGCATCCATTGCTTCTCTAACACCTCTCCTTGTCTGTCCCTTTTTATTTCACTCCATACATCCGGGTCTAAGCCCGCTGCTCCTTTCACCTTAAATTTACGAAGGACATCCTTTAAGTCCTGTGCTTCGGTTTTCCCATAAATGTTCTTAATTATCTGTGGCACCGTATAGTGCGCCACAATTCCCTGACGGGGTTTTGTGTTCCTCTGGCCCATTCTAACAGTCCTGCCTAGGTAGCGTGTGGGACACTTAGTGTACAATATAATGCGGCTACAACATATACAAGAATGAATAATTACTTTATATGCTAGCCCTATAGCAAACCAGCTAAGTTACACTAGTTCCTCGTTGCCTTCCTCCTAGGGTGCTAGAATTCTAGAAACCTCTCCGGAATGAGATTTCTGAAACCAAATTACTTTATATGCTAGCCCAAAAATAAATAATTACTTTATATGCTAGCCCAATAACAAACCAGAATGCGGCTACAACATATACAAAAATGCGGCTACAACATATACAAGCATTCCTTTAAGTGGCCAGGTATCCGACTAGATCTCGGGACTTTGTTGAGACCTTATTCCCCCCTCGTATCTGGGAATCCCTCTCATACACTCTTATCCCTGCTTTATGGAGCAGACAGGGCTTATACTCTCAACCCGTCTATGGTTTATGAGTTAGATGTGAGGTTAAGCATAAGCGTCAGACCCCCAAGCTCACAAGCCCTCAGGTTCCCAATCGTGTGAGGTAAGGCGCATTCTGTTGCTTAGTTCGGCAATCCCCTTCTAACTCATACCATCCTTGACAAGGCTCATTCACTTTCTCAACAAGACAGACAAGACAAACACAGATAACAAAAACAAACAAATAATTCCAGCAATATAAACGAAAATATGCAGTAATTCTAGACTCACCACTACAGAGGCTGGTGTTTTAAAACCAGGAGAACCGTAACTGACAGAACGGATAGGCACAAATCAGGGGAACACAGAATATAAGAAAAATAAAGCTTTTTCTTACCTGCGCAGGGTTTTTTTTGATCTGTGATTCCCGGAGTGCCTGTCTTTTGGTTCCGTCAGCGTAGCTCATCCACCTCTTGTAGTATCATCGGTGAGTCCCTGTTCGGGCGCCAAAATGTTAAATGCAACTGTTAAATAAGTTGCTTATAGTTTATATTGCTTTGCCAAATTATTGCTTCATATAGGAATTAAGACACAGAGTCAGAAATCCGTGTATCAGTTCTTGAGCATAATGGACTGCTGCTCTTTAATCTTTCCAAGGCCTTTTATACAAACAATAGCATTAGCACAACCCCCCCACACAGGGCAAGGGTAAACAACAACAGGAGTCACCTGGGTTACGAACACAAGCTTCAATACCATGGCAATATAGTTACAAGAAAACAAAAGCAGAGTTTAACAGCCAAAAAGTTACATTCAAAACAGATTTACATGTAGTCATCATATTAAGTGAGAAAATTAAATCCCTGACCTTATCACCACATATAAAATTTTCCAGACAACACTGCCATACACAACCTCGCTTCACACACTAATTGTACTACTGATGGGCCCGGTGCAAAATTTCAAAGCTAGATACTCCTATACTATACTATCACTATCAAAAAATCAGCCCCATATATCAGGTATCAGATATGAGGAATAGTCTCTTTTCCTTTTTTTATTTATTAAATCAGATATTTGGGAATAATCAATCAGTCAGTCAAAAGTAGTAATACATTTGCCATGGAACACAAAGTAAAGACGAATATAATCCTGACAATATGCAAGCTTTCAAAATGGGATAATTAGGTAGATGTTCCAATACAAAACTCCTCTACACTCAATATAGATACATATGAGCTATAATTTTATGAAGCAACTTTATAATGCATTGCTGCAGCTTCTAATGTACACGGTGGGAAGCTTACAGTGTGCAGTGGCATCAGAGTAAGTAATATCAGTACAGGAGAGGAACCTATACAATTGTGAAAGATTAAAGGTAAGACTGGAGGTTTGCTTTAACTGCTTTACAAGAAAAAGTACTCCAAAGTGCTCCAAATGCAGGAATTCCACATTTTAGGTATACAGCCCTGAACTCATGTATCGCTGGGAAAATCATACAGCCACCATGTATTTCAGGTTGTCATTGATATTGGCAGGGCTGCTGGCAGTGGGCTGCATGCTGAGCCTGGGTCTCCCAGGCAACTGAAAATGCTGGGATGTGATGAACATTGTCTAACCAATAGTGTGAATGTGGCCTCAATGCTCATATTTTATCCTAGAGAAAACTATTATTTTGGCCTAATGATACAACTCTAGCTGTGTAATACTGTCCCCTACTGGCAAACTGTAAAAACTACCTGATAGGTATCTTATGTGTATGGACTGGACTCTACATAAATTACAGACAGTTTACATTCATTCTGCTCTGTGTTGAAAGACATTTAGAAAAAAAAAAAAAATAAATACAGAAATACAGAAAGAATAAATACATAATGATCAAATGATGATGTAAATAACAGCAATATAACCTGCAAATGCCGGAAGCGGCATGCCCGGCACCTGTATTGGTATTTGCATGGTATAGATACAAATGTATTAAATTAATGTTGATAATGTCCTCATGGAGACTCATGGAGCAAATCTGACACCTCTTTTAGTGATAATGTAGAAACAGGACATATGGAATGAAAAGAAAGCATAGTGTCCAGAGCAAACAGCATTGGCTCCACCAGTGCCTCCTCTGTTCCCAATACAGATGAAGAGGACAGTGATTATTGACAGGAAAGCATTAAGGATGCATACAAAGACAGACAGAGGCAGGCACATACACAGGCCAAACAGAAACGAAGGGATGCTATTAAAGTATTTGTCGCATCTGCTCCAGATGAGTGGAGAGAAATCATCCACGAAACGCGTCGAGCTATACTTGATGCTACAGAAATATTTATTACGCCTTGATGACATTATCAACATGAATTTAATACATTTGTATCTATACCATGCGAACACCAATACAGGTGTCGGGCATGCCGCTTCCAGCAGTTGCAGGTTATATTGCTGTTATATACATCATCATTTGATCATTATGTATTTATTCTGATTTATGCGTACTCTTATATCATCATGTTTATGCCTTGTGCCTACATGTATATATATGAAATTACTCTTTTATTATATTTTATATGAATTAAACATTTTTACCCTTACCTCTGCAGTTCAACTGCTTCATTTAAAGTCCAAACTCCCCTCTTTTGCAATTATACTACAATCTATAAGTAGATCTCTAGAAAAAGAGGGATTCCTTATAAAAAAAAGATGACTGGTAAAAAAAGAAAGCAATACTTTCTCTTGGGACTGTTGCACATTGCAAAAGGACATACATAATACTGCTTACCCACCACATTGGTTAATTATACTCTAATTGTTCTCTCAAAATATTATTCCTTTTCTTTATTTATGCAAAAACTTTATCCCAAAAGGAAAAAAAAACATTTGCTGTAACTGTTTAGCAATACTCTTCCCTCAGACTGACAATGCTGCTGTCTGCTGTGCCTCCTGTGCTCCTTCATCCAGAGCGGGGGCACTCTTATACAGGAGGTGTGTTACTGGCCAGATCACTAGGTGAAAAGAAAGGGAAAAAGGGTAAAAAAAAAAAAAACTAATGCAGCCACCACATTTAATGATTGGTATGCTGCAATATAACAGATTTTTCATTTTGAGTTTATTACCACTTTAAGTGATATAGAATCATCTACCTGGTCAATTAACAGCATCCCTATACTGTATATATAGCCCCTGCATAACTGATCCAAACAAACAATCATTTTACAGATATTAGCACAGTTTTTAGAATGGCCACTAGTTATCCTTCAAAAACGAATCCTATGATCCTCAGCTATTTCTGCATTATCCCTGATTCCTCTATTACAGTACCCGCAACCACATCAAGGTACAGAATCTTAATTTTAAAACTGTACTAGATGGCCCAATTGGGTCATCCAGTACAGTAACCCATGCCATTAGAAGCCAACCCTTTAATAACCACAGGCGGTGATGTCATTTACGGCCGGTGAGACGCAAGCCATTGGCCACTTCCGGTTCCGGGTTTTTAATGCTGTTTTTAAACGTTTTACATGTGACTGGAATCATTGGAAAGTTTTTGTTTTATGAAATAAAAAGAAACGGAATTACGCTATATTGCTCTCTTTGCCGTTTGTACATAACCTTGATGGTTTGCTGAGGACAACGTATGCTGCAGTTGGAGACACAGCGTGTGGGACTACAGAGCCCAGCTGTCCTTTGAATGCTTGTATGCTTTTCTATGGGAATCATGATGGCTTATTGAAGACAACACACGCTGCAGTTGGAAACATAGCATGTGGGACTACAAAGCCCAGCCAATCTCTCAAGCATTTATGACTTCTGTCATGGGAGTCCTGGACAGTGTTGCCAACCGCCCGTGTTTTTACGGGCAGCCCGTAAAAACGGGGCTATTTTTTCATGTCAGTGAAAACCCGTAAAGAAAATTTCTTGCCCGTAAAAATGACGCTCCCAGCTCGGAACTGCGCAGTCCCGAAGCATTGCCGAGAGTCTCCGATCATCCCTATGATCATTCTGTGACTGCTGCTACTTGTCTTGTACCCTCCCCCTTCCTCCGACAGCGCGCCTTATTTGATTCTGGGAGATGCTGGGAGGGGAGGAGTGGAGTGAGCCTGCAGTGGAGCTTCAGCCTAGCAGGGGGTAAGCTTAGCTAGTCTAGCTATTAGTTAAATGCAGTTCTGTCTTTACTTGTCTTAGTGGGCAGGAGGAGGGGGGGCAGAGGATGGGCTATGTTGCAGGCTTCTGTAGCAGGCTTGTGTGCACTGTGCAGATCGTTTTTTTGTGTGTCAGATCTGCTTTTTTCTAAAGGGAGGACGTTTTCTCCCCAATCTCCTATTACCTGCAGTGCTCACCCCCAGTACAGGCACAGCCTCCTCAGTCCTCTCCAGAGTTACCAACTCATGTGTCCAGGGCACTACAAATCCAAGCATGCCAGGAGAGGGGAGGCAGCAGCAGCAATATGATTTGGCTGGTATTTTCTGATGAAAAGTGCTGCTGTATATTGTGTTTGTACTGTATGGTCATTATATAATTGATTATGTATTGTGCTTGATGGTCTTGAGGTGTTTATTCATATATATTTTTTTATCTGAGTAAGTAGTGAGCACATTTGGTCTCCTGTATTATGTCCGCAGCCTATGACCGTCTCCTTTAGCATGTCCGCAGCCTATGACCATCTCCTGTAGTATATCCGCAGCCTATGACTGTCTCCTGTAGTATATCCGCAGTCTATGACCGTCTCCTGTAGTATATCCGCAGCCTGTGACCGTCTCCTGTAGTATGTCCGCAGCCTATGACCGTTTCCTGTAGTAAGTCCGCAGCCTATGACCCTCTCCTGTATTATGTCCGCAGCCTATGACCCTCTCCTGTATTATGTCCGCAGCCTATGACCGTCTCCTGTAGTATGTCTGCAGCCTATGACCGTCTCCTGTATCATGTCCACAGCCTATGACCGTCTCCTGTATTATGTCCGCAGTCTCTGACCGTCTCCTGTATTATGTCCGCAGTCTCTGACCGTCTCCTGTAGTGTGTCCGCAGTCTCTGACCGTCTCCTGTAGCATGTCCGCAGTCTTTGATCATCTCCTGTAGCATGTTCGCAGTCTCTGACTGTCTCCTGGAGCATGTCCACAGTCTCTGACAGTCTCCTGTATCATGTCCACAGCCTATGACCGTCTCCTGTATTATGTCCGCAGTCTCTGACCGTCTCCTGTATTATGTCCGCAGTCTCTGACCGTCTCCTGTAGCATGTCCGCAGTCTTTGATCATCTCCTGTAGCATGTTCGCAGTCTCTGACCGTCTCCTGGAGCATGTCCACAGTCTCTGACCGTCTCCTGTATCCTGTCTGCAGTCTCTGACCGTCTCCTGTAGCATGTCCGCAGTCTCTGACCCTTTCCTGTAACCTGTCTGCAATCTCTGACCGTCTCCTTTAGCATGTCCGCAGTCTCTGACCGTCTCTTGTAGGATAAAACCCAGAGCCACCAAGCTGGAGCCATTTGACTGAGCCCTGCATGGTGCACCTGAAAGGAGGTCAGTGACAGCGCCGCCAGGCCAATCTGAGGGGGAGTCACTGATGTAAGGGGGCACCGATATAAAGGTTTCCCCCCTATATTAGTAAACCCCCTTACCTTAGTGTATTCACTGTACGGAAGGTGGTCTCTGGTCACCAGAGTGCCCCCCACATCAGAGTTCCTGGCATTCCCCTTTACATCAGAGTCTGCAGGATTCCCCCCTTACAGTGCAACAAGGAACTCAATCTTGCGGACCCTGATGTAAGTGGGAACTCTGATGTAAAGAGAACAAAGTGGACTCTGATATAAGATGGTCTCTGGTCACCAGAGCCCCTCTCTACATCAGAGTTCTACCTTAGATAATGATTTGCTGCGTTCCCCTTTACATAAGAGTTTAATTTCACTGTAAGAGGGAATCCTGCAGACTGTGATGTAAGGGGGAACTCTGTGCTAGCCGGGTTATAGTAACCTGACTTAAACACATTGCTAATAGCACTAGATATATGTTTATAGTTTAAATATTGATATTTGCACTGTTTAAAACTGTAATTTTAGGTACTTTTTGCAGTGCCAGTAAAAAATTGGTGCCGTTTGTAAATTTTTGGCATCCTGCCAAGGAAGGTTGGTCCTGGATCTCTGGTGAGTGAGAGGGCACACAGAGGGGAGAACGGGTGGCACAGATGATCTTTTCAGCACTTGGCACTTTCATTTGCACATTTGAATAATTGAAGGCTGCACTGCAAAGTTGAAGTTCACAAACTTTATTTAGAATTTTTGTGGACTTTATAATTATAATCACTACTATATTGCATATTGATTATGGTTATTATGTTTTTTGTGTTAATGATTCATTAGTATAGCACAAGGTAGCGCTCTTATTCTGATCACATATTTAAAAGGCACATGCACTTTTGAGAGCAGTAACACACTTAGTTAATGTCCACACTTTATTAATTTACTAATTGATTATTTATCTTTATTTGAAGTCACATACTTAGCAAAGGAATTCACAGGTGTGTTATACACATTCATTTACTCATCCATCGAACGCCATCTAAAAGTAATGATGTAAAAAAAAAAAAAAAGTACATGGAAGTACGATTGCTTTACTAAAAGGAGTAGACATGTTCACTTCCAAAGTAAAATCTATGAGTTGAAACAAAGTGAAAATTTACTTCGGAAAGAATACACAATCTTGTGCAGAGAAAAAAAGGATTTTTGCTTGCACATGATTGGATACCTGAAGTCAGCGCAACCCTAATTTATGTAGCTTAGTGTAGCTTAGTGAATAAAGTGAAATTTCATCATCCAATCAAGGAAATTGCTGTTTTTTCTAATTATGCACATGGTTGGGTATCCTTTGATTTATTTTTTTTTTTATTATTATTATTTAATTCACTGAAGATGAGTGAAAATTCACTTTGAAAAATAACATTCTTTACTACTTTAGTAAATCAGGGTTAGTAGGTTTTCTGTATTAATCCTGTTCCTGAAAGGGATATAACAACATTTTTTTAGAGAGCGGGTGTTTGAAGTTCCACTAGATTTTTAAATACTTCCCACCCGGCCACTGCACATATACGGCCGGTGGGCGCTCTCTCCTTCTGAGTGGAAGTTCAGGAACGTCCCTCAGAAGGAGCGGGATTGCGCGCGCGTGCCCGTGCAGTGGCGCGATCCCGATGCATTCATGTCACCCGGACACGGCGCATATCCGATCGGTAGGAGGGCTCTGTGATTGGCCCTCCTGATCACATGACGGCCGTGTCCAATCACAGCCGTCATGTGATGTAAATACAGTGTCGGTTACTAGGCAATCGGCTCTCCTCTCCTCACACAGAAGTTATCAGTGAGGAGAGGAGAGCGGATCGCTGCAGCCGGCTGGTGATCAGTGAGTATGAGCTGTTTTTTACAGCTTTTTACTCACTGATCGCCAGTCTAGCGTCCCCACAGTGTAAACACACAAAGTTAACACACATGTACCCAAAACACATGTCCCCACATAGTAAAAACACCTGTCCCCCACATTTTTTACCAAAAACATGTAGCAGAATACATTTTGGCTTAAATTTATGACAAAATTCGATTTTATTGGATTTCTTTTAAAATAGAAATAATAAAATATTGTTTTTTTTTCCAAATTTCTTCTCTTTTTTCGCTTATATCGCAAAAAATAAAAAAGTCGTGAATAAATACCACCAAAAGAAAGCTCTATTTGTGTGAACAAAATGATAAAAAATTCATTTGGGTACAGCGTCGCATGACCGTGCAATTGTCATTGAAAGTGCGAAAGCACTGAAAGCTGAAAACTGGTCTAGGAAGGAAGGGGGTGAAAGTGCCCAGTTCCCCAGATTACATTTAAAGCAGAGTTTCTATTATTGTTTATAAAAAAGTCAGCAGCTACAAAAAGTGTGTCACTGGTCCCGAAGTCTTCTAGGACCTGTCATATGTCCCAGAAGACTTTGGGAGGGAGAGCTTCCACTTCCGATCACCTAGGTGACCAGATTGGAAGTGGGAGCAGGTACCTTTCAAAATCAGGTACCTGCTCCCCCCTTCCTCCCCAAAAGCTCTTTTTCACAAACAGGAGCCGGGAAGGAGGCTTTAAAGCGGACGTTCCGCTTTTTTGTGGAACTCCGCTTTAATATAGAACTGACATACAGAACATGCTACACAGTCACACTGGTCTACAGTGTAGATCCCTTTCGCACTGAGGCGCCCGAGGGCTTTCCCACTGGAGCGGTGCGCTGGCAGGGTGTCAGAAAAAGTCCTGCCAGCAGCTTCTTTGGAACACATTAGGAGCGGTGAACTTACTGCTCCTAAAGCGCCCCTGCCCATTGAAATCGATGGGCAGCGCCACCGAACTGCCAGCAAAGCGGCGCTCTAGCAGCGCTTTGCGGGCGGTTTAAACCCTTTTTCGGCCGCTAACAGGGGTTAAAAGCGCCCCGCTAGCGGCCGAATAGTGCCGCAAAAACTACGGTAAAGCGCCGCTAAAAATAGCAGCGTTTTACCGCCGATGTCCAGGGCGGCTCAGTGTGAAAGGGCTCTAAAGGAAACCTATGACCACAGCATACACTTTCAGTTTATAACAACAGCGATGCAATAACAATGCAAACAATGGTTATTTTTGACAATCCAATATAAGCTTACTTTAAAAATCTCCTTTTGTGTTGTGAATTCTGCCTCTCTGCTGACCATTTCTTTCAACATGCTGGACTACCTGTATGTATACTTTGCAGCTTCTCTTCTGCAATTTACTTTCAATTTCTAAAGACTATATATCCCATGGTACCTTGCTGCCTGCAAGCAGTGATTTCTGTACTAACTCCGCCTCCTGAGACTCCTCCTCTCAGCATCTCTGGAGTTCAGAAGACAGGCTCTATGAAATGTGTGACACAGCAATGCCTTCTCGCAGGACATAGTGAATATGTGTCACAGAATTCACGGAATAATTCAGAGTAATAGGAGGGGGCTAGAAATAACTGAAATATAATGTGTAAATGATTATATAGTTTTAAATTTTATCACTTTAATTGCATACAGTCATACGATCGTGCAATATTAATAATTTTATCTAAAAACTCACTACACAAACTAGCACTAGAAGAATCAATGTTTTCAGGTTGCAGTGGCTTCATCATAGGCATTTATCATCTACTGTAAACAGTATTTGGTTAAGCGGATTGAATTAAACAACTCCTAGTAGTTTGAGCCTAAAGCCCAGTACACACTATTAGTTTTTTTTTTCATTCAACCCAGCTGAAAATAAAACCTGACAGCTAAGGTCGGAGCTGCTCTACTAACCATCTGATGTTAGTACAGCAATCTCCCCCCACCAGAACACCCCGGTCAATGGCTGGCAGTGCTGATCAGGAGCCAACCAAACAGACCTTTTTTGGTCATGCCCCATCGACAGAAGACAGCCAAGCGGCTTATCGCAAAAAACAAAAACAAAAAAACGAGCCAGCATTAGTCTGCTAAATGTAAAGGAGATCGTACAGAATAAACTGCTTAGTGGAACGATTATTTAGGGGACTGGAGATTCTGTGATTATACAATGTTGCCATCTTGTGGTCAATAATAAGATAGCAATGAATGAAAGTTTATGTATCTGTTCATAAAGTTATAGGTAAAGCTGAGTTCCACCCATATAAAAAACTTTACATTACTGTGCAGCAAATAACCTAACCAACGACATTTGGACACATTTTTTTTTCTTACTTTTTAATGCCTGTTGCTATCCTTCTAATCTTCCCCTTCCTCACTGCGGCGCCTGAAGTCATTTCCCTTTGCGCCTCTGCTCGGTACTGCTCCTGGGAGATGTGTGTCATCATTTCCCAGGGGTCAGTGGGCAGCACCGAGGGCTAGAATTGCAGTATTTGGCCATCACAACGGGACGGGCACTTCCAACGACGCTGCCCGTTGTGATGGCAACCTGTGTAGTTTCCTGGGCCGCTATGTGCTTTTACTGTGCAAGTGCGAGAACGGGCGGTGCATGCTGGGAATACAGCAGCGCAGCATCCCAGAAGAATATGCTTGTGGGCTTTGCCTGCCCACAAGTAAGATGGGAATGCCCGAGAAGGCTCAATCAAAGGTATTTTTTTAAATAAAATAATAAGAAATTAAACGCTAATGACAAGAGTAACAATTGTATAGTATACATTCTGCAATAGTCAAGAGTTTGTTTAAAAAAAAAAAAATCAAATATGTGGGTGGAACTCCGCTTTAACGTGAGGCAAAATCTTTACCGATATACATGTCAATGTCAGGATTATGTTATATTTTTTTTCTAAATGGTTTATTAGTTCTTAATAAACTTTTTCCTGATTCAAAAAAAATAAATAAATAAAAATTCCGTATCAAAAGGATACTTGCGCCCAAAAACAATTTTACTTTTTAAAGTATTAGACAATGGAGCTGAAAAGCATTTTATTCTCAGAACCTTAAGCCTCTATAACTTTCAGAGATTTTGTTCAGGTTTTGGCAATGCATTTGTTGAATCTCAAATACCTTTTTGCATTTGTTTTACTCTATGAGTTTAAACTAGAAAGGGAACATTTTAAGTGAAATTGAATGAATACAAAGTTATTATTATTTTTTTTTTTTTGTTGTATAAAAGCTTTGTTTTTGGCAGCCTTTTTAACCTTTCTTTGGGTGGAGGTCTGTCAATAAAGAAGACTTTTCATGGTTCTTGGGAATTTTTGGAATTGTCTACAGAGAACAACTGCTTAAAACTGAAGCACATTTGTAAAGTGATCATCACCTTGTAAAACAACCCATTCTGTTTAAAATGGAAATGGAAGGAAAAACATTGATTATATATATATAGTCAAAGTCCTTCAACCGAGACAGACATGGTACCACATAAAGACGCCACAAGACTCACAACATAACATAGACATAAGGTGTGCCCTGTCCAGCTGGTCGATATGCCAAAAAAGGGGGCATACCCAAAGCTAAGTAATTATTGATTGTAGAAGAGGGATGTGCAAAGAAGTGCCCTGAAGAGGGGAATGGGGTGGGAGGGTATTACGCACCGGAACCGACAAGGGATACAGGTGAGTGGGCTGCTTATATACCCCCCCAGGCTCCTCCCATAAATTCAGGCCACCATACTGGCCTTCTAATTTATGGTCAGAGTCCTTCAACTGAGACAGACATGGAACCACATAAAGATGCCACAAGACTCTCAACATAACATGGACCTGAGGTGTGCTCTGGTCAGCTGGTCGGTACGCCAAAAAAGGGAGCAATAATGTTTTATTTGACATGAGACATTTACTGAGCAAACTTGGTGAAGGCTTGCCACATTTCCACCTGTGGCTTCGGAATGTACAAAGCAAGCAGACTTCCCCCTGCCCAAACTCCTGATGACATGCCGAGAGGCGGCAGACACCGCTCCAATACGAAAGGATTGCCCAGAAAACCAGCTGGGGTCGAGGCCTAGGTTATCCAGGAGGATACGAACATGTCTAGTGATCTGGCTAGCATTTCAGAGGCTAGTAGGAAAAAGGTAACAACGGGCTGGAACTAGACTGGCTAGGCAGGTGTGTCAACAACTGGTCGAGGACCGCTACTGGGCACCAATCGTTGTGGGTCTGGAAGAACTTTATGTTGACCCCGCTGCCAGACTGTTGGGTCTTGGACACTGCTAGGTGTAGCATGAAATGGTCTTGTAGAGACGGGTCAGGTGGCACCTGCCTAGAACCTGGCAACCAGGGCCACTGTAGGTGAACTCACCTGGTCGCAGGGAACTGTAGAAGGCCAGGTAGATAGCAGCTTGGATGACCAGGCTGGGCAGTAACCGAAGGGGGATCACGACAGGATAGCCGGCATGTCCCAAAACATGGTACTTGAGATGGGTAAGTGTTTGCTACCTGCTATCGGCTGATGTCTCTGGATGCCGCATAGGATGGGATCCTTGAAAAAGTCACGTGACATGTGACGCAACGCATCGGTTGGAGCCTAGTGACAACATCTATGGTGCTTGTGCATACTAGATGCGGAGTGAGGAGACACTCAATACAAGCGTCTGATCATTGTATATGCGCTGGTTGTTTATCAACAAATGTGAGTGCAATCACCCACCCTTTGGAGAATTTATTATAAATTAGCATTGCACAATGATATGCTTTTCTTTTTGATTTTATGTGAGAACCATTATACACTGAAACCTTGAAAGAACACTGAAAATCGTAAGAAGCCGGCAGGACTCTGAGTGAGGGATTTTTTGTTAGTAGGACCGCTGTGAACAGGCTATCCACACTCAGGTGGCTTCCTTTGATTATTGCCTTTACACTGAGGAATTGATTCAATCACTCAATCACTAGTTTAGTTAATTTTTTTTAGTTTACTTATTTGATTACTATTTTGTCACGGACAATTGTAGCACTGTAAGTGTATATAAGTATATATAATTTATGTACTATTACCACTGCATCAAAAATAGGAGGTTGAGTTTAGCGCACTGTTTTTTACTTGTACACACAATGCTCTAGCTCACGGCGCCCCCCCCCCCCCAGACACACACAGACACTCTGCATCACACTGCTGCCTTACACAGACTCATCATTGAAACTTACTTCCTAATCCAGCCATGTGCTCAAGCTTCGTGCTCCCTCCACAGTCTGTGATCAGCACTAGGAAGACCCTTTCTTCTTCACCTACTGCTCTCTGCACTACTACTGGTGCCTCCCTCTGAGTTCACAGAAGCTGGAACTACAGAGGAGGCATCAGGTATAACTGTGCGCTGACAGAGAACAATGTTGGAAACAACTTTGGGCGGTATACATCTGCCACAATTTTGATTTGCGGCAGAACCCCTGGGGATGACCAAAATGTTCTCATGGACCATCAGTGGTCAACAGACCACTGGTTGGCGACTGATGATCTAGTGCATGCTTGACCGTGTTGCATACAGTATGGTCATTGCAGGTATCCTGAGGAAGATTCTTTCATTTTATTTTCTTCAAGCTCATGTAGACTGGATTGTGTATAACAAAATTTACATTTGTGCTTTCAGCACTGAAAGCTGAAAGTTGACCCAATGACAATCCAAGATCAAAAGAGCGCAGTATGCAAGCCACAAATCCTTCTGTAGATTAAATTGGACTCTCCAGGAAATCAATAATTTTGTCTATCTCTCCACTCTCTGGTGTGATGAACTGCACTGCAAGAGGAAAAACACTTTTGTTGACTGCAAACCCTGCAGTTTGCTTTGTATTCGTCACCGGGGACATGGCTGATCCACTCAGACCTATACCCTAATTGCATCTTATGCTTCAGGGGCACACTTGCATACATCCTAAAAATATAAAAAACAAGGCACTTTACTTTCCGAGGCAGTTAGCGAGCCAGCAATGAGATGAAGCACAATCTGACAAAGTATTTTTTTTTTTTTTTTTAAAAAGATGACCCAGCAAAGCAACTGAATAATCAACAACAAACCAGCATCCAAGCGTCGAAGAACAGAAAAGCCGTGTAACAAGCCTGACAATAAAGTGTATAAATAAGTGTCTGTTTTCTTGCTCTATGTTCAATAGTAAAATTATAATTCAGCAAGCAAGGAATCAACTTGTGATAAAATTCTATATAGGTACTTACTGAAAATGTATGCAATAGGTATGATGTGTTTTATGAATAAATCACAAGAAGGGTGGATCGAACTGCAACAACTGAAACATTTATGACTAAAGCTGGGTACAAGTGGCAGCTGGTGTTAAACTTTTTTTGGGGGGGCAGCAAATAAACCCCCCGCCCCAGGTCCACACTCACCCCACTGCCGCGGCTTTCCCGGCTAACTCGTTCTTCTTCAGATCCCCCTCTTGCCCTGATTGGCCGGGAGGAGAAGCTGGAAAGCAATAGCGAATATTGATTCGTTAGTGTCACAAGTGGGTGGGTTCGGGGCGCAGAGCTCAACCTTTTTCAAGCCAATTAGAGCCTCAGGCTCTAATCATGTGCTTGAAAAAAAAACCTCATAGAAAGCTACGAGTCCGGCGCCCTGCATGCAAACCATTATGGACCGCTGCTGGATGCACACATTTATTTTTCATTCAACCAGTGGGCTGAATTGAAAAAAAAAAACCTGACAGATCCTCACATCAAACACAAGCAATGACTTTGCAGCGATCTCTCCCTCCAGAATACACTGATCAGCACTCGCAGCCATTGGCTAATTTTCAAGCATGACCAATTTGGCAGAAGCCGCTAGATATCGTTCTTACTGAAGAGGCTGATTGTCGGCCTGTGTGTACCAGGCTTAAGCATTACATAAGTGAAATTGGATTTTAAAGCTGAACTCTAGGCAGATATAACAGGCACATATTATTGCAGCTCTTTCTTCATTAATACACCATTATTTGTATTTTTTTAAATGCAAGGAGTGTGAGTACCCAAATTTAAATTGATATCAACCATTTGCAATCCTTGTACAGCAGAGCTCAGAATAGGGGATACAGAAGCAGCACAAGAAGGAAATCATGTGCTAACAAGAAACATCATGATAGGAGGAGATAGCACAGTGGCAGAAAGATGAGCTCATCAGTCTGCTGCTTCTCATTCATTGTCAAGTTACAACATATTGGAGGGACAAAATAATATGAAAAAAAAACCATAGCACTACCTTTATTTTTTCAATATGTGGAAATAGTGGTGGAAACCTCCTATATTATACCTCCATTATTCATGCATTAGTAAAGTTACTTACAGTGCCTTGAAAAAGTATTTATACCCCTTGAAATTTTCCACATTTTGTCATGTTACAACCAAAAACATAAACGTAAATATCCGAAACGTGTGGTGATTTAATACATTGTAGAACCACCTATCACTGCAATTACAGCTGCAGGTATTTTTGGGGATGTCTCTACCAGCTTTGCACATCTAGAGAGTGAATGTTTTGCCCATTTTTCTTTGCAAAATAGCTCAAGCTCTGTCAGATTGGATGGAGAGCGTCTGTGAACAGCAATTTTCAAGTCTTGCCACAGATTCTCAATTGGATTTAGGTCTGGCTTTTGACTGGGACATTCTAACACATGAATATGCTTTGATGTAAACTAATCCATTATAGCTCTGGCTGTATGTTTAGGGTTGTTGTCCTGCTGGAAATTGAATCTCCATCCCAGTCTCAAGTCTTTTGCAGACTCTAACAGGTTTTCCTCTAAGATTGCACTGTTTTTGGCTCCATCCATCTTCCCATCAACTCTGACCAGCTTCCCTGTCCCTGATGAAGAAAAGCATCCCCACAACATGATGCTGCCACCACCATGTTTCATGGTGGGGATGGTGTGTTCTGGGTGATGTGCAGTGTTAGCAGGGAAAAGATGCCAAACTGCACCCCCCCATTCATGATGTGCACCCTTAGGGGATCCTACGCCCAGCAGCCTCTCGCTTATCAAAATCACTGCCACTGTCACTATTCCTTCCATCCTTGTTACAGAAAGGAAGGTGCCCTCATGCCTACAGTAAACAATTGAGCCCAGGGCAGCCATCCCTCCTGCCCACCCCTTGTCCCGACCTTGAGTGTTAGTTGTCTGCCACACATAGCGTTTTGCTTTTAGGCCAAAATTTTGGTTTCATCTGACCAAAGTTACCATGGGCCTCATGGCTGCTTCTCTGATTAATGCTCTCCTTGCCCGGCCTGTCAGTTCAGATGGACGGCCATGTCTTGGTTGGTTTGCAGTTGTGCCATACTCTTTCCATTTTCGGATGATGGATTGAACAGTGCTCCCTGAGATGTTCAAAGCTTGGGATTATTTTTTTATAATCTTTAAACTTCTCTACAACTTTATCCCCGACATGTCTGGTGTGTTTCTTGGCCTTCATGATCCTGTTTGTTCCCTAAGGTTCTCCAACAAACCTCTGAGGGCTTCACAGAACAGCTGTATTTATACTGAGATTAAATTACACACAGGTGGACTAATTACTAAATAGGTGACTTCTGAAGGCAATTGGTTCTACTAGATTTTAGGTAGGGGTATCAGATTAAAGGGAACTTTATACAAATGCACGCCACACTTTTCAGATATTTATTTGTAAAAAAAAATTAAAACCATTTATCATTTTCCTTCCACTTCACTATTATATGCCACTTTGTGTCGGACTATCACATAAAATCCCAATAAAATACATTTACATTTTTGGGTGCAACATGAAAAAATGTGGAAAATTTCAAGGGGTATGAATACTTTTTCAAGGCACTGTATAATCAGGAGGTTTCCACAAAACTATTTACACATATTGGAAAAATGGAGGTAGCACTACGCTTTTTTGTATTATTTGGTTCAGTTGGTGTATCTTTGTTTAGCAGCAAACCCGGTAATATAACAGTCTGATACATTGCAGGATTACACTTATTATAATAGAGTGGTGGTACTTGTACATATATGTTGGAGGAACAAGAGATTTGTAAAGTGTTACTTATCTGCAGAAGAGAAAAACAGGATTTCCTGCCCTGCCACACAGGTCTAAGCCCCGGTTCACACTATGAATCTATTAGATTGTAAGCTCTTCTGAGCAGGGCCCTCTTAATCCTATTGTATTGTATTGTATTATATTATAACTGTATTGTCTCCCTTTTATATTGTAAAGCGCTGCGTAAACTGTTGGCGCTATATAAATCCTGAATAATAATAATAATAATAATAATGAATTGCATTGGAATGCGCAACGCATTCCTGTGCAATTCTCATAATTTTGAATGGCCTCAAATCGCACTGCATTGCACTTAAAGTTGTGCATGCACATCTTTTGGAAATGCACTGCAACCAGATTGCATGGTACTTTTGTACCAAGTGATCCGGTGCAGGCAAACACACTGCATTTGTGGTGTCATTAACTTAACACTGACACCTGCTGCAGATCGCAACTGCAGTGCGTTTTGAACGTGGTGCGGGAAATGTGCATGGGTTTCCCGAACTGCGTTCTAGTGGGAACCTAGCCTAAATCTAACTACCAGGACTGGATAGACAATAATATAAATCAGTTATAAAAGATAAAATAGCTCCTTTTCATATATTTCCTATGAATATTTAGCTGTTTGCCTGGATTTTAGCTTTAAGCTCCTCTGGGGCTGTGATGAATGCATATGGTTCTCTGTCCTTCAGAATCTGGTGATGCTGTATAAATAGTTTGAATAAATAAGCCAATACCTGACTTAAAGTGGAGTTCCACCCAAAAATGGAACTTCCACTTTAAGGGAAGTTTGGCATGTCATTTTTGGGGGGGGGGGGGGGAGCGGATACCCTATTTTTAGAGGGTCTCAGCTCCCACTTCCTCCCGGCACAACGCGGCACCGGAAGGGAGATCACCTCTCCCCCCTCTCGGCAATCATCTGGGACACATCACAGGTCCCAGATGATTGCCCAGCCAGTCACGGCACATGGCCCAGCTTGCACATGCGCAGTGGGTGCCCGGCTGTGAAGCCACAGCCGGGCACCCACGGTTACAATGCTGGCGCCGCAGAGAGGAGGGGGAGACGAGCGGGGCTTTGTTCTCCCCCATCTCTGGACCCTGGAACAGGTAAGTGTCCGATTATTAAAAGTCAGCAGCTGCAGTATTTGTAGCTGTTGACTTTCAATTTTTTTTTTTTTTTTTTAAGCAGAACTCCGCTTTAAGACTTGAAATAGAACAGGTCTTCTTTTGCCGCTGGTTCTGGTACAAGCCTCTGGGTGTCGTGTGGTGGGTAACTCTGCTATGGGGACGATCACGGCAGCATTCTTTATTTCTGCAATACATAAACAGCACACAGACTCTTTACAGCCTGAGGCCTTCTTTCTCAGTCCATCGCTGATTTATGTTAGAAAAGACAATGATGAGCCATCCAAACAAATCACAAAGTGCTAAGGGAGACAGCCAGATAAGGAACCAGATTGTGGTTATGAATTTGAGAGCTTTATGCTTCCCCTGCACGTCATTTCCAGTCTCAGACATTACGTACGACACAGAAAGCACAAAACAGAAACCTGTGTAAGAACTGGGCTTATCACAGCCTGAAATGGTGCAATATATGAAAGTGTATGTAAACACCAACAATGCCATGTACCCCCCAAATTTAAGAAATTATGTAGAGGGACACTTTTAAGCACACAGACACTTCCCATCATGGCCCCGGTAACAAAAACCACAAAGATCTAATATCCAGAAAATGATTGGCTAAACCATACTAGTGCTTTTTAGATCTCTATTTTTCCTTTATATTGGCTTTTCAAAAAAACACATTAGGTGATGTAGCACCCTGATGTTTAGGTAGGGTTGCTAGTAATAGCTGTCTTGGCCAATTGATAGGAGATCAATTGATTTCACCCTAATTCTGGACTTGCTGCACTTCTCTCTTCTGTCACTAGATGGCCCGGTATCTGGTGGCATTAAATAAGACAAGGGCATTGCAAGGACAGAGTAGGAATAGATGGGGTTTCTCAGCCAATGGGCAGGGACCTTCTTGGGTCCCTTGGCCTGCTGGGAGAGCCTATTTATTTGGGTGAGGTCAGGTGATCGGGGTTCTGTGCCACCTGGACGGCTGTCTGGGTGGATGTGTGTTGTATTGCCCAGGCAGCTAGGCCAGAGCCTGAGGCATATCCCTGGGGACATCAGGCTGTAAGGCTATCTAAGGGCCTATGCAGAAGCAAGAGAGCAGCTTGGGTTGGGACTTCGGCTTGCAGTCCAACCAAAAGTTAGACTTCTGCCGGCCAGAGAACCTGTCGTTATCGGAGGTAGAGGGAAAGCTGTCGCCACTAAGGGACCATCCACCTTGTTACCAGGGACAACCGTGAGTAGCTGAAGCAAGTACCAGAGCAGTATTCTCACCAACCGGGGACGGTGAAGAATTGGGAAACTTCAGCAGATGTCAATCCAGGGACCCAGCCAGCGGAGGTGATGCTTGCAGAGCAGTCTTGTGTGTCAAGCCAGGGACCGAGCAGGCTAGTGGGGTGACGCTTGAGGAGTATCTGTGCGTGCCAAGCTAGGGACCCAGCAGGGACACAGGGGTGACGCTTAGGGAAGATACTCAGTGAGAAGATTGGAAATGCTCAGTAGATCAAGTGGCAGTGGATCAGTGTGTCTAAGTGATAGACTGGGAGCTCAGTGGGGTGAAGATCTAAAAAGGAGATTACGGAGAAAGTGTAAGAGTTCATTGCAACCTTTGTTAGAAACTTTTATAGATTGTTGCCATAGTGGACAGCGTGTCTACACATGCAGATGTGGTGTCCTGCTGGGTGCCTTTCCTGCATGACTGTCTACCTATAGATGTCTCGGAGTCTGTTAATTAACATTGCAACTACTAAAGGGTGTCCTGGCCCTAACCCTCTCTCCCCTAGTTCTGTTCAAGAGAAAATAAATCTCTTTTGCATTCAAGAAGTGTCTAGCACCCATGAATCTACCTTGCATTACACCCACCATGCCTCGCAACCCACTCTACATAGAAGGATGTCAGCTGTCCCTAACTCTGAAGGTCACCATTAGGCCTGGAGAGGCCTGGGCAGCACTTTGGGTATAAAATAGTACATCTGTTAAATATATCATTGAAAGTATTTTGTTATAACTGTTCAGTGCCAAAAAAAAGTGAGCTCCTAATTTCTTGGGCACTCTCCTTGTTCACTTCTATGGACTAAAAAGCAACTCCTTATGCTATGGAGAATGGAAAAGGTATTCTTTAGTCCCTTTACAGCAGGGCTGCCCAACTTGCGGCCCAAGACAGCTATGAATGTGCCCCAACGCAAAATCATACGTACTTATAAATTCTGATATTTTGGGGGGGAATTTTTTGTTAAAATGTGTTTACATTTAACGAACACATGCGACCGAGGAGACATTTTACAGTGTCCCTTTACTAGACTTTTATAAGTTTTATCTTCCCAAAGACAAATATCAACTCTTCACAATCACGGATTATTTATGTCATCAGTTTTCGACAGCACCTATATAAGTGAGCAACTATTTTCAAGGATGAAACCACACAAAGGGCAAAATTAGAACCAAAATATCTAATGAGCACCTTGAGAATTAATTGAGAATTGCTACTACATCCATCGAACCAGATATTGATGCATTCGTTTATCAAAAACAGTGTTAAATATCGCATTTGTTTTTTGTTGCCCTCTTTTACTTTTATAAGTTTTGTTACGCAGATAGGTACATTATCTATATCAGTGATTGTTAAATAGGAACTGCAGTCTGTTTACATAATTTGTAATAAAAATATCTTTGCCATTCTGAAGCTTCCCTCCAACCACTTTGCATATTATTTTAACCCCTTCCCGCCGACCGTACGCACATCTGCGTACTCGGCTTTCGGGGGTTATACCGGGATGATGCCTGCTGCTACAGCGAGCGGGCGATCGGCTATCCATATATAACAACCGATGCGGCTAAAAGCCGCTCGGCTATTATACCGGAGGAGCGGGAGGGGACGCCCCCCTCCCGCCGCCTCCCGCCACTCTTACCGGGCCTCCCGTGCGATCGGGAGGCCCGGTGTCCAATCAGCTGCCTCCGGCGGCTGTGGGCGGGATGGAACGAAGCTATGACGTCACTTCCCGTTTACTCGGCTGCCAATGGCGCCGAATTTGAAAAAATACACAGTATTTAGAATTGCCGTTTTCAGCGATCTGAATACTTTGAAGTGCAGAGAAGGGATCGGGGGTCTTTTAGACCCCCGATCCCTCCATAAAGAGTACCTATCACCACCTATTACTGTCACAAGGGATGTTTACATTCCTTGTGACAGCAATAAAAGTTAAAAAAAAAACATTTTTTTTAAACACAATTTATAAGTATAAAAATAAATAAAATAAATAAACAAAAAAAAATTTTTTAAAGCGCCCCCATCCCTGCGAGCTCGCGTAGCGAAGAAAACGCATACGGAAGTTGCGCCCGCATATGTAAACGGTGTTCAAATCACACATGTGAGGTATTGCCGCGATCATCAGAGCGAGAGCAATAATTCTAGCCCTAGACCTCCTCTGTAACTCTAACCTGGTAACCGTAAAAAAAATTTAAAGCGTCGCCTATGGAAATTCATAGCTACCATAGTTTGTTGCCATTCCATGAGTGCGTGCAATTATAAAGCACGACATGTTTGGTATCTATTTACTCGGCGTAACATCATCGTTCACAGTATACAAAAAAATTGGGGTAACTTTACTGTTTGGATTTTTTAAAATTCGTGGAAGTGTCCCTTTTCCAAAAATTTGCGTTTAAAACACCGCTGCACAAATACCGTGTGATATAAAATATTGCAACAATCTCAATTTTATTCTCTAGATTCTCTGCTAAAAAATATATATAATGTTTTGGGGTTCTAAGTAATTATTTGGGGAAAAATTATGAATTTTAACTTGTAAACACCAAATTTCAAAAATAGGCTTAGTCATGAAAGGGATAATTATATAAACTGTGATTCTATACTTGCCAAACATGCTGGAGAAATCTCCCTCCACAGAGTCTGGCTGCAACCATTTTAACTATGGGCAGCTGAAACTGCTGCCTGCTCACTTCCTGGATTTACACAGACACACAGAGGCACACCTCCAGTCCTGCAGCTCTCATTGGTCCTCTTATGACTCTCCCCCCCTCCCTTCCTGGCAAACTCTGAAGAGAGTGAGAGAGAGAGCTATACATGATGTCATAAACCTAGGCTAATGAGCAGACAAGAAAGCAGAAGTGGGCTGTATAAGGTATTTCCTGGCAGAATAAAAATGTTTTACTATCCAAAGTTAAAACAACAAGGACAGAAGATTTAATAGATGAAAAGATGAAAAATGACTGAAGTTCCGCTTAAACTTGTGATCTGCCCATCAGCTATCCTTATAGTTAGTGTATTTTATGTGTGGCCCAAGACAATTCCTCTTCTTCCAATGTGGCCCAGGAAGGTCAAGTGTTTGGAAACCCCTAATTTACACTTTCTGTCCTATGGTGACAAAGCTACTCATTCAAAGATACAGTATAGTGAGTGAGTGTTGTCACCCTAAGACAGAAAGTGTGTTATCGGCATAATTATCTGGCAAAAATTAATTTAGAAACCCATTACAAGTTGCCTCTCATCCCTCCTCCTCTCCTCGGCTGCACAAATCAGGCTTTATTTATTTATTAATTCTTTTGTTTGCCCTGGTTATGAAGGAGGTAAAACCTTCCAAAGGTCAAGGGGTTAAAGCTCTGGCCCATCCCCTGTGCACATTATTCGCCAGCTCTGGCCCATCCCCAAATGGACGTCATTCGCCTAGACAACACTGGATCCTCTGGGCAGGTGAGTACCGTAACTGTGCAGGACTGACAAGGTAAATGAAGGGTTAAAAAAAATAAATTTGAGTGGGGGACAGAGTGAAGATCCGCTTTAAATGCACACTGACAGTGTATATGATTGGCTGTAAATATAGCACTGTGCCTTAATAGTAAGCCCCCTCCGGCCTTGCAGCAGTGTCGTCCCTGGTTGGATAACCTGCGACATGCTGGTAGGTTAATTGGTACCTTTCCAAATTGATCCTAATATTTATGTGAGATAGGGACCTTAGATCAGAAGCTCCTCCAGGGCAAAAGCACTGCATAAATTGTTGGCGCTAGTAAAAAAATGCATGTAATAAATAAAATAGCACTGTATAGTAATGCAACAAATATCTCTCCCTGCAAACACCCTTTGATGCTTTCCCTATTTACTCCAGATCTCTCCACCACACACTTACTGTGTATATGACTAGTAGGGATGGGCTGAACGGACCACTGTTCGGATCGCACCAGAACTTCCGAAAACCACGGATGTTCGGACCCGAATAACGAACCCCATTAAAGTCAATGGGACCCGAACGTCAAAAATCCAAAGTGTCCAATATAGTGCCTGGAGGGGGTCCTGTTAGTCTACCTGTAAAGTGGCAGATCTGTACCATGTCTAGAATCTGCTGCAGCAATAATTGCATTTATAAAGCCAAAAAAAAAAAGCTGGGGAGCCAGTGTGTATTATGAGGCCACAATGTAGTGCACTGGGAACAAGATAAGAGATTTTTTGGCTACATTCTGGTGTCACTTTGACTTTGTATCGAAGTAACGATGTGCGTAAAAATTGGTCTCTGGGTGTCGGTGGCGCCTTCCCACCATAATTCTATAGAGGTAATCTTTATGAAAGCAAGAATTGGCCTTGCTGTAAAAAACTGCAATGATATGCACCTTTTAAACTGGTGCAGAAAAATTGGTCTTAGGATGTCGGTGGCGCCTTTTCACCGTAACCCTATAGAGGTAATCTTGATGAAAGCAAGAATTAGCCTTGCTGTAAAAAATTGCAATGATATGCACCTGTCAAACAAGTGCAGAAAAATTACTCTTTGGGTGTCAGGGGCACCTTCCCAGTGTAACCCTCTAGAGGTGCTCTTGATGAAGGCAAAAAAAATTGCAATGATATGCACCTGTCAAACAGGTGCTGAAAAATTGGTCTTTGGGTGTTAATTGTGCCCATGAAACCTATACCAAAAACATTCTTCCAGATGAAATGATTGAACACCCTCAAAGCTAGGCAGCCTTGAAGTCCTGTAGAGATACCACATCCCAAAAAGACTTAATCCGTGACATCGGCATTAGGGGCTTCATAGCTGGTAATCAGGGACTGATTCATTTTTTATAAAAGTCAAACGGTCCACGGAGTCTGTGGACAGACGCGTTCTATGATCAGTAACGAAACCTCCTGCAGCACTAGAGAATGGGAATGGGATGAGTTCTGAGACCTTCCCCTTATAACAATGGTCAAGGAGGGTTGCCAACCAGTAATCATCCTTCTCCTTTATGCCACGTATTCTTGGGTCCTTTCGCAGGCTTTGAAGCATGAGGTCTCTAATTTGCCGAGACTTGAGAAGCAGACTCCTCGGGGTCACTCAGGATGACGGCATCTGGACCGTCCTCGTCCCAGCCACGTACTACTCCCAAGGGTCCTGGGGTTGGAAAGCCAACACTTACAGATTGATGCATGTCTTCCTCTTCTTCGAAGCCTATGAAAGGGCCAGAATCGTCCTCCTCATCCTCCTCCCCTCTCTCCTCCTGTGTGTTCTCTGACATAGCAATGATGGTTAAAAGGAAAGAAAACCGCGCTTAGTCAAACAATATCAAACATTGAAAATAGGTGAAAAAATAAAAAATCACAAATAACTCAAAATCATATAGTGTAGTCCAAAAACGCAGCAGCTTAATGTGCGATAACACAATTAGGATATAGAAAAGGATAAAGGAAGCTGCGCTAATAAATGGAAAGTCCATACAATTGCTTGTGGGTAAATCTGTAGACAGTTCAATCCAATGAATCAAACACCAGGGGTGAACCAAATCTAATCAAACGTGCCTCCACCTTAAGAAAAACCTGCTTACCAGCTGGCAAGCAAAGTTGGGCAGATAGCTTATACCCAGCCAGGGCCTTTGCTTGTACAGAAGATCAGCTGATGGGCTAAAAGCTGGATGGTTAATGGATGCTCAGAACCCTCCTGACATCGTACGACCTTGGTCAGAGCCCCGGGACCCAGCCATAAACAAAAACTATTGCACTTACAAGGCTTTAAAAATTTGCATATAAAAAGCAGAGCCGGCCGGGTGCAAACGATATCCCGTCCTCCTAACTCGAAAACGTGGTGACGTCAGCACGTATCGATACGTGCTGACGTCACCACGCTTTCCTGTTAGGAGGACAGGAGGAGGCAGCTGCGGGAGGAGTGTCTTCTCCCCCAGGCAGCAAGACTTGTGTGGAGTGGAGATCAAGGATAACTATTCCCCTCTAACTCCGGCGCTCCACAGCCTCTGGCATCCTGTCACAGTGATACAGTGAGAGCGTGGAAAGCCAGCTTGTGTAGGAGTCGGGCTGTGTTCGGTCCCCACTGTCTTTCTAACCCCTCCCTCACTGTACTGCTTGTCCAATCCAATACTCCGCCTCCCATTTGTGCCCCCCCACACTCCAGCCACATGCATGCAATGCACTGTACTGTGCTGTGAGAGAAGTTTTGTTTTCAAACAATAGCTGCCTAATTGGTGAGTGAGACCCCCAGAATAATCCCCCTCTCTGTTCCCACCCCTTTGTGCTGTGCACCTTCTGCCTCCCCCCTCTCTTCCTTATGATCATCACCTTCTCTCTCTCTCCCCTAGGCTAGAGCCTAGCCTGCCTGTATACTGTCCTGGCCTGCCTGTATATCGTCCTAGCCTGCCTGTATATCGTCCTAGCCTGCCTGTATACCATCCTGGCCTGCCTATATACCGTCCTAGCCTGCCTGTATACCGTCCTAGCCTGCCTGTATACCATCCTGGCCTGCCTGTATACCATCCTGGCCTGCCTGTATACCATCCTGGCCTGCCTGTATACCGTCCTGGCCTGCCTGTATACTGTCCTAGTCCTAGCCTGCCTGTATACTGTCCTAGTCCTAGCCTGCCTGTATACCGTCCTGGTCTGCCTGTATACCATCCTAGCCTGCCTGTATACTGTCCTAGCCTGCCTGTATATCGTCCTAGCCTGCCTGTATACCGTCCTAGCCTGCCTGTATACCGTCCTAGCCTGCCTGTATACCGTCCTAGCCTGCATGTATACCGTCCTAGCCTGCATGTATACCATCCAAGCCTGCATGTATATCGTCCTAGCTTGCATGTATACCATCCTAGCCTGCCTGTATATCGTCCTAGCCTGCCTGTATACGTCCTAGCCTGCCTGTATATTGTCCTGGCCTGCCTGTATATCTTCCTAGCCTGCCTGTATATCGTCCTGGCCTGCCTGTATACCGTCCTGGCCTGCCTGTATACCGTCCTAGTCCTAGCCTGCCTGTATACTGTCCTAGCCTGCCTGTATACCATCCTAGCCTGCCTGTATATCATCCTAGCCTGCATGTATATCGTCCTAGCCTGCCTGTATACCATCCTAGCCTGCCTGTATACTGTCCTGGCCTGCCTGTATACTGTCCTGGCCTGCCTGTATACCATCCTAGCCTGCCTGTATACCGTCCTAGCCTGACTGTATACCGTCCTAGCCTGCCTGTATACTGTCCTAGCCTGCCTGTATACCTGTATATAGAGGGGGTGTATATAGAGATGATAGATGGGTGTATATAGAGACGATAGAGGGATGTATATAGAGACAATAGAGGGGTGTATATAGAGATGATAGAGGGGTGTATATAGAGACGATAGAGGGGGGAGTATATAGAGATGATAGAGGCAGGAGTATATAGTGGAGATATGTTTTTAATTGATCTATTGTAGCAGTCATCGATAAAGGACGATAATGATGGTGTGTGTGGGTGTGTGTATGTGTGGGGGGGCGGCATTGAAGGACCCGGCCTTGGGGCGGCAAAGGGAGTAAATCCGGGCCTGCAATCAGCGTTACCCAGTGTGCTGTGAACTAAATATATCGTCCCTGTCCATGCTTGCTGGACCACGTGTCAGCAGTAAGGTAGATTTTACATCTGACTGCCTAGCTCAACGATGCCAGAACATTCCCTTCCATGTGATGGTAGAGAGATGGAATGTCCTTACGTGAAAAGTAGTAGCGACTGGGAACCTGCGATTGTGGTACAGCACATTGTGCGAATTCACAGAAGGGGGCAGAATCCACCACACTGAAAGGCAGAAATTGGAGATCCAACAGTTTTGACAAGCTTGCATTTAGACGCTGGGCATGTGGGTGGCAGGGACTGTATTTTTTTTCCCATGCTGTAGATGGGGCAGAGAAGTTTGCCAGCTACAGTCTATAGCTGGTGGTGTGCTGCTGGCAGGTGTGCTGCTAGGACCTGGGACACTCTGTGCTATACCATAATCCCTGTCAGTAGAGGCTGCTGAGAGGTATTGTTTCGGTAAAGCAGGGGCAGACTGAAGTGGGTAAGGAGGAGGAGGAGGACAGATTTATGCCCCTTTTGTGTGGCTTTTAGGTGCTCTTGCCAATGGGCTGAGTGGTTGGACGATAATGCCTTGTTAAGCATGTGGTACCCAAATGGTTGGTGTTTTTACCATGTTTCATGTGCCTGAGACACAGTTTGCAGATAGCAACAGTGCGATCTGCTACAGATGAGCTGAATAAGGCCCAGACCGCTGAGCTTTGGGGGGTGGGCCAGAAGATAACAGCTGCAGAATGTGATGGAATAGGGTGGCTGCTCTCTACTCTTTATTGATGTCGGCCTCATGGGGTTGTGCCGCCTCACCTTCAGTTTCCTCCTCGGCTCTATCTGGCAACCAACTTGCATCAGTGAACTCATCATCATCATCTCCATCTCCTCCATTTTCATCATTACCACTGGAGACAACTTGGCAATGCGCTGCGGCTTGGGGAACATGAATGCCAATTTGTCTACCAGTGTTCCTCCCTCTCTCTAGGCTCATGTTCCTGTCATCCTCAACCTCAGAACCAACATCTCAATGCAGTAATGGCTGGGCATCATCAAGGAGCTGACGCTGTGGTCAAATAACTCAGCTGACTCCTCAATGGCTGATGTTGGGGCTATGGGAGGAATAGATGTGGACAAGGAGGCAGGTTTATCCACTCTGGCAACTGCAGGGGACTGCACACTTGTCTCTGCTTGCTTGACAGAGGATGAGGAAGGTTTAGTAAGCCAGTCCATGACCTCCTCTGCATGCTGTGGCTGAATAGCCCGGGCAAACTCACTAAACAGAGGAAATGATGCCCTGCCTGAGGACTGACCACCACGTCCACCTTTTCCTGTGGACACATTTGTTGCTGGTCCTCTTACAGTGTCAAGGGAATGTCTGCCTCTCCTTGTTGTCCTCCCAGATATTATTGGGAGGGAGGGGGCGATGCTTATAAGCAAATGTAAAGAAGAGGTTGAAATCTGTAAATAGATGAACTTTAATCAATGTAAAGAGGTATTTGGTGCACTTTTATTTGAGTACTCACACTACACAGACACACTCCATGGATACACTATAATTTACTGCAATATAATGCGCCAAACTTACAGTGATGCACAGAACTATATGGCATTAAACTGGCAGTAACCCACACAAAAGTAAATGGCGTTAAACTGGCAGTAACACACACAAAAGTAAATGGCGTTAAACTGGCAGTAACGCACAAAACTATATGGCGTTAAACTGGCAGTAACGCACACAGAACTATATGGCATTAAACTGGCAGTAACGCACACAAAACTATATGGCGTTAAACTGGTAGTAACGCACACAAAACTATATGGCGTTAAACTGGCAGTAACGTACACAAAACTATATGGCGTTAAACTGGCAGTAACGCAAACAGAACTATATGGCGTTAAACTGGCGGTAACGCACACAGAAGTAAATGACGTTAAACTGGCAGTAACGCAATCAAATATATATATCTCTCTCCACACCAAAATCACACTGAAAATGGCTGCCATTGAAAGAATACTTTTATACTGTGGGGCAGGAATGAGCCATGATTGGATAAAATCATGATGACAGTGTCCAATCATGACTCTGACAGTGCTCTGTGCCCTGATTGGCTGAAGCTTTCACTGTTTCAGCCAATCAGGGCTTGCAATGCACTGTTCAGGGCCGCAATGCATTGTGGTCAGTTCGGGGGGGGCGAAAGACCCATTTGTCTGGCTGTTCGTCGAATGTCCGAACAGTGAAAGTTCGGCCCGAACTTACGCTTGGGCCAAACCGTTCGCCCATCCCTAGTGACTAAATGGTGTAGATTTGCTAAAACTGTGTCTTGTATGAAAACACTCTGGGGTTGATTTAATAAAACTGGAGAGTGCAAAATCTGGACAAGCTCTGCATGGTAGTCAATCAGCTTCTATTTTCAGCTTGTTCGATTAAGCTTTGATAATAAAACCTGGAAGCTGATTGGTTTCATGAATGCAGTGCTGCACCGGATTTTTTAACTCTCCAGTTTTATTAAATCTCCCCCATTCAACTTTAGAACTGTTCAGCAGTAAGGATGAGCCGAACACACCCGGTTCGATTCATACCAGAACATCCGAACAGGCAAAAAATGCAGAAGAACACACGAACACCGTTAAAGTCTATGGGACACGAACATGAAAAATCAAAAATGCTCATTTTAAAGGCTTATATGCAAGTTATTGTCATAAAAAGTGTTTTGGGACCCAGGTTCTGCCCCAGGGGACATGTATCAATTCAAAAAAAACCTTTTAAAAACTGCCCTTTTTTCAGGAGCAGTGATTTTTTTAATGCTTAAAGGGAAACAATAAAAATGAAATATTCCTTTAAATATCTTGCTTGGGGGGTGTCTATAGTATGCCTGTAAAATGGCGCATTTTTCCCGTGTTTAGAAGACTACCACAGCAAAATGACATTTCTAAAGGAAAAAAGTAATTTAAAACTGATTGCGGCTGTAATGAATTGTTGGGTCTTGGTAATATAGATAAAACTCATTAAAAAAAACAGCATGAGTTTCTCCCTCAGTCCATTACCAGACCCTTTGGGTCTGGTATGAATATTAAGGGGAACCCCGAACCAAAAATTTTTTAAAAATTGCGTGGCCCAGGCCCCTATCTGAGCATGCAACCTGGCAGGCCGCAGGAAAAGGGGGGGACAAGAGAGCGCCCCCCCTCCTGAAAATAATAAAAATTTCGGGGCCACCCGGTGCTGTAAACGGGTGACACCACCCCTCTGACGCCACGGGGAAGCCCCCGTGGCATCAGGGGGGTGGGGTCACCCATTTATGCCACCGGGTGGCCCTGCCCACAGCTATATAACAGCTGTCACCAAGAAGAAGCGTCACATGGCGGCAGCCTCTTATGGAGGCAGAGGTGTTGTGTTTTTTTTTTTTCTTTTTTCGGGTCGTCGCCAGTGTGATAGATAATGAATGGACATCGCTGGACATTTTTATTATTTTTATTTTTTAATAAAGGACTTGTCCCGAGCTGTCTTGTCTTTTTTACCATTTTTGACACTTTTTTTGTGAAATGGTAGGGGTTCAATGTACACTGTTACAAATTCACATAGATCCCGGACCCCCAGGCCGGGATCTGGGGGTCCCCTTGTTAAAGGGGGCTTCCAGATTCCGATAAGACCCCGCCCGCATACCCCTACAACCACCAGGCAAGGGTTGTGGGGATGAGGCCCTTGTCCCCATCAACATGGGGACAAGGTGCTTTGGGGTGAAACCCCAAAGCACCCTCCTCATGTTGAGGGCATGTGGCCTGGTATGGTTCAGGAGGGGAGCGCTCTCTCGTCCCCCCCTCTTTTCCTGCGGCCTGCCAGGTTGCGTGCTCGGATAAGGGTCTGGTATGGATTTTGGGGGGACCCCTATGCCCTTTTTTTTAAATTTGGCACAGGCTTCCCCTTAATTTCCATACCAGACCTGAAGGGTCTGGTATGGATTTTGGAGTGACCCCCACACAATTAAAAAAAAAAAAATTTGGTTTGGGGTTCCCCTTAATATTCATACCAAACCCAAAGGGCCTGGTAATGGACTGGGGGGTACCCCATGTTGTTTTTTTAAATGAGTTTTAATCTTTATTGCTGAGACCCGACAATTCATTACAGCCACGATCAGTTTCAATTGACAATTTTTCCTTTAGAAATTGTCAATTTGGCTGTGGTAGTCTTCTAAACACGGGAAAAATGCGCCACTTTACAGGCATACTATAGACACCCCCCAGGCATGATATTTAAAGGAATATTTCATATTTATTGTTTCACTTTAAACATTAAAAAAAATCACTGCTCCCAAAAAAATGTCCTTTTAAAAAAGAATTTTGCATCATTTTTTGCATTGATACATGTCCCCTGGGGCAGAACCCGGGTCCTCAAACACTTTTTATGACAATAACTTGCATATAAGCCTTTAAAATTAGCACTTTTGATTTTCCATGTTAGTGTCCCATAGACTTTAACGGTGTTCCAGCAGCTTTCGAATTTGCCCCGCACACCGCATATTGTTCGGTGTTCGCCCGAACAACCAAAGTTTGGCCCGAACTTATGCTTGGGCCGAACCATTCCCCAATCCCTATTCAGCAGCACTGTATAGTATAGCAGCAACTATTTCTCCCTGCAAACACCATCACCTCTCTCTATCTACTCTAGATCTTCCCAACAGACTATGCCAAAAGGCTGCTGACATTTATAGGGAGGGGCCTGGAGCATAAGAAACCCCTATTATTGACCCTTCTTAGCCAGCTGACCGCAGTTCAGAAACCAAGAAGTACATTATTGGTAACTGGTTGCTAATGCGGCCAACAGCCAGAACTGTGAATGACTTGAGTTCAGGCCAAGCTCATGTTCGACCCGGACCCAAAGCTCATCTCTAATTACCAGGTTTTAGAATTGTAACTTGAGTTCTTCATGGTTTAAGCATTTTTCATAATTGATATAATCCCAGATTTTAATGTGTAGATATGGGTAAGCGTAGCTGCCCACAGTTGAATATGATTTTAAAAGGTTTGGACAACAACTGGCTATCTTTGGGGCATGGATGACTGCACCAGAGATCACTGGAGGACTTTCTGAATTAATGTTCCATAAGTTTCAAACATTTTAAATAATTCTTCTCCATATTATCCATGCGCTGTCATAAGACATCACCGAAAGGCATGTCTATGCTTGTCATGGGATTAAAAGAAATCTTTTGACGGTTGGTTTCTTTGCTAATGCCAGTGTGCTGTTCAGTGTGTGTGGGACCTTAGGCATAGAAAAGTACTTTGTTCCTTCTGTTAGCTATGTAGATATCAATCCAATTTCCTGACTGGGCGATTGTTTTTATATGTCAACTGAATCTAGAAAATACTTGTAGCAAGGGCCGACCCCTAGAGGCCTAATGGTGACCTCCAGAGTTAGGGAGAACTGACATCCATCTTTGTAGAGTGGGTTACAAGACATGGTAGGTCATGTGATGCAAGATGGAGTGATGGGTGGCAGACACTTTTTGAATGCAAAAAAGAGATTTATTATATATAAATATAATACATATTTATTTATTTAGTTGTATTTAACTATTGGTAACACCGATAGTTCTTCTCGCACTCTACAGTCTCTCACTATAGGTCTTCACTCACAAGCTCCCAGTCTCTCACTAGACTCTCAGACCCAATTGCCACTGGATCCCTGGAACTCCTCCACTTCCATAACTTGGTATCTTCCTGCTGGTCCCTGGCTTGGCACTCACTGATGCTCCTCAAGCGTCACCTCTCCTGTCTGATGGGTCCATGGCTTGGCACTTGCTGAAGTTTTCCCACTTCTTCACCTTCCCCGGCTGGTGGGAAGACTCTGATACTGGCTCCAGCTTACTCACAGTGGTCTCCAGTAACAAGGTGGATGCTCCCTTAGTGGCGACAGCTTCCCCTCTACCTCCGACCACAACTTGTTCCTCGTCCGGCTGAACCGTTACTTTCGGTTGGACTCCAATCCTGCAGTCCCAACCCTGCGCTGCTCTTTTGCTTCTGGATAAGCCCTCAGACAGCCTAGCAGCCAGATGTCCCCGGGATAGGCCTCAGGCTTCCGGCCTAGCAGCCGGGGCAGCATAACACAAGTCCACCCAGACAGCCTTCCAGGTGGCACAAAACCCCGATCACCTGACTCCACCCAAATAAATAGGCTCTCCCAGCAGGCCAAGGGGCTAAAAAAAAAACCTGCCAATTGACTGAGACACCCCATCTATTCATAACCTGACCTTGCTAAGCCCTTGTCTATCTAATGTCACCAGCATAACGCCACCAAGCGACAGAAGAGAGAAGGTGCAGCACGCCCAGAACTACAGAGGAATCAGTGGATCTACTAACAATTAACCAGGGTAACTACCGTCTGGCAAACGAAATTAACCAGCAACCCTGCCTAAACACCAGGATGCTACATACTGATCAGTTTTCACTGCTTTGATCTGTTTAAACTAATTTCACATCATCAATTAGATGATTCAAACAGTTGGATTAATTGTGAAATTACAATCATTCTGACAATTGGTATTTCAAGACAATTAATCATTCGTTTGACTTATGCCCCGTACACACGGTCGGATTTTCCGATGGAAAATGTCCGATCGGAGCGTGTTGTCGGAAATTCCGACCGTGTGTGGGCTCCATCGGACATTTTCCATCGGATTTTCCGACACACAAAGTTGGAGAGCAGGAGATAAAATTTTCCGACAACAAAATCCGTTGTCGGAAATTCCTATCGTGTGTACACAAATCCGACGGACAAAGTGCCACGCATGCTCAGAATAAATAAAGAGATGAAAGCTATTGGCCACTGCCCCGTTTATAGTCCCGACGTACGTGTTTTACGTCACCGCGTATAGAACGATCGGATTTTCCGACAACTTTGTGTGACCGTGTGTATGCAAGACAAGTTTGAGCCAACATCCGTCGGAAAAAATCCTAGGATTTTGTTGTCGGAATGTCCGAACAAAGTCCGACCGTGTGTACGGGGCATTAGATTCAAAGAAGGAGCTATTCTTGTAATTAACAATCAACTATCTACTAAACTGAACCACAGAACAACCATTTTCACAGTTGTCTGCTTAAAGTGGAATTTTACCCATAACTGTTGGATAATAATTAATGTTATTTAACTAAAGAACATACATTCCACATTGAAGTGTTACTAAACCCAGGACACTGCATTCACTATATCTGGTCTCCCACAGTACACAGAACATGGAAATGCAATAGTTTTAGTAAAAATAAACTGCTAAATACCTTTTCTCATCAGCAGATTATAGCAGTCTTGTGACTTCTATCTAAAACTGGTAGGAGGAGTTTTCATTCTGGTTTGACTGTCCTGTAAGGCTGCAGGACCCTTGACCTCCTGTCTGGACAGTGCTGATTGGCCCTGGGCTGATCACATGCACCCTCCTAAGAAAAAAAAAAACTCTAGCAATACACACCAAAGTGAGCATGTACAGTTTGTCCCCTAACCGCTGTTCTAGGAGGAGATGCTTTGGGGATTTGGAAGAAGAGGAGGATCAGAGAAGACAGGATGCAACAGCCTTTTTACACAATGCAGAGGATTAACCCCTTAGGTTCCACAGTGAGTATAACAAGCATGCTTTACTGCATATACAGACTGATTTTACTGTTGTGGGTTCAGTAACATTTTAATAATTATGCTACCAAAATTAGTGTGTGATGTAAATTGTCTCCAGCATTGCTCCTGTTTCTTCTTTATGGAGGCTGCCATTTTGTTGAAGCCCAGAGCAGTCACTTTCTTGTTGGAAACTCCCCCTTTTCCTTGGTCTCAAAAACTATATATTACTTTGGGATTGAGTTACTAAAACGGGAGAGTGCAAAATCTGGTGAAGCTGTCCAATGTAGCCAATCAGCTTCTAACTTCAGGTTGTTCGAAAACAAAAAATGGAAGCAGATTGGTTTCTATGCACAGCTACACCAAACTTTGCACTCCCCACTTTTAGTAGATTAACCTCTTTCTGTAATTAAAATGTGTGTATTTCAAGCCTTGGTTCAGCTAGAGATCAGAGCTGACAGAAGCTTTACAGTGCTTACATTGACAAGAAAGGAGAGAATATCAGGGAGATGAGGAAAGACACTATCCTTCTTAAGTAGGCCAATGATGGTGTGATTATCTTGCTTGATTCCCCCATCAACACAGTCAGTGTTGATGGGGAATCACTACCGCAGAGCTATTGTGTTCTCCGGGTGGGGGGCCATCCCTGCCAGGAAGACGCAGTAATTATTCTATAGCTGCATCCCATGCCAAAAAATCCAACATGCTGGTTGTACCCTAGTCGATCGATGGAAACATGGGTACATTCAGCCTGCCCATAGATGGTTTGAATCTCTGCTGGTTCAGCAGGGACCATCTATGACCATCTATGGTCAGCTTAAGTTTAAAGTGGAACCTCACTCTCTCAGTCAACACTGATTATTTGTTATCTTTATGCTGCTATCATTAGTAAATAGATTTACTAATGGTACAGTATTTTTTTTTTTTTTTACATTTCTTCAGTTACTGCCTGGTTTCCAGACCAAGGAAAATAATGTCGTACATCCCTGGAGTCTTCAGGAGGGGAGGAGGGGAAGAGGGGTTTTCTTAGGTAAGCACACCCACCTGCCTGAATGCCTGAGCATTGAGACATGGATGAATAGATGAGTTTGCTTTGAATATTAAAAATGAACTAAATAGCTGTTTTGTTTGGGGGCACTGAGATGCAGTGTAGTTCTGATTTAAATCTTTTGTGTCTCCCTGGCAACAGAGTTTGTCCTGTCACCTCTCCTGCTTTTCTTTTCTCTCAGACTAATCTGTGTTCCTTCAGCACAGTGTTGCTTGCTCCCCCTCAGCAGCAGTAACCCTCTACCAAAAGGTAGGTGCTAGCAATAGATTTTTGTTAGAATAGACTGTGAGCACAGGCAAATGTAGGCAGACCTATGCTGCAAGCTAGGCCTGTCTGTTTTTATCTGGGGGCAGGGAGTGGTTAGAGTAGCAGTGGGTGTGGCCAGCTGTGCTCCAGTGCTGAGGCGCCTCCCCTGCTTACAGGCAGATTGTTCTGGAAGAGGGGTTGGGCCTAGAACTGGAGTGGCAGGCAGCTCATGTGGGAGCCCTGACCAATCCCCAACTGGAATTGGCAGGGGGCGGGCCTCCTATATAAGCTGAGGTAACATGCCACTGGGGGGAGTTGTCTGCTGAGTGAAGTGGAGGATGGAATTCTAGACAGCAGCAGGAGGGCACCCCCATCTAGGGGGGGTGCGCCAATCGCAGGAGGAGACCGTGGGAGAGCTGTGAAGGAACGTGCCTTTACACGGTCATTGGCAATGTCTTTATCATCACACGGTCGTTGATAAACAACTCCTGGAGCAGAGGGGCAGGTAAATCTGTCAGAATTTATGGTCCAGACAAGTTCTCCATCAAGGACTCAGGGCAGAGAAAGGTCGGTCAGTGTACCACAGTGTGGGCTGGATGTGCCAGGAAGTCTGTGAGGGAACTTTGCTTCTACACGGTCACAAAGTCTTCATCATTACATGGTCAATGATGAGGAGTCCTGGATCAGAGGAGAGACTGTGGGGAGATGTGTAAAATCAATGTGGCCTGAGGGCACAGGATTTGCATGCTGGGCTAGCTGGGAACAGTAGTCCACCGCCCAACATGTGCGTCTAAACTACTAGGCCTTTGGGGAGAGGTCCTGCAGGCCTCTGGCTTAGTAGCAGCGAGCAACCAGAGCCAGTTAGAGGAACTATTCAGAGTGGGTCCTTCTAGCATACAGAAGAAGATGTGACATATTACTTCACTAATAATTTCATGATAAGTTTGTGCAGGAGGAGAAGATTTCTAGGAACATCACCCTTACACGGTCATGAGTGATGTCCTCACCCTTACACGGTCATGGGTGGGGAATTCCTGGAGGCAGTAGTCTGCGGGAGTTAAGCAGAGGAGGAGCAATAGTCTGCATGGTGATACAGGAGGAAGATTATAGCTACAACATATGCATATCATTTCTTCAGGCTCTAATATGTACTAACTTTTACAACTTTTAAATATGATGGCAAAAATTATTCATTCTATGGGCATCCCATATACCCCTTTCCCTCAACCAAGTTGTATCACCCAATAAAACAAAAAAACAAAACCAGCAAAAAACTGCTCATTGTCTCTGCAAGTGATATGTGTGCATTACATATGTACAGTTGTGCTCATAAATTTACATACCCTGGCAGAATTTATGATTTCTTGGCCATTTTTCAGAGAATATGAATGATAACACAAAAACTTTTCTTTCGCTCATGGTTAGTGTTTGGCTAAAGCCATTTATTATCAATCAACTGTATTCACTCTTTTTATATCATAATCACAACAGAAACTACCCAAATGACCCTGATCAAAAGTTTACATACCCCAGTTCTTAATACCATGTATTGCCCCCTTTAACATCAATGACAGCTTGAAGTCTTTTGTGGTATTTGTGGATGAGGCTGTCACAGACCTAGCCGGGACAGAGGCTGTTGGAGAGGACTGTATGCAAGCCTGTTGCCTTTTGATTATGGGCCCTGGATTTTCAATGGATTCATTCTGTTGGGACACATCCTGTGAGGAGATGCTGGTGTCATCAACCTGTGTTTATGTTAATTGAATGAGCTAATGACATTGTCCTCTATACAATATAGGAGACGGGACGACTGCTATTGTGTTAATTAACTGTATGAAGCTCGGTGACCACAAGTCTGGGCGAAAGGTCATGTCTCAGTCACCTAGGCTGTATAAAGGATTAGATAATTAGCTCATGTTAATTAAGTTACAGTTGTATTGTTAGAGGAGGTTCCAACGGCATATAAAGTCTTGTAAGTTTGATTCATAATAAACAGTCCATGTTAGCAGTGAAGCAAGTGTCACCTTGTTTTCTGCTCAGAGAGGTTGGAATATCTGATATCTGTATACAGTCTGGGAGGAAGTGGTATATGACGGAAGCACTCAAGCGGAGTGTGGGACGTTCCATGACAGAGGCTCTTTATCTTCTCAGGTGGTAAAGCTGCCCATTCCTCTTGGTAAAAAGCCTCCAGTTCCTGTAAATTCTTGGGCTGTCATGACCTGCACATTTGAGATCCCCCCAGAGTGGTTCAATGATATTGAGGTCAGGAGACTGAGATGGCCACTCCAGAACCTTCACTTTATTCTGCTGTAGCCAATTACAGGTCGACTTGGCCTTGTGTTTTGGATCATTGTCATGTTGGAATGTCCAAGTACGTCCCATGCGCGGCTTCCTGGCTAATGAATGCAAATCTTCCTCCAGTATTTTTTGATAACATACTGCATTCATCTTGCCATCAATTTTGACCAAATTTCCTGTGCCTTTGTAGCTCACACATCCCCAAAACATCAGCAATCTACCTCTGTGTTTCACAGTAGGAATGGTGTACCTTTCATCATAGCCCTTGTTGACTCCTCTCCAAATGTAATGTTTATGGTTGTGACCAAAAAGCTCAATTTCAGTCTCATCACTCCAAATGACTTTGTGCCAGAAGGTTTGAGGTTTGTCTTTGTGCTGTTTGGCATATTGCAAGCGTGATACTTTGTGGCATTTGTGTAGTAATGACTTTCTTCTGGAGACTCAACCATGCAGCCCATCTTTCATCAAGTGCCTCCTTATTGTGCATCTTGAAACAGCCACACCACATGTTTTCAGAGAGCCCTGTATTTCACCTGAAGTTATTTGTGGGTTTTTCTTTGCAACCCGAACAATTTTCCTGGCAGTTGTGGCTAAAATTTTAGTTGGTCTACCTGACTGTGGTTTGGTTTCAACAGAACCCCTCATTTTCCACTTCTTGATTAGAGTTTGAACACTGCTGATTGGCATTCTCAATTTCTTGGATATCTTTTTATATCCCTTTCCTGTTTTATACAGTTCAACTACCTTTTCCTGCAGATCCTTTGACAATTCTTTTGCTTTCCCCATGACTCAGAATCCAGAAACTTCAGTGCAGCAGTGGATGAAAGATGCAAGGGTCTGTCAGGAGTCTAGAAACTCGTTGACCTTTTATACACACACTCTAATTATAAGCAAACAGATCACAGGTGAGGATGGTTACCTTTAATAGCCATTCAAACCCCTTTGTGTCAACTTGTGTGCATGTTATCAGGTCAAAATCATCAGGGTATGTAAACTTTTGATCAGGGTCATTAGGGTAGTTTCTGTTGTCATTATGATTTTAAAAAGAGTAAATACAGTTGATTGATAATAAATGGTTTCAGCCAAACACTAACCATGAGTAAAAGAAAAGTTTTTGTGTCTATCATTCATATCCTCCGAAAAATGGCCAAGAAATCATGCCAGGGTATGTAAACTTATGAGCACAACTGTATATATGTTTTTTACTAGTGGCAACTACACCGCTACATAAGCAAAAATTTGTTTTTATTTTATTTCCCTTGCATGTGATTGGGTATTCTTTGCAAAGTGAGGCTTCATCTGAGTTACTAAGCTCTGGAGCACCTGCACAGTCTATTTGCCTTTAGTAAATCCACCCCAATGTTTCACATTTACCCTACTACAAAAATATGAAAAGTTTTTTTTTTTCTTTAGTACTGACCATAAAAAAAAAAAAAAAAATATATATATATATATATATATCTATATATATATAGATATATATATATATATAGATATATATATGCAGAGCTGTATACATTCCCTTCATTTTTATTCAAATTATAATTTTTCATTATTAAACATATTCCTGCTTATCTTAATTGTGTATGATTCACAATGCTTAATATATTTTCAATAAAAAGTCTCTTTACCATAGCTTCTCATTATTTTTCTTTTAACTACACAATTTAATACACAATGAAAACACAGCTGATTTATAAAAGTTGCATGCTTAATTTACCAGATGTGCGTCCTATGATTCATTTTGAATGTAGTTACTGTGTCCTTGTTTCACTCTGAATGAAGAAAAAATTGGTCAAGGGATGCCGATAAGGATGATGCGGATTAAAGAGCAATACACACAAAATCAGATTTTCCTGGAAAATGTCACACCAATTTAAAATATATAACAAAGCTTTCTACACGCTTTCTTCTGGGTGGTTCACTGAACAAGAGGGAAGTTGAATAATTCCAATTACAAGAAAGATGGGTGTAAAAATACAATACTAGTACAAATCGTCTTAACATCTTCAGTTACATTGCAGATTTATAGCAAACCTGGGCTGTCAGAATTTGGAAGGTGTTTAAAATACTTTTTCTGCCTTAGGGCAAGCCCAAAAAAGTTACCAGACTCTTAATATTGTACATTTTAAAGCCCAATTCCATTTTTTTTTTAATGAATGACCCAGCCATTGTAAAAAATATAGACAGCAACCCTGTTTACAATACTTGCCTCCTCTCCAGAGCTGTCCACCCCCAAAAAATCATTACCACTAAATCATTACCACTACTAAATGTCACCAGTCTTCCAGGCTGATGATACCCAGTGCATATGAGAAGATTGCATGATTATTTTTTAGGATGGGTCATGTGATCTCTGCTATTTGTAGTAATTTAGAGTCATTTGATTAGTTAAAATCTACTTAGTCCTGACAACAACCTCTAAATAATACAAATTTCCGCATTTCATAAAACAGTTTAAATTAAGGAATTGGAAGGCTGCCACATCACTGCTGGGAGAGGGAACAGAGATAGTTGATCTGCTAAGAAAATAACTTGGATGAGTTTGGTGCGACTGTTATGAACTACACCGGGGTGCATTTACTAAAGGCAAATATACTGTGCACTCTGCAATTGCACCTGCACTAATTTTCCCTAAGAAATGCAAGTGTTGTAAAGTTTCACTTTGTAAGGTATACCCAATCAGGTGCAAGGAAAATAAAAAAAAACTGCTTTTTTGCTTGCACATGATTGGACAATGGAAATCAGCAGAGCTTTACTCAGTAGCGTTGCTAGGGCGATGCGGACTGTACCTGGGTGACACCCGCTAGAGGGGTGACACCAGGGGCGGACTGAGCCAGTCGGCTTTGATGCCCCCTGAAAGGCTGCACTCCTTCCGCCGCAGACATGCAGGGCCGGGGAACCCCCAGGTCCATCCACGTACTCCTCTTCTCCCCCTTCTCCAATGACTGCTCCGTCCTCTGCTGGTGCAGGTGACAGCTGGCTTGGGAGCTGCAGCTGTCCAGGAAGGATGGGATCCCCACACTGTTCTGTCCACCTCCAGCATGTCTGAGCAGCATGACACTCATCCCTTCCCTTGCCCCCTCTCTTCCTAACTGTGTGGTCCATCTGTGAAGCCAACAGCCACATTGAAAGAGAAGCCGCTGACTGAGCCAGTGAGCCCCCAGGATCATGCAAGTGAGTGAGCACTGACCAGACCCCGCCCCCTCTCTCTCCCTGTCCCCTCCCTCTGCCACCCCTTCTCTCCCTCTCCCTGCACCCCCTCTCGTTCCCTCCCTGCCCCCCTCTCTCTCTCCCCCTCTATTTCTCTCTCTGTCCCCCTCTCTCCCTCTATTTCTGTCTCTGCCCCCCTCTCTCCCTCTATTTCTCTCTCTGTCCCCCTCTCTCCCTCTGCCCCCCTCTCTCTCTTCCTGCCCTCCCTCTCTCTCCTTGCACCCCCTCTCATTCCCTCCATATCCCCTCTCTCTATCCCGGCTCCCCTCTCTATTTTCCTGCCCTCCCTCTCTCTCTCTTCCTGCCCTCCCTCTCTCTTCTTGCACCCCCACTCATTCCCTCCCTGTCCCCTTTCTCTATCCCTGCCCCCCCTCCCTCTTCCTGCCTCCTCTCTCTTTTCCTGCCCCCTCTCTACTCTCTCTCTCTCTCTCTCTCCTTGCACCCCTCTGACATCACTGGCTTTACCCCATTTACTGAGCTCTAAAGGAAAACAAGTGCAACTGCACTTGCAAGGTGCACAGTCTATTTGCTAAATACACCCCATTGTATATGAATACTGAGTTTTTTTATATCCAGCCAGCAGGTGGAGCTTTAGCCTCCTTTTCAAATATTTTTCAGGTTCTCCTTACCCTCTGTTTTAAAAGCCTATTGCTTACAGAACTCAGTTGCTCAAGCTGAAATTTACACACAAAAGAAATTGTGTTAAAGCAGTGACTTCTCCCCTTCTTTCCTTCTCTCCAGTTACCTATTTAGAGGGCTCTGTATAGAGCTTTAATCAGATAGAGAAGAAACAGCTTCCTCTGGGCTCTATCATTAGAAATCCCATAATGCATTGTGAATGGATGGAACCTGCATTAAATGCCTTTTTGTAAAATATAAATTTTGTGTAAATAGTTAAAGAAAAAAAATACTGTAAAAATGGTACAAAAAATGGCTTGAAGACATCAATCTCAGACAACAACCAGAAATAAAATTGTGTCAAAAATATCATGGTCACTTTTAATAGGGCAGTGCAAAGTCCAATGAACAAATGCAAAGTTCACTATTTAAGAGCAAGCAATAAAGCATTGATTTACTGCAGTGAAGCAATACCTGCTAGCCAATATCCGGTCATTTAGCGCAGTAGATTCCTGAAAAGTACAACCCATCAAACCCATCTTTCCACGAGGATACAAAGTTCTATGGCTGGTGACGTCATCCTTAGGCTCCGAGGACTTATAGGCTCCAATGGCGCTCCCTCCTCCTCCCTGTAGTCACTGAGGAGGGAGTTTTTTTTTAGGATCACCATATTTATCGGCGTATAACATGCACAGGCATATAACACTCATCTTCACTTTAAGAGGGAAGTTTCAGGAAAAAACTTACATTTTAAATAAAGAACTGTGAAGCAAAATAAGGGTCAGTGCCCATCCATGCAGCCTCACCATTGCCCATCTGCAACCTCACAAGTGCCATGAATGTAGCCTTTCCATTGCTATGAATGCAGCCTCACCAGTGCCATGAATGCAGCCTCACGAGTGCCTTGAATGCAGCCTCACCAGTGCCTTGAATGCAGCCTCATCAGTGCCTTGAATGCAGCCTCACCAGTGCCATGAATGCAGCCTCACCAGTGCCATGAATGCAGCCTCACCAGTGCCTTGAATGCAGCCTCACCAGTGCCATCAATGCAGCCTCACCAGTGCCATGAATGCAGCCTCACCATTGCCATGAATGCAGTCTTACCATTGCCATGAATGCAGCCTCACAAGTGCCATGAATGCAGCCTCACAAGTGCCATGAATGCAGAATCACCATTGCTTTCAGTGCAGCCTGATCCATGCCCATCTGCAGCCTCGGAGGGGACAGGGATTACATACTGGAGAATCTTCTGTTTACTCGGCGGCCTCTTTAATACAAAGTCCCACCTCCTATGATAGACAGAACAGTTGTCCAATGCCAGCCCAGGAGATGGGGCTTCCTATTACAGAGGCCGCCGAGCAAACAGGAGATTCTCACTGTATGTAATCTGTCGGCGCTCGTCCTGCTCCCCTCCCTGTCCCCTTCGAGGCAACCAGAACTGAATGATCGGCGTATAACACGCGCACACGATTTTCACCTGATTTTCAGGGTGAAAAAGTGCATGTTATATGCCGATAAATACGGTACTGGGCACTTTCACTCCCTTCCTTCCCAGGCCAATTTTCAGCTTTCAGCGCTCTTGCACTTTCAATAAGAATTGCACGGTCATGCAACACTGTACCGAAATGAAATTTTTATCATTTTGTTCACAAAAATAGAGCTTTCTTTTGGTGGTATTTATTCACAAATCAATTTTTTTATTTTTTGTGATATAAGCGAAAAAAGAGGGAAATTTTGAAAAAAAAAAATTCTACTTTCTGTTTTAAAAGAAATCCAATAAAATTGAATTTTGTTATAAATTTAAACCAAAATGTCTTTTGGTAAAAAAATCCCGTTAAATGTATAATTATATGTTTTGTGTGATCACGGACATATGTACGCAGATGATTATGTACATATGTGTGCAGATGATCACGGACATATGTGTGCAGATGATCACGGACATATGTGTGCAGATGATCACGGACATATGTACGCAGATGATTATGTACACATGTGTGCAGATGATCACGGACATATGTGTGCAGATGATCACGGACATATGTGTGCAGATGATCACGGACATATGTGTGCAGATGATCATTGAGACATATGATTTTAGTGTTACATATGTGGGGACAGGTGTTTTTACTGTGTGAGGACATGTGTGTGGGGACAGTGTGTGTGGACAGTGTTTTGGGGACACTATTTAGGGAACAATGTGTGTGTTTACATGTTTTGGGACATTGTGCTGGTGATCAGTGTGTAAAAAACTGTAAAAAACAGCTCATACTCACTGATCACCGGCTGGCTGCAGCGATCTGCTTTCCTCTCCTCACTGACAACTTCCGTGTGAGGAGAAGAGAGACAATCGCCTAGCAACCAGCTCTCTGTTTACATCATATGATGGCTCTGATTGGACACAGCCGTCATGTGATCAGGAGGGCCAATCACAGAGCCCTCCTGCCGATCGGAGATGTGCAGTGTCCGGGTGACACGAGTGCATCAGGATTGCGCCACTGCAAGGGCTCACACGCGCGATCCCCCTGCTTCTGAGGGCTGTTCCTGAACGTCCACTCAGAAGCAGGAAGCTCCCACCCGGCCGTATATGTGCAGTGGCCGGGTGGGAGGTGGGTAAAGCATGTTATACAGCACAGTGCTTGTGCTGTGTAATTTGGCCCTCTCTATCACCTGAAATACCTGGCTGATCCTGCCAGTTTCTGCCCTCCCCTCTGTAAACTGACCACGGTTAATCATGGCTGCTGAGCCCTGACACTGTGGTCAGTTTACGTGCCTCCATCATCCACAGCTCTCCTGTCCTCCTCTCCCCCTCCCTCCCTGCCTCTGGCTCCTGTGTCAGGTCCCCCCCTGTTGAAATAACTTTGAATACTTTATATAATATACTCTGTCTCCTAAGGATATGCCCCCCTGTGTGTGCTTTATAAAAAAAAAAAAATTACGACTATATCTAAGTTCTGAGTGCTGATCGCCGCTCACGTGACCCGCCACTAGGGATGAGCCGAACACCCCCCTGTTCGGTTCGCACCAGAACATGCGAAGAGGCAAAAAATTTGTTCGAACACGCGAACACCGTTAAAGTCTATGGGACACGAACATGAATAATCAAAAGTGCTAATTTTAAAGGCTTATATGCAAGTTATTGTCATAAAAAGTGTTTAGGGACCCGGGTCCTGCCCCAGGGGACATGGATCAATGCAAAAAAAAGTTTTAAAAATGGCCGTTTTTTCGGGAGCAGTGATTTTAATAATGCTTAAAGTAAAACAATAAAAGTGTAATATTCCTTTAAATTTCGTACCTGGGGGGTGTCTATAGTATGCCTGTAAAGGGGCGCATGTTTCCCGTCAGTCTGACAGCAAAATGACATTTCAAAGAAAAAAAATTAATTCAAAACTACTCGCGGCTATAAATGAATTGCCGGTCCGACAATACACATAAAAGTTCATTGATGAAAACGGCATGGGAATTCCCCACAGGGGAACCCCGAACCAAAATTAAAAAAAAAAAAAATTACGTGGGGGTCCCCCTAAATTCCATACCAGGCCCTACAGGTCTGGTATGGATATTAAGGGGAACCCCAGCCAAAATAAAAAAAAAACATGGCGTGTGGTCCCCCCAAAAATCCATACCAGACCCTTATCTGAGCACGCAACCTGGCAGGCCGCAGGAAAAGAGGGGGGGATGAGAGAGCGGCCCCTCCTCCTGAACTGTACCAGGCCACATGCCCTCAACATTGGGAGGGTGCTTTGTGGTAGCCCCCCAAAACACCTTGTCCCCATGTTGATGGGGACAAGGGCCTCATCCCCACAACCCTTGTCTGGTGGTTGTGGGGGTCTGCGGGCGGGGGGCTTATCGGAATCTGGAAGCCCCCTTTAACAAGGGGACCCCCAGATCCCGGCCCTCCCCCCTGTGTGAAATGGTAAGGGGGTACAAAAGTACCCCTACCATTTCACAAATAAAGTGTCAAAAATGTTAAAAATGACAAGAGAGTTTTTGACAATTCCTTTATTTAAATGCTTCTTCTTTCTTCTATCTTCTTTTTTCTATCTTCCTTCGGTTTCTTCCTCCATCTTCTTCTTCTTCTGGTTCTTTCTCCGGTGTTCTCATCCGGCATCTTCCTCCGTGGCGCCGGCGTCTTCTTCCCTTCTTCTTCTTGGGCCGATCCGCATCCACCATGATGGGAGGCTCCCGCTGTGTGACGCTTCTCCTCTTCTGACGGTTCTTAAATAATGAAGGGCAGGGCCACCCGGTGACCCCGCCCCCCTCTGGTGCACGGTGACTTCCCTGTCCGCCCCCCTCTGACGTCACAGGGAATGCCACAGGGAAATCCCCGTTAAGTCCCTGTGCGTCGGAGGGGGGTGGGGTCACCAGGTGGCCTCCGTTATTTAAGAACCGTCAGAAGAGGAGAAGCGTCACACAGTGGGAGCCTCCCATCATGGTGGATGTGGAGTGGCCTGAGAAGAAGAAGGGAAGAAGACGCCGGCGCTGCGGAGGAAGATGCCGGACGAGAAGAAGGAAGAAGGAAGAAGCATTTAAATAAAGGAATTGTCAAAAACTGTCTCTTGTCATTTTTAACATTTCTGACACTTTTTTTGTGAAATGGTAGGTGTACTTTTGTACCCCCTTACCATTTCACACAGGGGGGAGGGTCGGGATCTGGGGGTCCCCTTGTTAAAGGGGGCTTCCAGATTCCCGATAAGCCCCCCGCCCGCAGACTCCCACAACCACGGGGCAAGGGTTGTGGGGATGAGGCCCTTGTCCCCATCAACATGGGGACAAGGTGTTTTGGGGGGCTACCCCAAAGCACCCTCCCAATGTTGAGGGCATGTGGCCTGGTACGGTTCAGGAGGGGGGGCGCTCTCTCGTCCCCCCTCTTTTCCTGCGGCCTGCCAGGTTGCGTGCTCGGATAAGGGTCTGGTATGGATTTTTGGGGAGACCCCACGCCATTTTTTTAAAAAATTTTGGCGCGGGGTTCCCCTTAAAATCCATACCAGACCTGCAGGGTCTGGTATAGATTTTGAGGGGGACCCCACGCCATTTTTTTTTTTTTAATTTTGGCTGGGGTTCCCCTTAATATCCATACTAGACCAGAAGGGCCTGGTATGGAATTTAGGGGGACCCCCCACGTAATTTTTTTTTTGTGGGGAATTCCCATGCCGTTTTTATCAATGAACTTTTATGTGTATTGTCGGGCCGGCAATTCATTAATAGCCGCGAGTAGTTTTAAATGACTTATTTTCCTTTGAAATGTCATTTTGCTGTCAGACTGTTCTAAACACGGGAAACATGCGCCCCTTTACAGGCATACTATAGACACCCCCCAGGTACAAAATTTAAAGGAATATTACACTTTTATTGTTTGACTTTAAGCATCATTAAAATCACTGCTCCTGAAAAAACGGCCATTTTTAAAACTTTTTGTGCATTGCTCCATGTCCCCTGGGGCAGGACCTAGGTCCCCAAACACTTTTTATGACAATAACTTGCATATAAGCCTTTAAAAATTAGCACTTTTGATTTCTCCCATAGACTTTTAAAGGGTGTTCCGTAGCTTTCGAATTTGCCGCGAACACCCCATATTGTTCGCTGTTCAGCGAACTGGCGAACAGCCGATGTTCAAGTCGAACATGAGTTCGACTTGAACTCGAAGCTCATCCCTACCCGCCAGCTCTATCCTCTTCCATCCCTGACGTCAGGGGGGAATCTCCGCCCTGCCCGCTGCATCTGTCAGATGGGGTGAGGAGAGAGCCAGTGGGTCACGTGAGTGGCGATCAGAAATAAGGTATAATCAATATTTTTTTTTTTTTTTTCATAAAACACACACAGGGGGATATATCCTTAAGTATCCATAACCACTTTAAGTATAGCCTAGAATTCCACTTTAAAGTGATTGTAAATGGTCACCTTGTAAAACAACCCATTCAGTTTAACCACTTCAGTCCCGGAAGGATTTACACCCTTCCTGACCAGAGCACTTTTTGCGATTCGGCACTGCGTCGCTTTAACTGACAATTGCGCGGTCGTGCGACGTGGCTCCAAAACAAAATTGACATCCTTTTTTTCCCACAAATAGAGCTTTCTTTTGGTGGTATTTGATCACCTCTGCGATTTTTATTTTTTGCGCTATAAACAAAATAAGTGTCAATTTTGAAAAAAAACGCATTATTTTTTACTTTTTGCTATAATAAATATCCCCAAAAAATATATTAAAAAACATTTTTTTTCCTCAGTTTAGGCCGATACATATTCTACATATTTTTGGTAAAAAAAAAAAATCGCAATAAGCATTTATTGATTGGTTTGCACAAAAGTTAAAGCGTTTACAAAATAGGGGATAGTTTTTTGGCATTTTTATTAATAATTTTTTTTTTACTAGTTTTGGCGGCGATCAGCGATTTTTATTGTGACTGCGACATTATGGCGGACACACACCAGTCAAAAATAAATCCAACGCGTTTTGGCCGTCAAGCACTAATCATGGCTAACAAATAAGTGACACAAAACAGCTTAAATAGTGTAGACTAAATCCCATGGTCAACCCCAAGGGTCACATGACCACAAAAAAAAAGGGGTGGCGGCAAATATCAAAACATACAAAAAAAGAGCACTATAAGCATATAATTGTACATGAATATATATAAAAACATGTATCACAAAAATAAAAAAGGAACAGCATTAAATATAATGAAAGAGTATGATGTAAAAGTATATACCTCCAGATGTCTGTTTCTATAGTTGTATGTGTTAGATGATCAGCCTGGTTTCTACTTTTTAAAAAGTTTGTCATTTGTGCGATACCACAAAACACATTTATTATTTATCTACTCAATATGGGTTATATGCACTTGTTTTGGGTTTATTCATTATCTCATTATATTTGTGTTCTAGACCCCTGGCGGGTAATTGTTTGTTTCAAATTGATACTTTAGAATTGCACAGCGCAGCACTGATTCTATTTATTACCTTATTTCTTAGTGTGGGAACATTTTAAATGTCAGCAGCTGCATTGGGCTTTTTACCTTATCATTTTCACAAATGGAGTATAAGGAGAGTGGGGCTAAACAAATCTGAATACAGGTTTATCAACCAAAATGCTTAAATATGAAGCAAAAACAGCCAAGGGGATATATATACATGGTGCAAAAAGCGATGCATTATCAAAAGCAGCGTTATCCTTAACCCAAATGATGAGCAGGTCATCAATGAACCTGTGATACCAAAATAAATTGCTATAAAATGGATTAGGATGGGGAAAAAAAATATAAAATTCGTCCCACCCACCCACCCATATAGATATTTTCCAGGGAAGGAGAAAATATGGCACCCATCTTTGCACCACACAATTTCACATAATAGGTATTATCAAAAAGAAAAAAAGCTGTGGTCAAAAGAAAATCTATACATCTTAGCAGATAGTTCTGAAGTTCTAATGTATATGAACTATACTTCTGAAGGTGATATTTTACAACTTCTAAAGCCAGTGAGTGGGGTATGGAGGAGTACAATGCAGTGACATCCAAAGTTATCCAAACTTTACATTTTGGAGCTCATGTAAAACATTTCCTGTGTCACGATGTAACCTGGGAGCCTCTGGGCGAGGGGCTGAAGGTGGAAATCAACCCACTCACCGAGGAGTTCTAAGAGACAGCCAATGCCAGCCGCAATGGGACACCCCTATATAGGGACTTGGGATTTGTGTAATTTAGGCAAATGATGGAAAGCAGCAGTGATGGGGTTATGTACCTTTAAAAATTCAGTGGCCCTAACATTCAAAGGCCTCATTTGCTGACCTTCATCAATAAGACTAAACAAAGACATTTGAAAGGTTACTGTATTGGCATTGTTTAATTGTATCAAAGCTTCAGTGTGATATTAAGCTAGAGAACTGACCACGTTGTGCTCTCCTGCTTACTGTGGTCAGTTTTTAATAGGAAAGCAGAGGGACTGACAGGAACACCAGGGATTTCACATAAAGGAAGCAATACAAAGAGAACAGGAGACTTTCTCATACAAGTACATGGTACAGCAGGCACATATCAGGAATATGAAGTGTTGGGGTAACAATCACTTTAAATTTAAACTCTGCATCTATAGGTGCTATATAAATCCTGTATAATGATAATAATCAAGCTCTGGTTACCAGTAATGCAGTCAGATTGATCACAATCAATAAACAATGGTCTCCCTCTGTTCAGGTATAGTCTTCAATGGTGGCATCTTTAATTATCTTTTTTTTTTACTACAGGTATTTATTTATATTAATATATACATACAGTGGGGACGGAAAGTATTCTTCAGTTTTTTTTCCCTCATTAATGTACACACAGCACCCCATATTGACAGAAAAACACAGAATTGTTGACATTTTTGCAGATTTATCAAAAAAGAAAAAAAAAATGAAATATCACTATATATATATATATATATATATATATATATATATATATATATATATATATATATATATATACATATTGCTGATAATGTCAGTAGTGTACACAATGCACATTCATATCAGTTCCTGCCCTCAATCTAAGACCCCAATCTCACCTACATATGCCAGGTTAGACAGGAGCCAATGAAGTGATCAGGATGTTTTTGGAATGGTGGGTATATATCCCCCTTTTTTCTTCCATAGCTCTTATGATTGGCTACTTCCTCCCACTTGTAATCTGTCCCTGTTCCCTCCTTGTGATGTTTTATCTATGAGACAAGCAGACAAAGCCATGATCTCAGTGAGTAGTTGTTCTCCTGAAGGCGGTGACCCTGGGTGACCCCCTGTGCCCTCTACCTGCACACTGCCCACCCAGGAGACTGTCATTCACCAGCCAGGGCAGCCAGAACAGATGGACAATGGAGAGGTTGAGTGCTGATTAGCATGAGATTCTTTATCCCATGAAAATCTGCCCCCTGTGCCTTCTTCTGAGCATGCACCACTCCTCATCTTACCAGCGAATGATCAGGGGAAATAGCCGAGCTCCAACCGGAAAACAATTAACCCCATAAACACTGGGCAGCATGTGAGGCACACGGGGTGCAGAATTTCATATCCAGAGGGAGCCGAACAAGTGGCAGGAATCATTACAGAGCGGGCACTGCGGACATTTCTATCTCTACTAATTAGGGGGGGGTACCTGCTTTCACTGTCATCAATATGAACAGAGACAGCAGCTACACAGATTTAACCTCACAGCTGCCAGGAGAGAGCCAGGCAGGAGGATCACAATTAACTCTTCAATGGCTGGGCACCTTTACTATGTGACTAGTGGGCACTACTTGAAGCCCACTGGTTATTATACAGCTGTCATTTGGGGTGTCAGTGTGGGTCGGGGTTCAGTTTGGGGGGAATGGGGGTGTCAGTATGGAGAGGTGTAGGTCTGTAGGTGTGGGGGTGGCAGTCTGAGGGGGTCTATCAGGGTTCTGATCTTTCAGTCAGGAGGAGTCGGGGTGTAAGTATGGGGGGTGTCAGTGCGTATGGGGGGTGTAAGTATGGGGGATGTCAGTGCGTATGGGGGGTGTAAGTATGGGGGATGTCAGTGCGTATGGGGGGTGTAAGTATGGGGGATGTCAGTGCGTATGGGGGATGTCAGTATGGGGGATGTCAGTGCGTATGGGGGGTGTAAGTATGGGGGATGTCAGTGCGTATGGGGGATGTAAGTATGGGGGATGTCAGTGCGTATGGGGGGTGTAAGTATGGGGGATGTCAGTGCGTATGGAGGGTGTAAGTATGGGGGATGTCAGTGCGTATGGGGGTGTACGTATGGGGGATGTCAGTGCGTATGGGGGGTGTAAGTATGGGGGATGTCAGTGCGTATGGGGGATGTCAGTATGGGGGATGTCAGTGCGTATGGGGGGTGTAAGTATGGGGGATGTCAGTGCGTATGGGGGATGTAAGTATGGGGGATGTCAGTGCGTATGGGGGGTGTAAGTATGGGGGATGTCAGTGCGTATGGAGGGTGTAAGTATGGGGGATGTCAGTGCGTATGGGGGTGTACGTATGGGGGATGTCAGTGCGTATGGGGGGTGTAAGTATGGGGGATGTCAGTGTGTATGGGGGTGTAAGTATGGGGGATGTCAGTGGGTATGGGGGGTGTAAGTATGGGGGATGTCAGTGCGTATGGGGGGGTGTAAGTATGGGGGATGTCAGTGCGTATGGGGGGGTGTAAGTATGGGGGATGTCAGTGCGTATGGAGGGTGTAAGTATGGGGGATGTCAGTGCGTATGGAGGGTGTAAGTATGGGGGATGTCAGTGCGTATGGGGGGTGTAAGTATGGGGGATGTCAGTGCGTATGGAGGGTGTAAGTATGGGGGATGTCAGTGCGTATGGGGGGTGTAAGTATGGGGGATGTCAGTGCGTATGGAGGGTGTAAGTATGGGGGATGTCAGTGCGTATGGAGGGTGTAAGTATGGGGGATGTCAGTGCGTATGGAGGGTGTAAGTATGGGGGATGTCAGTGCGTATGGGGGGTGTAAGTATGGGGGATGTCAGTGCGTATGGAGGGTGTAAGTATGGGGGATGTCAGTGTGTATGGGGGGTGTAAGTATGGGGGATGTCAGTGTGTATGGGGGGTGTAAGTATGGGGGATGTCAGTGTGTATGGGGGGGTGTAAGTATGGGGGATGTCAGTCTGGGTAGGTGGAGGTCCATGAGTCTGCAGGGTTGGGGGTCTTTCAGTGTGGAGGTGTCCATCTGGGAGTGAGCTCCTCTGCCTTTAAGGAGGGGTGGGCTAGCTCCAGGCCCACCTGCCCCCTATCTATCCATTAGAATGGATGTTCTCCCATTGTGGAGACTCTCACCAATTTACAAGAGTTAGGACTGCAGAAATATCGGGGTACCTTGGAGTTGCTCTGTAGATTACACATGTATTTGCAAATGTGTGCTAACTAAACCCCTGTTTTTAACACATACTGTTAGACAGGATAATGGTTGCTCACAGATTGGCTGATGAGTTGAGCTGGGGATTTTTTTTTCTTTGGTTTTGTTTTATCTGGGAGGGTGGGGGATAGTTAGTCTGGATGGGCGGGAGTCTGTAAGTGGTGGGCAGGGGTCAGTAGTCGGGGGTGGGGCTCCATCAGGGTGGGGGGCAGCTGGTGGTATATTTTTTGGGGGGTGCAGCAAACAATCCACCCGCCTCCAGACCCCCCCCCCCCCAGTCGGGTCTCAGGTACCCCCTCCCCCGGTCGGTCACCAGGCCTGCACTTACCCCATCTAGGTCGTGGGGAGCGGCTTCACCCTGCATGTCCTCCACCTGGGCTTCACGGCGGCTTCCCATGTGTCTCTTCCCTCCTCCTCCTTGGCGGCCAATAGGCTCGCTTCTCCTCTCGGCCAATCGAGTGATGGGTTGGCCAGGAGAAGAATCAGGAAGACAATAGCCAATATTAATTCGCTATTGTCACACAACTGGGTCAGCTGTGCGCCCCGAGCCCACCCTTTTTGTGGCCAATTAGAGCCTCAGGCTCTAATCATGTGCTTAAAAAAAAGCCCCATTGGAAGCCATGCGTCCGGCACCCTGCATGAAGTTTAGGGGCCGGGGGTTAGTTAGTGAATTAGTGGGGCGGTGCCCCGTATGGATGGGCTGCCACTGGTGGGGGGTGTTAGTGTGTACCAGACTGAACCACCGCCACTGACTGCCCAGACTGACAGACCTCCTCCAAATCCAGACAGATACACCTCCTACCCCCAACTACTGACACAGCCCACCCACCCCTTCCTGAAACCCCACACTGACAGAACCCCTCTCCTAACCATGGACACAAACAATTGGTATACCCCCACTATAAGTTTCAGAGATTCAAGTATAAAGTAGTAATGGGATTGGGGGGGGGGGATCAGGATGAAACATCTCCGTATAATGACAGCTGTCTAACAACCCGTGGTTGAGGGGTAGTCACAAGAGGCCTGCTCAGCTCCCTTCCTTGTATTTATTGAGTTAACTCTGTGTATGGATGTTCAGATCCCACTCCCCTCTGATAATAATACAGCCGTGATATTCCACACCCATGCCTCCCACTGACAGACCCCCACTTCCCCAGACTGGCACTCCCACCCCCAACTTCTGACCACCACCTGCTGTGTACAGACGCCAATGCCAATAGACCCCCCCCCCACACTGACATCTTTTTATCCCCCCATGCTTAGACCCCCACTCCTCCAGACTGAAAGACCCCCACCCCCCCAGACTGACACTCCAACTACTGACCCCCATCCGCCACATGCAGGCTCCCACCCTACCAGACTGACATTCCCAACCCCAACCCTCCCAGACTGACATCCCCCACCCCAACCCTCCCAGACTGACATTCCCCACCCCAACCCTTCTAGACTGACATCCCCCACCCCAACCCTCCCAGACTGACATTCCCCACCCCAACCCTTCTAGACTGACACCCCCCACCCCAACCCTCCCAGACTGACACCCCCCACCCCAACCCTTCTAGACTGACACCTCCAACCCTTCTGGACTGACACCCCCCACCCCAACCCTTCTAGACTGACACCCCCCACCCCAACATTCCCCACCTCAACCCTTCTAGATTGACACCCCCCACCCCAACCCTTCTAGACTGACACCTCCAACCCTTCTAGACTGACACCCCCACCCCAACCCTTCTAGACTGACATCCCCCACCCAAACCCTCATAGGCTGACAGCCCCCACCCCAACCCTTCTAGACTGACACCCCCCACCCCAACCCTTCTAGACTGACACCCCCCACCACTTCTAGACTGACACCCCCCACCCCAACCCTCCTAGGCTGAAAACCCCCACCCACACCCTTCTAGACTGACATCCCCTACTCCAACCCTTCTAGGCTGACACCCCCCACCCCAACCCTCATAGGCTGACACCCCCAACCCAACCCCTCTAGACTGACACCCGCCACTCCAACCCTCCTAGGCTGACACCCCCCACCCCAACCCTCATAGGCTGACCCACCCCAACCCTTCTAGACTGACACCCACCACCCCAACCCAACCCTTCTAGACTGACATCCCCCACCCCAACCCTCCTAGGCTGACACCCCCCACCCCAACCATCCCAGACTGACACCCCCCACCCCAACCATCCCAGACTGACACCCCCCACCCCAACCCTCCTAGGCTGACACCCCCCACCCCAACCATCCCAGACTGACACCCCCCACCCCAACCATCCCAGACTGACACCCCCCACCCCAACCCTCCCAGACTGACACCCCTCACCCCAACCCTTCTAGGCTGACACCCCCCACCCCAACCCTTCTAGACTGACACCCGCCACTCCAACCCTTCTAGACTGACATCCCCCACCCCAACCCTTCTAGACTGACAGCCCCCACCCCAACCCTCCTAGGCTGACACCCCCCACCCCAACCCTCATAGGCTGACACCCCCCACCCCAACCCTTCTAGACTGACACCCGCCACCCCAACCCTTCTAGACTGACATCCCCCACCCCAACCCTTCTAGACTGACACCTCCAACCCTTCTGGATTGACACCCCCCACCCCAACCCTTCTAGACTGACACCCCCCACCCCAACATTCCCCACCTCAACCCTTCTAGATTGACACCCCCCACCCCAACCCTTCTAGACTGACACCCCAACCCTTCTAGACTGACACCTCCAACCCTTCTGGACTGACACCCCCCACCCCAACCCTTCTAGACTGACACCCCCCACCCCAACATTCCCCACCTCAACCCTTCTAGATTGACACCCCCCACCCCAACCCTTCTAGACTGACACCTCCAACCCTTCTAGACTGACATCCCCTACTCCAACCCTTCTAGGCTGACACCCCCCACCCCAACCCTCATAGGCTGACACCCCCCAACCCAACCCCTCTAGACTGACACCCGCCACTCCAACCCTCCTAGGCTGACACCCCCCACCCCAACCCTCATAGGCTGACCCACCCCAACCCTTCTAGACTGACACCCACCACCCCAACCCAACCCTTCTAGACTGACATCCCCCACCCCAACCCTCCTAGGCTGACACCCCCCACCCCAACCATCCCAGACTGACACCCCCCACCCCAACCATCCCAGACTGACACCCCCCACCCCAACCCTCCTAGGCTGACACCCCCCACCCCAACCATCCCAGACTGACACCCCCCACCCCAACCATCCCAGACTGACACCCCCCACCCCAACCCTCCCAGACTGACACCCCCCACCCCAACCCTTCTAGGCTGACACCCCCCACCCCAACCCTTCTAGACTGACACCCGCCACTCCAACCCTTCTAGACTGACATCCCCCACCCCAACCCTTCTAGACTGACAGCCCCCACCCCAACCCTCCTAGGCTGACACCCCCCACCCCAACCCTCATAGGCTGACACCCCCCACCCCAACCCTTCTAGACTGACACCCGCCACCCCAACCCTTCTAGACTGACACCCCCCACCCCAACCCTTCTAGACTGACACCTCCAACCCTTCTGGACTGACACCCCCCACCCCAACCCTTCTAGACTGACATCCCCCACCCCAACATTCCCCACCTCAACCCTTCTAGATTGACACCCCCCACCCCAACCCTTCTAGACTGACACCTCCAACCCTTCTAGACTGACACCCCCACCCCAACCCTTCTAGACTGACATCCCCCACCCCAACCCTCATAGGCTGACAGCCCCCACCCCAACCCTTCTAGACTGACACCCCCCACCCCAACCCTTCTAGACTGACACCCCCCACCACTTCTAGACTGACACCCCCCACCCCAACCCTCCTAGGCTGAAAACCCCCACCCACACCCTTCTAGACTGACATCCCCTACTCCAACCCTTCTAGGCTGACACCCCCCACCCCAACCCTCATAGGCTGACACCCCCCAACCCAACCCCTCTAGACTGACACCCGCCACTCCAACCCTCCTAGGCTGACACCCCCCACCCCAACCCTCATAGGCTGACCCACATCAACCCTTCTAGACTGACACCCACCACCCCAACCCAACCCTTCTAGACTGACATCCCCCACCCCAACCCTCCTAGACTGACACCCCCCACCCCAACCCTTCTAGACTGACACCCGCCACTCCAACCCTTCTAGACTGACATCCCCCACCCCAACCCTTCTAGACTGACAGCCCCCACCCCAACCCTCCTAGGCTGACACCCCCCACCCCAACCCTTCTAGACTGACACCCGCCACCCCAACCCTTCTAGACTGACATCCCCCACCCCAACCCTTCTAGACTGACACCCGCCACCCCAACCCTTCTAGACTGACATCCCCCACCCCAACCCTTCTAGACTGACACCCCCCACCCCAACCATCCCAGACTGACACCCCCCACCCCAACCCTCCCAGACTGACACCCCCCACCCCAACCCTCCCAGACTGACACCCCCCACCCCAACCCTCCCAGACTGACACCCCCCACCCCAACCCTTCTAGACTGACACCCCCCACCCCAACCCTTCTAGACTGACACCCGCCACTCCAACCCTTCTAGACTGACATCCCCCACCCCAACCCTTCTAGACTGACAGCCCCCACCCCAACCCTCCTAGGCTGACACCCCCCACCCCAACCCTTCTAGACTGACACCCGCCACCCCAACCCTTCTAGACTGACATCCCCCACCCCAACCCTTCTAGACTGACACCCGCCACCCCAACCCTTCTAGACTGACATCCCCCACCCCAACCCTTCTAGACTGACACCCCCACCCCAACCCTCCCAGGCTGACACCCCCCACCCCAACCATCCCAGTCTGACACCCCCCACCCCAACCATCCCAGTCTGACACCCCCCACCCCAACCATCCCAGACTGACACCCCCCACCCCAACCCTTCTAGGCTGACACCCCCACCCCAACCATCCCAGTCTGACACCCCCCACCCCAACCATCCCAGACTGACACCCCCCACCCCAACCCTCCCAGACTGACACCCCCCATTCCAACCCTTCTAGACTGACACCCCCCCCCCACTCCCCCAGACAGAAACCTCCACACAGAGACCCCCACCCCTCCAGACTGACACCCTCCACCCCCAACTACTGACCCCACCCTCCATGTACAGACTCCCACAATCCCAGACTGACATCCCCCACTCCAATAGAACCCCACCCCTCCTGGATGGACACCCCACCCCAATAGACCTCCACACTAACATATTGATACACCCCCATCCCAATAGACCTCCACACTTCCATATTGACCCCCCCACTCCAATAGACCTCCACTCTCCCATATTGATACCCCCCACTCCAATAGACCTCCACACTCCCATATGATACCCCCCACTCCAATAGACCTCCACACTCCCATATTGATACGCTCCACCCCAATAGACCTCCACACTCCCATATTGATACCCCCCACCCCAATGGACCTCCACACTCTCATATTGATACCCCCCACCCCAATAGACCTCCACACTCCCATATTGATACCCCCCACTCCAATAGACCTCCACACTCTCATATTGATACCCCCCACCCCAATAGACCTCCACGCTCCCATATTGATACCCCCCACTCCAATAGACCTCCACTCTCCCATATTGATACCCCCCACTCCAATAGACCTCCACTCTCCCATATTGATACCCCCACTCCAATAGACCTCCACTCTCCCATATTGATACCCCCCACTCCAATAGACCTCCACACTCCCATATTGATACCCCCCACCCCAATAGACCTCCACTGTCCCAGACAGACACCCCCACACTGACAGATCCCCACCACTCCAAACTGAAGGACCCCCACCTACAGACCCCGCCCGCAGGCCACCACATGCAGACTCCCACCCTCCAATCGACCCCCCCTTTCCTGGACGGACACCCCCTACCCTCCCAGACTGATACCCCCCCAAACTGACAAATCTCCACTCCTCCAGACTTATAGCCCCCCAATGACAGCTGTATAATAACCAGTGGGCTTCAAGTAGTGCCCGCTAGTCACACAGTAAAGGTGCCCAGCCATTGAAGGGTCGATGCTCCTCCCGGCAGCTGTGGGGTTATATCTGTGTGTAGCTGCTCCTTTCTGTAAATAATGATGACAGTGAAGCACTTCTCTCCCCTCCCCCTCCTCTATTAGTAGAGATAAGCTCGGACTGTCCGCCTCTAATCATTCCTGACACTCTGCACTCCCCGTGTCTCCAGTGCTGGCCGGCATTTATGGGGTTAAGTGTTGTCAGCTCGGCGCTCGGCTATCTCCCCTGATCTCTCGCTGGTGAGATGAGAAGTCGGTGCATGCTCAGAAGACTCGGGGGACCTCTACATGGGATACATTCATAGAGAGTCTCATTCTATTCTACACCGGCACACACACAGCACAGCCCGGAGCACAGAGCACAGAGACTTCTTCTATTCATAGTGAATGAACACAGGTGAGTGATCGGCTTCTTATCCTCATTATTCCTCACCCTGTATACATAGCGCTGACCTGAGCAGAAGTGTACTGTCATCTCTTATCAGTCCCCGGATCACAGTACAGAGAATGGGGGAGAGGAGACAAAGGCAGAGCGGAGAGGAGCACACATGGCATGGAACAAAGAGGAGAGCTCTGGGCTGTGATTGGAGGAGAGACAGCACTACATCGGGGGGAGATCGTACGATCTATTGTCTGGGCGATGTAGTGCCTGATCCGAGGATGGAGGAATCCCAGATAGATGTCCTTGTCACCCCATATACTACATAGACATGATGTCCCTGTCACCCTATACACTACATAGACGTGATGTCCTCGTCACCCCATATAGTACATAGACGTGATGTCCCCGTCACCCCATACACTACATAGACGTGATGTCCCCATCACCCCATATACTACATAGACGTGATGTCCCCATCACCCCATATACTACATAGACGTGAAGTCCCCGTCACCCCATATACTACATAGACGTGATGTCCCCATCACCCCATATACTACATAGACGTGATGTCCCCATCACCCCATATACTACATAGACGTGATGTCCCCATCACCCCATATACTACATAGACGTGATGTCCCCATCACCCCATATACTACATAGACGTGATGTCCCTGTCACCCCATATACTACATAGACGTGATGTCCCTGTCACCCCATACACTACATAGACGTGATGTCCCCGTCACCCCATATACTACATAGACGTGATGTCCCCGTCACCCCATATACTACATAGACGTGATGTCCCCATCACCCCATATACTACATAGACGTGATGTCCCCATCACCCCATATACTACATAGACGTGATGTCCCTGTCACCCCATATACTACATAGACGTGATATCCCTGTCACCCCATATACTACATAGACATGATGTCCCCGTCACCCCATATAGTACATAGACGTGATGTCCTCGTCACCCCATATACTACATAGATCTGATGTCCTCGTCACCCCATATAGTACATAGACGTGATGTCCTCGTCACCCCATATAGTACATAGACGTGATGTCCTCGTCACCCCATATACTACATAGATCTGATGTCCTCGTCACCCCATATACTACATAGACGTGATGTCCCTGTCACCCCATATAGTACATAGACGTGATGTCCCTGTCACCCCATATAGTACATAGACGTGATGTCCCTGTCACCCCATATACTACATAGACGTGATGTCCTCGTCACCCCATATACTACATAGACGTGATGTCCCTGTCACCCCATATAGTACATAGACGTGATGTCCCTGTCAACCCATATAGTACATAGACGTGATGTCCCCGTCACCCCATATAGTACATAGACGTGATGTCCCCGTCACCCCATATAGTACATAGACGTGATGTCCCCGTCACCCCATATAGTACATAGACGTGATGTCCCCGTCACCCCATATACTACATAGACGTGATGTCCTCGTCACCCCATATAGTACATAGACGTGATGTCCCCGTCACCCCATATAGTACATAGACATGATGTCCCTGTCACCCCATGTAGTACATAGACGTGATGTCCCCGTCACCCCATGTAGTACATAGACGTGATGTCCCCGTCACCCCATGTAGTACATAGACGTGATGTCCCCGTCACCCCATATACTACATAGACGTGATGTCCCCGTCACCCCATATACTACATAGACGTGATGTCCCCGTCACCCCATATACTACATAGACGTGATGTCCCCGTCACTCCATATACTACATAGACATGATGTCCCCGTCACCCCATATACTACATAGACATGATGTCCCCGTCACCCCATATACTACATAGACATGATGTCCCTGTCACCCCATACACTACATAGACATGATGTCCCTGTCACCCCATACACTACATAGACGTGATGTCCCTGTCACCCCATATACTACATAGACGTGATGTCCCTGTCACCCCATATACTACATAGACGTGATGTCCCTGTCACCCCATATACTACATAGACGTGATGTCCCTGTCACCCCATATACTACATAGACGTGATGTCCCTGTCACCCCATATACTACATAGACGTGATGTCCCTGTCACCCCATATAGTACATAGACGTGATGTCCCCGTCACCCCATATACTACATAGACATGATGTCCCTGTCACCCCATATACTACATAGACATGATGTCCCTGTCACCCCATACACTACATAGACGTGATGTCCCTGTCACCCCATATTCTACATAGACGTGATGTCCCTGTCACCCCATATAGTACATAGACGTGATGTCCCTGTCACCCCATATAGTACATAGACGTGATGTCCCTGTCACCCCATATAGTACATAGACGTGATGTCCCTGTCACCCCATATAGTACATAGACGTGATGTCCCTGTCACCCCATATAGTACATAGACGTGATGTCCCTGTCACCCCATATAGTACATAGACGTGATGTCCCCGTCACCCCATATAGTACATAGACGTGATGTCCCCGTCACCCCATATAGTACATAGACGTGATGTCCCCGTCACCCCATATAGTACATAGACGTGATGTCCCCGTCACCCCATATACTACATAGACGTGATGTCCTCGTCACCCCATATAGTACATAGACGTGATGTCCCCGTCACCCCATATAGTACATAGACATGATGTCCCTGTCACCCCATGTAGTACATAGACGTGATGTCCCTGTCACCCCATGTAGTACATAGACGTGATGTCCCCGTCACCCCATGTAGTACATAGACGTGATGTCCCCGTCACCCCATATACTACATAGACATGATGTCCCTGTCACCCCATATACTACATAGACATGATGTCCCTGTCACCCCATACACTACATAGACGTGATGTCCCTGTCACCCCATATTCTACATAGACGTGATGTCCCTGTCACCCCATATAGTACATAGACGTGATGTCCCTGTCACCCCATATAGTACATAGACGTGATGTCCCTGTCACCCCATATAGTACTTAGACGTGATGTCCCTGTCACCCCATATAGTACATAGACGTGATGTCCCTGTCACCCCATATAGTACATAGATGTGATGTCCCTGTCACCCCATATAGTACATAGACGTGATGTCCCCGTCACCCCATGTACTACATAGACGTGATGTCCCCGTCACCCCATATACTACATAGACGTGATGTCCCCGTCACTCCATATACTACATAGACGTGATGTCCCCGTCACCCCATATACTACATAGACGTGATGTCCCCGTCACCCCATATACTACATAGACATGATGTCCCCGTCACCCCATATACTACATAGACATGATGTCCCTGTCACCCCATACACTACATAGACATGATGTCCCTGTCACCCCATACACTACATAGACGTGATGTCCCTGTCACCCCATATACTACATAGACGTGATGTCCCTGTCACCCCATATACTACATAGACGTGATGTCCCTGTCACCCCATATACTACATAGACGTGATGTCCCTGTCACCCCATATACTACATAGACGTGATGTCCCTGTCACCCCATATACTACATAGACGTGATGTCCCTGTCACCCCATATACTACATAGACGTGATGTCCCTGTCACCCCATATAGTACATAGACGTGATGTCCTCGTCATCCCATATACTACATAGATCTGATGTCCTCGTCACCCCATATAGTACATAGACGTGATGTCCTCGTCACCCCATATAGTACATAGACGTGATGTCCCTGTCACCCCATATAGTACATAGACGTGATGTCCTCGTCACCCCATATACTACATAGACGTGATGTCCTCGTCACCCCATATAGTACATAGACGTGATGACCCTGTCACCCCATATACTACATAGACGTGATGTCCCTGTCACCCCATATACTACATAGACGTGATGTCCTCGTCACCCCATATACTACATAGATCTGATGTCCCTGTCACCCCATGTAGTACATAGACGTGATATCCCTGTCACCCCATATAGTACATAGACGTGATGTTACTGTCACCCCATATAGTACATAGACGTGATGTCCCTGTCGCCCCATATAGTACATAGACGTGATGTCCCTGTCACCCCATATAGTACATAGACGTGATGTCCCTGTCACCCCATATAGTACATAGATGTGATGTCCCTGTCGCCCCGTATAGTACATAGACGTGATGTCCCCGCTGTCCTCTCCTACACTGCCCCTGCCATAACTTTCATGTGATCCCACTATTAGCTGGGAACATGCAGAGGGGAGAGTTGGGCTGTGTGATGGAGCTATGTACTAAGAGGTGTCAGTATTCCCCGATCACACACCAGATTTCATCTGTCCCCCTCCATGTCCTCTGTACAGTCAGTGTGCCCCCAGCAGTGAGCAGTACATATCCTGACACCACTATTCTGCTCAGCCTCCAGGCTTTTGCATTCATCTCGGCTTGGCTCGCCCTTATCTGAAGTGCGGCTAAAGTCATCCTAAACTCTGGTATAAAAAAATAAATCTTCAAGTATGTCTTCCTAGGGCCGGCTCACACCACATGCAGTCCAATGCGTTTTTTTCTGCATTAGGAAAACAAGAACAATGGGTTGCATGGATTCCAATGGCATGGTCCTCACCAGTGCAGTGTGTTCCAGTACAGTCAACAAAAGTACAACATGCTGCTTTGTTTTTTCTTTTTTTGGAACACACATGTCACTAATTAATCCTCTTCACAATAGTGTGACTTCTGAGTCACACCGAATCACATGACCAGGGAAAGCACATTGTTTTCAATGGTGTCCTGCAGTTTCAGTCCCACAGATTTCTATGTTAACTGACAGATGTCGCATCAGCATTAGATAAGAAGTGATTCCTATGCGACTTTGGTAATTGTTGTGTGGGTTTTTATTTTTTAATTTAACCCTCGCCTCTCTTCCGAGGTCATCCTGCCTCCTCCTAAGTACATTCCATTCACACCCGAATATAGTAGAAACGCCTTCCCACAATTTTTTTTTTTGTGTGCTTTTCACGCTTAAGTGCACATTGTGCATAGGACAGTCCGTGCCACAAATGCCCCAAAGTAGATCAAGAGCCTTTTTTGGCCGTGGAGTGTGGCATGATTGTTTTTTTAGTGCGATTGTAGCACACTTTTCCGCTCCCCGCTGGGTGGACGTCCATGGACTTTGTGTGATTATACGGGGATGATTCCTGCAGCTACACACACCATCCCGACTTTATATATAAACTTTTTTTTTTTTTCCAGCCAGCAGTACCCGATTGTCAGGCAGAGACTCAGAATGGAGTTCTACCTATGTAAAGAAGGCAGAGTTCCGTTCTGATGGGGGAAGGGATGTATTTTATGTTCCTGCAAAGCGGGGACTAGAATCCATCTCTTCCCCCAGTAAAAGCAGCACATACAGTACACAAAAACACTGGCTAGGCATACAGTTAACCCTTTGATTGCCCTAGATGTTTAACCCCTTTGCAGTCAGTGTCATTAGTAAGGTGACAGTGCGTTATTATGGCACTGATCACTGTATTAGTGTCACTGATTCCTGCAGTGTCAAAAGTGTCAGTTAGTGTCTGATTGTCTGCCGCAATATCAAGTGGTTAAAGTTCTCTATTATACCCAATGGGAAATGTTCATATTTGAATGACTGCAAGTGACAGTGAATGCATAGGCACAATGGGCTGTATTGTAGCACAATGTAAAACAATGCTAGCCATACACAGTTATGTAACAATTGTTTTAAGCAAAGCATTGTATCTTTCACAAACAGATTGCACTAAATGGGCCGACTGACTGATAAAAAAAATGTTTCCATCTTAAAGGAACAATCAGTCCTGGTGGAAAATCCGGTTCAACTTAAAACGTATTTAGGCTCGATTCACATCTATGCATGTTGCTTTCGAGCAACTTTTATAACTTGCGATTTTTACCTGTGATTTTGTCGCGATTTGTGTTTTGCAATTTTATGCTTTTTTATTTATTTATTTTTTGTTTTTTTTTGTTTGCTAATTTTTTTGTTGGGCAGATTAAAAAACTCAAATTGCTGCAAAATCACAGTAAAAACGCACTACATGCTTTTCTGCAGCTTCTCCATTGAAGTCTATTGTACCAAAAAAAGCAAACAAAAGCACCGTTTTGCGGTACAAAAAAGTACCTGACCCTTTCCAAAAATGCAGAGGCACAAAAATGCATTGATGTGAACATGTTCCATAGAAACTCATGTTATAAAATTTCTACAAAAAGGCAAAAAGCTCGAAAAAAAAAAAAAAAAAAAAAAACACACATTGGTGGGAATGTTCAAATCTCTGTAAAGTATTCTTTTGATTTACACAAAAAAAAAAAAGAAGGGAAAAAAAATCAAACCTTTCATGACTTTAATAACAGCTGTTTTTTGCCTGGTGATTGATGAGGCCTCACTGTAGCCAACATAAAGCTGGGTTGGTGATCAGTCCATGCGACTGCTGCTTGAAAATGTAGCTATTTTGCTGGTTGTCATTGTGAGTAAATAAACCCTAAATTATCAGTCACATCATGGTCAATCCCATCTGCCTAATAAACGTCCTCAGTGATTCATACTGGGAAAGCCAGATGGCTTGTAAAGACCAAACAATAAAGAAATTGGATAAAAGGGAAAAAAAAGAAAAAGGGTAATTTTATACATTTATGGTGTCTGAAAATCATCGTTCTAATGTTGGCCATGCGTATGAATAGTTTCTGTCACTTTTAACCATTTTCCATCCACTGCGAATTGTAAATATCATCAAATGTAATCACCAGAACTAAACAATCGATCACCCACAATTTTGATCAGCCATCAGACTTCGATAAGTTGTGAAATGGGAAAGTGGGCTTGTGTCAATCCAGTGTGCATTTCTTTGCATGAAATTTTAATTTGATCCAATTCTTATTTTGATCGGAGGTATATATTTACAAATTGAAGTTTGTAGGCATGTTCATTTTAAATCTTATTAACTATTTTTTGTCTGGTTTTTATTTATTTATTTTTTTGTGATAACTTCTTTTTTTCCCAATATTTTTCACTTTATTGCATTTTTTTTACCAAAATATATAATTTATAAACAAAATTCACCTACGGGTTACACTAGCATTCTTGTCTTTATAGTTGAAAAAAAATTTTTAAAAGATTTTATTGAAGACAAATTGCAAAAATTTAGATTAAAATGAAAACAAACTACAGACATCTTTTTGAAAGTAATCAGATTTTTCTGCTGCATTCGATGAGGGTAATTTCAATTCCATCTACTTGCAGTCAAACCACCATAATAGGTCCTCAAATGCTTTGCAATTTTTACCAAAAATTATTTTGAAAGTCTGATTACTGGATTTAATTGCCATGTATATGGCTAGCTGGCTCCTCCTCCATGTGCTATTTTATGTTATGTTATGTGTTTGACCCTCTAGATGCAGAATTGTGCTTCAGTGAATTGGCAGCTCAAGAGCTGAATGGTTCAAGTGAAGGTTCCTCTATACGATATTAGTGAGCCCTAGCTTAACTGTTGCTTTGCTGTAATATATAAATCTACACTGTGTGTGTGTGTATGTATGTATGTATGTATGTATGTATATACACTCTATTACCAAAGGTATTGGGACGCCTGCCTTTACACATGCATGAACTTTAATGGAACCCCAGTCTTAGTCTGTAGGGTTCAATATTGAGTTGGCCCACCCTTTGTAGCTATAACAGCTTCACCTCTACTGGGAAGGCTGTCCACAAGGTTTGGGAGTGTGTCTATGGGAATGTTTGACCATTCCTCCAAAAAGCACATTTGTGAGGTCAGGCACTGATGTGGAACGAGAAGGCCTGGCTCACAGTCTCTGCTCTAATTCATCCCAAAGGTGTTCTTTCGGGTTGAGGTCATGACTCTGCGCAGGTCAGTCAAGTTCCTCCACCCAAAACTTACTCATCCATGTCTTTATGGACCTTGCTTTGTGCACCTGTCCAAATCATTTGGTGGAGGGGGGGGTTATGGTGTGGGGTTGTTTTTCAGGGGTTGGGCTTGGCCCCTTAGTTCCAGTGAAGGGAACTCTTAAGACTTCAGCATACCAAGACATTTTGAACAATTTCATGCTCCTAATTTTGTGGGAACAGTTTGGGGATGGCCCCTTTCTGTTCCAACATGACTGCACCAGTGAACAAACCAAGGTCCATAAAGACATGGATGAGCGAGTTTGGGGTGGAGGAACCTGACTGGCCTGCATGGAGTCCTAACCTCAACCCGGCCTTCTCGTCCACATCAAAGCCTGACCTCACAAAATGCACTTCTGGAAGAATGGTCAAACATTCTCATAGACACACTTCTAAACCTTGTGCACAGCCTTCCTAGAAGAGTTGAAGCTGTTATAGCTGCAAAGGGTGGGCCAACTCAATAGTGAACCCTACGGACTAAGACTGGGATGCAATTAAAGTTCATGTGCGTGTAAAGGCAGGCGGCCCAATACTTTTGGTAATATAGTGTATGTCCCCAGAACAGTATGGATCCTTAATATATCTTCCAAAGGATTACTGAAGCACATCACAGCCAGGGACAGTTCAACTTTTTGAGGCCACGCAGGACCCCTTTGTCTATCATGCCTGTGTCTGATGAAATTGTCCTGTGCGGCATTGAAATGTTTCACTAGTGCTGTTTTTAATGTGATCGCTTCAATAAACGTTTTGGTGTGTTAAGGATCCATGGTGTTCTGGCGACACATGTTCACGTTTCATTGTTCCCTGACATCCATGTAGCTTGTTTAGTTCTCCTTGTTAGAGACACGGGAACCCTAAATGTAAACCTAGTTGGTGTGTTTTCCACAATCCTTGTGAGGATTTAACATTAAGAAAGATAACTACACTTAGCATATTTTAAATATTACATCGTAATTACTTCATATTTGTCTATAGTTCTTTAAGAGCAAAAATCAGAAAGCAGGGTGAGAGAAACTGTGAAGCTTAGTGTGCGCAAACAGCACTTAAGGTTCTTCTAAGCCTCTGCCGTGCTTTGCTGACGGAAGCAGTATGCTGACCTTCTTTGCTTTCTCTCCCTGCATTACAGATCAGCAAAATTGCCAGTGGAGATATTTGCTGGAGACAATGGGGACGAAAGAACTGCTGTCTGTGGTGGAACCAGGGCTGTGAAAGGTGATGGGGAATGCAGAATGGCCAAGTACTGTATCGCGGGTCTGAGGCCTGACCTTCTCTAATGCCCCCTCTTTGTTGATCATCATTTTATCCGGATGGAACAGTTTACATTGAATCAATACAGAGACAGCTGCTCGGCTGTATCGGTGTTTATTCAGAGGACATTTTTCGGAAAGACTTTAAAATTTCTAATAGCACCTTCATGGATAGTAAAAACCCAGCGCAACATCTGACTATCTATAGACAGGAAAAATGGGAAGCAGTGTAAAATGGATTATATTATGATGGCTTTAGGAATTCTTTCATATCATTTCATGTTTTAGTCATTGTGTCCCAGAACATTTTCTGACCATGGCTGTAGAACAACCCAGTCCACAGCTGTTCAGTGCCTCCTATCATTCTGAGGACAACCATCATGAAGAGCAGAGGGATCCCGCAGAGAAGATTGACAGCTATCGGTCGCTAAGTTTGCCTGTCTTAAATGGGTGTTGTAAATCAACCTTACAAGAATTTGAGTCAAAAGTTGTAGACACATCACAAACAAGAAGTTTTTTGTATGGTGTTCAAAAGGAATCAGATTTCAGAGTTGGCCATCATAGAAACCTGTCCACTCAAAGCAGTGCACCCTCCAGTAGGACAATCTTTTCTTTTGCTGCATCCAGTTTTCTAGGTGCGGGAAACACAGATAAAATAGAATCCACTACCAACAATAAAAAAGGCGTCTCTCAATCAATGACACTTTCTACAATAAAAAACAACTGGGGTTTTGGTGTAACATTGACGGATTCCCGATGTTTCCTTGTCTGCATGTGTTTTTTAACTTTCATCCAGTCCTTGATGGTGTCTGGTTATTTAAGCAGTGTGATAACCACTATTGAAAGACGGTATAGCTTGAAGAGTTCTGAGTCTGGTCTTCTGGTCAGCTGTTTTGATATTGGCAGCCTTTTAGTGGTGGTTTTCATCAGCTACTTTGGAGGACGAGGTCGCAGGCCACGATGGCTAGCAGTAGGCGGTTTATTTATTGCTGTAGGAGCAGCTCTTTTTTCCTTACCTCATTTCATTTCTCCACCATATCAAATTCAGGAAATGAACTCTTCTGACGCAAAGGGGTTGTGTATGAATGGCAATACAACTGCCAAAGATCCGTTAGAGTCATCAATGTGCCCAGAGGACTCAGGAGGGAAAGACCATTCCCTTTATGTAGCTTTATTCATCTGTGCTCAGATTCTCATTGGCATGGGATCCACACCCATTTACACCCTGGGTCCAACTTACTTAGATGACAATGTCAAGAAGGAAAATGCTTCACTCTACCTAGGTAAGAGACTTGTCATTTGAAAAATACTGCATTTTCTTCCTTTCAATTTCTTACCTGTGTAGGTCAAGCACATTTATGAAATTACCTGGGCCCTTTATCAAAATGTAGGTTTCGTATAAATGTATGCTCCCTAATCTCATGCTGTCACTGCTAATATGACAATAATAGGCATATGCAGCAAAACTATCAGTTCTAATCATAAAAGTGCCTAATCCAAGCAGCTGTGCCAATCAACCAAAAATGTGAAAAACTAGGAATGTATATGTGTGGCTCAGTGCTGCTAATGCCACGTACACACGAGCAGACTTTACGACGGACTTTCCGAATGAACAGACTTGCCTACACACGATCAACCAAAGTCCGACGGATTCGTACGTGATGACGTACGACCGGACTTAAACAAGGAAGTTCATAGCCAGTAGCCAATAGCTGCCCTAGCGTCAGTTTTTGTCCGTTGGACTAGCATACAGACGAGCAGACTTTTCGACCGGACTCGAGTCCATCGGATAGATTTGAAACATGTTTCAAATCTAAGTCCGTCAAACTTTTGAGAAAACAAAAGCCACTGGAGCCCACACACGATCGAATTGTCTGACAAAATCCGGTACGTCTTCAACCCAAAACCATTAACTTAAAGTTCACCAAACCAACAACCTAAAACCATTCTCTTAAAGGCCACCAAAAACAACCATAGTAACATTCTAATAATTATTCAGTCCATGCAGTGGAATTCTCCAAAAACAATGTGAAATTTTCACAAAGTGACCTTCACCTGCACTCCAGTAAAACACATTCACTAGATTTTAGGACTCCTAATAAGTCATTAAGGCTAGGTTCACACATGTCCAGTGCGTACTTCCCCTCTGTTCTTACTGCAATTTAGATGCAGTTCAGATGCACATTTTTGGAGCTGGCGTATTTAACATTATCTGGTTGTTAAGGAGCGGGCCAGGAAGTTCACCGCCCTGTCCTTAACAGCGGATGACTCGTCAGCTGTGAAAAAAAAAAACCTTGCCGGCAAAAAAAAGTGAAAAAAACGTTGTGGGGTTCCCCCTCCCCCCCCAATCCATAGCAAGCCGAGCCTGCAGCCTGGCAGACCAGGAAAAGTGGGGCGGACAAGCAAGTGCCCCCCCCCCTTTCTGACCCATTCCACGCCACAGCCCTTAACATGGGGGGGCTTGGGGTGAGAGGGCTCTGCCCCAACCCCCCCCCCTCCAAAGCACCTTGTTCCCATGGATCTACACCGTGGGACAATTGTTTTATTTTTAATAAAGGATTGGCCAAAAACTGTCTTTATTTCTATTTGACACTTTTTTCGGTGAATGAGTAGGGGTGCAATGTACCCCTACTCATTCACATAGTGAGGGGGGCAGGGTTCCAGATTCTGATAATTCCCCTGCCTGCAGACCCCCACAACCACCGACCAGGGTTGTGGGGACGAGGCTGTTGTTCCCATTAACATGGGCACAAGGTGCTTTGGGGTCAAATTTTTGGATCAAATTCGTGTTCAAAACTGATCCAATGTGCAATTCAGACGCGTTCCCATAGAAGGCAATGAACCTGGAATGCACATCTGAACTGCACTGCTGTTCTCAGAAAACGCCCAGGACTCTTTTTAAATTTGCACTGTCGCTGCACCGCACAGAAAGCTGGTTTGATTCACATGTCATGCAAATCGGGTGCAGTTCAAAATGCATCCAATTTGCATATATGTGAACGAAGCCATAAAGCTTATTTTTTGTTCTTTCCTACTTTCTGTACAAATTCCTATCAGGTTCACCATCCAACAAAGGTTCCAAGTATATTCTCCACAAATTAACTATGGCTATAAAAAGCTCTCCATAGTGCAGTATGAAATTGGTGATAAAATGTATTTCATACTGCACTATGGGAAGCTTTTTCTATCTGAGTGCCTTTTTATAAGATGAAGGTACCGGTAATTTTCAGGATCTTGTTAGCAGGTCAGCTGAAGCATAAGACTAGGACAATTGGACACCATATTAAGTCTGCTGTTACCTTTATTGCCCAGAAAAGACTTCATTGTCCTTCTCTGATTTTGGTTTTCCTTTGTTACTGAGGCTTAACTTGATGGCTAAGCCCTGACAGCTGCCATTCCAGCGTCCAATAAAGCTTGTACAATGGCAAGGGACAGGGGGTGCTGCTCAAAGTGTGTCTGTAGAGCCATAACCTATTTTTTAGTCTTAGAGTAGGGAAGGTATAAAACTTTTATCATTGCTGTCTGTGTCCTGTTGGAGAGAAGTTTTTCTTCTTTCTGTCTTGTAAACTCAGGATGTTAGAGGAAATCTCCCCAAAGTGAGGACAATTCCCATGTTAAACCCCAGAACATTTGTACCCATTGGAAAATTTCCACTTCTTGCTCTAATATCCACCCAGGACAAATAAAGGGATGAATCTCTCCAGCGGGGACACTGACCACAATAAACATGCAGGCAAAGGGCCTAACCCTTCATCACGCAAAAAATGTTTTGCCTTTATGTAAAGCTAGGTCCCGGTTACAGAATGAGACCGAATGAGTGCAAAAGAAGATTTTCTAGTAAAGCTAGACATAAAAGACTAAAATTAAAGATGTTTAGACATTAAAGATTGATATTAAAGACGTTTAATTTTAACATATTAAAACTTGATCGGGTTAAAAAAAAATGTATTTTTAGGTAATTTTCCTTTTAATAGCTTGTCCTATATGAGAGATGAAACTGCAGGCACCCTTTCAGTTATATAAAAGGGCAGAAGGTAGGAAATTGCTCACCTAAGCCACTTTTTGGCACAAGGCAGTGGATGTAAATATCAAATTTCCTATGCTCTTCCTTGACATCCATTTGTTACAACACATTATCTCTGTCATATCGATCTATAATTCTTCAGATTCTGCCTTAAGAGACAAAGCAAAAGCAAGGTCATCTCTGTAAGCTATTGAGATTTCATCTCGCCGACAAAAACAAAAGATCAAAAATGCTTCAAAAAAAGCAAGAAGCCTGAGATACAATTACAATAAAACCACATGAGTCGTAAAGGTGGCCATGGTCTTCTGAAAATGGTTGGTCAGTTGGGGCTCATACATTTACTTAGCCTGTAAAAGCCCCTCTGTGTAAGCATATGGGGTTGATTTACTAAAACTGGAGAGTGCAAAAGCTGGTGCAGCTGTGCTAACTTCAGCTTGTTCAATTAAAGGAGAAGTTTAAAAACTATTTTGGCTATACTTCTGTAGGTCACAGTAGTGCAGATCATTCTGCACAAGTGTGACCCATTTTCAGCCGACAGCGGCCTAAAGGCCGCTGTCGGCTGACGTCCCTCAGCTCAGAAAAGATCCCGACCATATGGCCAGGATCCACCCAGATGCTTGGACCAGCACCTGGCTCAGCCTCTCAGTGAGCCACTGAGAGGCTAAGCCAGCCCCTTCACCACCCAGTGCTCAAAACGAACGCTGGGGGGGCGCAGAGCAGAGAGCCTCTGACTGACAGTTACAGCTTTCTGCGCAGAGTGGAGGGGGAAAACTGAGCGATCAGTGGTGTTTGATTGCTCAGTTCTCACACAGAGCCGGCAGGGGACAGATGCAGCATCAGATCAATGCTGCATCCACCTAGGTGTGTATAAAATGTTTGTTTTTTGTCCATAGTTCTCTTTAAGCTTTGACAAAAAAAAAAATATGGAAGCTGATTGGTTTCTATGCAGAACTGCATAGAACAAGCACTTTTCTGCAGCAAAGAATGACATTTTCCGAACTGAATTTGGGCCCCCGTATCTCGGGGCCACTTGGTGCTAGGAACCCCAAATTGTTGTAGTGCTAGTTCCACTGGGTTTGCACATCAAATTTGGGGTTCCTAGCACCAAGTGGCCCCGAGATACAGGGCCTCAAAGTTGGTTCGTAAAATGTCATTCTCTGTTGCAGAAAAGTGCTTGACTCGAGTATAAGTCAAGGGGGGAATTTTCAGCACAAAAAAAGTGCTGAAAAACTCAGCTTATACTCGAGTATATACGGTAATTTTCTGGCCAGTAGAATGCATTTGTACTCAAACGTGAAAACATATTGTATCATTAAAGGTGTGTTTTTTTTTTTTTTTATTCTGGCAGAAAAAATGCTGCTAATTTTCATAAGCCCAGAAATGGAACTTCCGCGGATCTGACTTTGGATCACTGAAGGGAAGGGGAGTTTAGTTCTGCTGTTTTAATGATCCAAATGTCTCACAATGTCTTTAAGCCAGCCTTTACTGAGAACCGTAGAGAGACCATTACTTTAGTTTTAGTGTTTATGACTATGCAGGAGGTATGTGCAACACACAAATCTCAGACAGACTTCTTTCCGACTTGTTACAGGGAGACCAACTTCTTTTTCTTCTGAATTCTCTTGGTAGAGATTTTTGTAAGTTTCCCATAGATATGTTTTTAGAAGAATAAATGGTGTCCGTTGCTTAATTTATTGAAGAAGAGCTTTGTTGAAAACCATGCTGCTCTTGAATATTTTCCCCTTCTACCCCCTCTGTGTGCTTCAGAATTTTCAATGAAGGGCATTGCAGCAGGCACACTATGGGGGTTATTTACTAAAGGAAAATCCACTTTGCACTACAAGTGCACTTGGAAGCGCAGTCGTTGTAGATCCGAGGGGGACATGTGAGGAAAATAAAAAACAGCATTTTAGCTTGCACATGATTGGATGATAAAATCAGCAGAGCTTCCCCTCATTTCAGATCTACCACTTAGATTTAGAGCGACTGCACTTCCAAGTGCACTTGCAGTGCAAAGTGGATTTGCCTTTGGTAAATAACCCCCTTTGTGTCTTCAGACACCCAGTCTCCCATAGGACCCACTGACTGTCATAGGCATGCTCCCTGGGCTTCAGGGGTTGCCAGTCACAGCTGCTGTGATCAATGTGGGGCTCACAAACTTCTATGAAGGCAGTTTCATCTGAATGAGAGAGCTACTGCAGAACCTTTACCCTCTGCACACTAGATGCTAGAAATGGCAGTGGTTATACATGGATTGTAAATCTTGGTTTGATCCATGTACTTGAACAGATTGACCTGTGTTTAAAGCCTGACTCCTTTTTGACCATCTTTCCTCTACTCTATTTTAGGTGTAGTATTGCTCTCTTTGTGTATTAATGCTGTGTTTCTTAGTGAATATAACTGACTTTCTGTGCTCTTTTTTGCATTCGATGATTATGGGGTTTATTTACGAAAGGCAAATCCACTTTGCACTACAAGTGCACTTGGAAGTGCAGTCGCTGTAGATCTGAGGGGGACATGCAAGGAAAATAAAAAACAGCATGTTTGCTTGTACATGATTGGATGATAAAATCAGCAGAGCTTCCCCTCATTTCAGATCTTCCCCTCAGATCGAAAGCAACTGCACTTCCAAGTGCACTTGTAGTGCAAAGTGGATTTGCCTTTAGTAAATCAACCCCATTGTGTGCTGTATTATTCACTTATAAAGTTGCAGAGGATGTAACACAAAAAGGTTTTTGCCTTATGCTACTTAAAGCTGAACTTTAATGGTTAAATACACAATTGAAATGCATACATGGGAGCTGTTTTACTTGATAAATTATTTCTATATCTATCCAACCAGTTCTGAGATTTACAATGCCCTGCCAGACAGTACAGCTAGTATATATAATACATTTTTTTTTTTTAATAAAAACCTAAATGCATTTTTTAAAATATATTTTTTCAGCTGTAACTGCTTTGCTGTAGAAGTTATTTGCAGAACTAAAGCTTAAATTATAAACACGGTTGAATGGGTTAGAGGAGTGCTTCACCCTTGCTTAAGGCCAGGTTCACACTGCTCCGACATGGAAGTCCGAATTTCATGCGACTTCAATGAACGGGATCCAATTTTAAACTGGCCATACCAGGCCCTTTGAGTCTGGTATGAAACTTGTGAGGGATACCACCCTCCAAAATAAAAAATAAAATAAAAAAACGACATGGCCCCCCTCCCCCCTAATCCATTCCAGACCCTTATCCAAGCATTCAGCCTGGCAGACCAGGAAAGAGAGGTGGGGACAAGTGAGTGCCCCCCCCCCACCCGGACCATACCAGGCCACATGCCCTCAACATGGGTGCGCCCCTCCACCCCAAAGCACCCTGTCCCTATGCTGATGGGGACAGGGGCCTCTTCCCAACAACCCTGGGTGGTGGTTGTGGGGATCTGCGGGCGCTCCCCCCTATGTGAATGAGTATGGGGTACATTGTACCTCTACTCATTCACCTAAAAAAGTGTCAAAAATAAATAAAGACAGGACACAGGTTTTTGACAAATTCCTTTATTAAAGGTGAAGACTGTCCCCTATCGTAGCGCCAACGTGTCTTCTCCCTTCGGTTCTCCTTGCTCTGCTGATGCTTGTTCCCCTGGTTCTTCTGCCAGATCTTCTCCCTCTGCTGATGTCTTCCCCTGACACTGGCTCCTGCTGTTGTGTCGGCTCCCGCTGTCTGCCATTTCTGGCAGACCACTGTCTGCCATGGGCTGTGGCGTCATCCGGAGACCCCACCCCCTTTGTGACATCACCGCCCCTCGGGTGGTGACATCACAAGGGGGTGGGGTCTTTGCATGATGTCACCAGATGGCCACGCCCCATGGCTATATAAGAAATGGCAGACAGCGGGAGCTGACACAACAGCGGGAGCTAGCATCAGCAGAAGACCTCAGCGGAGGGAGAAGAACCGGAGGGAGAAGACATCACTGGAGAAAGAAGACACGTTCGAGCTATAATGGCGGACATTCTTCATTTTTAATAAAGGACTTTGTCAAAAACCTGTGTACTGTTTTTATTTATTTTTGACACTTTTTTGGGGTGACTGAGTAGGGGTACAATATACCCGATACGCATTCACATAGGGGGGCAAGATCTGGGGGCTGCCCAAGGTGCTTTGGTGTGGGGGAGCCCTCCCTGCTCCAAAGCACCCCCCCCCCCCCATGTTGAGGGCATGTGGCCTGGTATGGTCCGGGGGGGGGTGGTTGCTCGTCCCACCCCCCCATTCCTGCATGCTTGGATAAGGGTTTGGTATGGATTGTGGGGGGATCCCACAACGTTTTGTTAATTTTTTTGGCGTGGGGGGTTCCCCTTAAAATCCATACTTTTTGGTCTGGTATGGTCTTTGGGGGGCTGGGTTTTTTTTCTTTTTCGTGTGGGGTTCCCTTTGAAGGCATTGTAAAGGCAGAAGCTTATTTATCTTAATGCATTCTATGCATTAAAGCGGAGTTCCACCCCTTTTTTAGTTTATTTTTACTTTTACTAAACCGACACTTACCTGCCCCACGATCCAGCGATGCGGGTGCCCGGAGCCTCCCTCCTCTCCTCCTTCTCTCCGCTGCACCGTCATAGCAACTGTGGGCACCCGGCTGTGACAGTTTATGGCTTCACGGCCGGGGGCGTGCACTGCACATGCTCGAGTCGCGCTGTGCTCTGCTATTGGCCAGTCAATCTTCTGTGACCTGTAACATGTCCCAGAAGATTGCTGGCAGGGAGGGGCCGCCTAGGGCAAGAGGAGGAGTCACCTAGGCGGCCGAACAGAGGAAGAAGGAAGTGGGACAGGAAGTCCCACTAAAAAAAAGTTACCCACTCCCCCCCCCAAAAAAAAAAAAAAAATTACATGCCAAATGTGGCATGTTAAGGGGGCAAGGAGTGCTTAAAGTGGAAATTCCAATTTTGGGTGGAACTCTGCTTTAAGATAAAAAAAAAACCTTTTGCATGTAGCAGCCTCCCCAGCACCTCCTAATCATTTACCTGAGCTTCATCTCTCTCCAGCGATGTCCACGAAAGTCTAAGCCGATCCGGGACACTCTTCCTGATTGGCTAAGACACAGCAGCGCCATTGGCTCTCGTGGCTGTCAATCAAAGTCAGTCAGCTAATCGGAAGAGAGGGGGTGGGGCCGGGTCGGGGTTCCGTGTCTGAATTGACACAGCTGTGACTCGGCTCCAGTGCCTCCATAGGAAGCTGCTGGCTGTGGGGGCACTCAATAGGGGGGAGGGGCCAGGAGCACAAAAGAGGAGGATCGGGGCTGCTCTGTGCGGAACCAACTGCACAGAGGAGGTAAGTATAACATGTTTGTTATTAAAAAATAAAAATGAGACTTTACAATCACTTTAACCACTTAAGGACCAGGCCTCTTTTTTAGATGTGTTGTTTCCAAGTTAAAAACATTTTTTTTTGCTAGAAAATTACTTAGAACCCCCAAACATTATAGATTTTTTTTCTAACACCCTAGAGAATAAAATGGCAGTTGTTGCAGTACTTTCTGTCGCACCATATTTGCGCAGAGGTCTTACAATCGTAGTTTATTTGGAAAAAATACACTTTTTTGAATTAAAAAATAAGACAGTAAACAGTAAAGTAAGCCCATTTTTTTTTTATATTGTGAAAGATAATGTTATGCCGAGTAAATTTATGCCCAACATGTCACGCTTCACAATTGTGCCCACTCGTGGAATGGTGACAAATGTTTACCCTTAAAAATCTCCATAGGCAACATTTCAAAAATTCTACAGGTTGCATGTTTTGAGTTACAGAGGAGGCCTAGAATTATTGCTCTCACTCTACCGATCGCGGCGATACCTCACATGTGTGGTTTGAACACCGTTGTCATATGCGGGCGCTACTCACGTATGCGTTCGCTTCTGCGCGCGAACTCGGCGGGACAGGGCGCGTTTTCTTATTTATTTTACCTTTTTATTTTTTATTTTTACACTGTTTTAAAAAAAAAAAAAAAATGGTGTCACTTTTATTTTCCCATTTACAAGGAATGTAAACATCCCTTGTAATAGAAAGTATGACAGGACCTCTTAAATTTGAGATCTGGGGTCAAACAGACCTGAGATCTCATATTTGCAAAAAAAAAAATTGTCATTTAAAAAAAGTATTTAAAAAAATGGCCCTTTAAGAGCTATGGGCGGAAGTGACGTTTTGACGACGCTTCCGCCCTGCAGTGTGATGGAGATGGGTGGGGGCCATCTTCCCCTCACTTGTCTCCATGCACAGCCAGTGAGAGGATCGGCTCGCCTCCGCAGCTGCCGACGGCTCCGGTAAACGGCGGAGGGCACCGGAGCGCGGCGGGAGGGGGCCGATAAAAGTGATCTTGCTCCGAATCTGCTGCAGAGACCACTTTATCTTGTAGCCGATCACCGGCCGAACACTGGGATACCGGGGTTATGGCAGCTAGCTACTGCCATAACAATATCCGTCCTCAAAATGAGGACGGATATCGGCGGTCGGCAGCAGCCCCCCTAATACTTACCTGAGCCCCATCGCGATCCAGCACAACAACCTCGGCTCCCCAGGGGTTCTCACTCCTTGGCTGAGGCAGCCTCGGGAGTCAATCACAGCCAGTGAGCCATCGCGCTTTGATCCTTTATAGTTTAAATGCAAATGCATTGTGTATGAGATCGTAATTCGAAGCACACCAGGACAGCTAGCACCTCTATGGATACACCTGGGAAAGTATTTCCATACAGCGCGTTTGGCTTTTCCATTAGTGTGGAAGCCACTGCATTCTGGTAAGCTGCTATCTTCTATATTGGTGGTGGTTTCACAGAGGATTTAGAAAAGCTGGTTCTCCCATGCATATTGCTATCTGGTTTATTCACCATTTGTGGACATTACTCTTCTGAGACACTGGAACTTCATTTCACATTCAATGAATTTTCTTTTTCTTCTTTTTTCTTGTTTGGATACTTATGGACAATTTTTTTTGATGAACTTGAATATTTTATTTCTTTGTTGTCACAATTTATTAATCTTTTTGAGATCATGTTATACATTTTTTGATAGCACTGCACTATATGGTATATTTTGGTTTTATTGAAAATTTCAATACGTTTATGCAAAGAGTCAATATTTGCAGTGTTGACCTCTCTTCAAGACCTCTGCAATTTGCCATGACATGCTGTCAATCCACTTCTGGGCCACATCCTGACCAATGGCAGCCCATTCTTGTATAATCAATGCTTGGAGTTTGTCGGAATTTGTGAGTGCTTGGTTTTTTTGTTTTTGTTTTTTTTTGTTTTTTTTCCACACACCTCTTGAGGATTGACCACAAGTTCTCAATGGGATTAAGGTCTGGGGAATTTCCTGGCCATGGACCCAAAATGTAGATGTTTTGTTCTCCAAGGCAGTAAGTTACCACATTTGCCTTATGGCAAGGTGCTCCATCATGCTGGAAAAGGTAATATTCCTCACCAAATTGTTCTTGGATGTATTATTCTTTATTCATGGGTGTGTTCTTAGGCAAAATTGTAAGTGAGCCCACTCCCTTGGCTGAGAAACAACCCCACACATGAATGGTCAAAGGAGGTTTAATGGCGCGTACACACGATCGCACATTCCGACAACAAAATCCATGTTTTTTTTCCGACGGATGTTGGCTCAAACTTATCTTGCATACACACGGTCACACAAAGTTGGACGGAAATTCCGAACATCAAGAACGCGGTGGTGTACAACACGTATGACGAGCCAAGAAAAATGAAGTTCAATAGCCAGTGCTGCTCTTCTGCTTGATTCCGAGCATGCGTGGAACTTTGTGCATCGGAATTGTGTACACACGATCGGAAATTCCTTCAACGGATTTTGTTGTGGGAAAATTTGAGAACCAGCTCTCAAAATTTGTGTGACGGAAATTCCGATGGAAAATGTCCGATGGAGCCTACACAACAAGCTCTCATCGAACATTTTCCGTCGGAAAATCTGACCATGTGTACAGGGCATTACTGTTGGCATGACACAGGACTGATGGTAGCGCTCACCTTTTCTTCTCCAGACAAGGTTTTTTCCAGATGCCCCAAACAATCGGAAAGGGGATTCATCAGAGAAAACGACTTTACCCCAGTCCTCAGCAGTCCAATCCCTTTACCTTTTGCAGAATATCAGTCTGTCTGATGTTTTTCCTGAAGAGAAGTGGCTTCTTTGCTGCCCTTCTTGACACCAGACCATCCACCAAAGGTCTTCTTCTCAGTGTGCATGCAGATGTACTCACACTTGCTACCCTTCCTGAGCAAGCTCTGCACTGGTGGCGCCCCGACCCCACAACTGAATAAACTGTAGGAAACGGTCCTGGCACTTGCTGGACTTTCTTGGGTGCCCTGAAGCCTTTTTCACAAATGCAGTGAATTTTTTTTTTTTAATGGAATTTAAGTTAATTTTAATGGCAAAGCGGGACTTTGCAATTAATTGCAATTCATCTGATCATCATTAAAACGGAGGCAGCAGACTTTGTGAAAATTAAAATTTGTGTCGTTCTCAAAACTTTTTACCACGGCTGTACAGTGACAGTGGTGTAATGCCATAAGGTCGGTGTGATGAACTGCAGAGGACAGCAGGTGACACAGGGGCCAAACACTACACAAAGGTGTCAGATGTGAGGATTCTATGAACTGGCACCAAAATAGCTAAGTATGAAGTGACTTCTATCACTACAACACTTTCATTGTATTTTGTTTTCAGTGACAAGGTCACTTTACCACTTGAGCATTCGCTTGTATATACCCCTTCATTACCAGGCCATTTTTCAGATTCCGTTTCAGTTTCAGCAGCTATTTTTAAATGCAGCTCCAAAAATAGGCATCTGCCTACCCGCTGATTTTTTTTTTTTTTTTCTTTTTTAACACGGCAGGAGTTAGGTGGTCAAGTATGAAAGCTGCACGGTAGCCCTGCTCTTATACCCACAAACTGTGGATATAAACCTCACTACTTGTTGCATATTTATAATATTTAGCAATAGTATGAGCATACTGCAGCATAGGAATGTCATTAATGACTCCTGGCAGTGAAGACATTGACTATAAACTTGTTAGGCCTCCTTCAGATGGGTGATTTTTTGTATACAGCAGATTACAGTGGCAAGAATCAGTAGATTATTATGGCTGAGATCACAGGTGTATGTGTATTGCTGCAGCCACCCAGCCTTTACAAAGAAAGGACAGGCTAATGGCCTGTACACACGATCCGAAAATCGGACAAAAATTACCGCTTTCGATGCGATCGTACAATAATCGGATTGTTAGTACAGAGCTTTTGAGAGCCGATCACGACCATTCATCCGATTATTATTCGATCGGACAAGCACAAAAATTATGCTCGTATGATACCAGATCGTATGATTTGCGTTTTAGTCAATTTACTCGTCGTCTGAAAATACAATACAAATACATTACATCACTTCTGATTTTTTTTTTTTGTACGAGAATTTTTGTGACTTTAGTAACCTATTCAATTTCTACTTGCAACTATTAAGCGAAAAAAGTCGTAAGATCTGTCGTACGATATTCAGATCGTGTGTATGGGCCTTAAGGGGAGCCGTCCTTGTTCACTATGCAACCGGCAGTATGCATCCAGGGTCAGACATCTGTCCTTAAAGTGGGGGTCCACCCAAAAAAAAAAAAACTACATGAAAAATCCTAAAAAAAAATACAAAAAAACATTTGGATATTTTTTTTTTTTTTTTACTTACCTCTAAATGTCTGTTGCTAGGGGGTCCCTCGTAGTCTGCCTCTTCCAGTGCCTGGGCTGGTGACATCCATTCCCCCTCGGCACAGGAAGGGCTCAGCTCTGCTCCCTCCCTCCTGTCAATCATCTGGGACCCATTACAGGTCCCAGGTGACTGAGCGGCCAATCACGGCGCGCGGCGCCGCTCGCGCATGCGCAGTGGGTGCCAGGCTATGATGCCACAGCCCGGCGCCCACAGTTGCAATGCCGGCGCCGCTGAACAGAAGGGGAGACGAGCGGGGATTCGATCCCCCGCATCGCTGGACCCAGGGACAGGTAAGTGTCCAATTAAAAGTCAGCAGCTGCAGTATTTGTAGCTGCTGACTTTTAATTTTTTTTTTTGACTGGACCTCGGGTGGAACTCCTCTTTAACTGCAGGCAACCACTGGATGTACAGATACACCAGAGCAGCCACGGCACCTCTCTGCCTGTATTTTTTTTGAGCAGATGCAGCTATTCCTATACACTTGTGATCCCAGGTGCCAGAATCTGCTGTACGCCCATAATCTCCAGTTTGGAAGAGGTCTTGCATATCCATTTTCTTTCCTTGCCTGTTGAGAGCTGCTAACTATTTTAAACATTGCGTTGTTTACATCCAGCTTGCAGTGGCGGCTGGTGCTTAAGATTTTGCACACAGACACTGACAGCTCAGCATGGACTGTATGCTTCTCCTCCCGGCCGAACAGGAAGTGTGTCTGAGACCTGATTGGCCAGGGAGTCCTAAGACTGGGAGGAGAATCTGGAAGACAATAGCAAATATTAATTCGCTATTGTCACACGTTAGTGGGCTCAGCGTGCAGTTCTCTGCGCCCCAAGCCCACTAATTTGTGAAACCATTTAGAGCCTCCGGCTTTAATCACGATGTGTAAAAAAGGAAATCCATGTGTCCGGCGCCCTGCATGAAGATTAGGGGGGCGGGGCCCCTGCACCCTGTATGGACGGACTGTTACTGCCAGCTTGTATAATGCCTGCACTGTAACTACAGACAAGGAGTGAAAACGAGGCTGGCAAGCTGAATGCAAACAAAGCAATGTTTGAACTGGTTTGAGACTGTGATAGCAGCATTCTGTTCACTTTGAGTTTATCTCTTATTGAGATTGCATGTACATGTAGTATTCATCTCACTACCCCTCCCAAGCTCTGATGTTTATTTTATTGAATGGATGCTGTATACAGACATTATTGCTGTTAGTCACCTTGCTGACACTTGTAGTGCCACAGGACATCAGGCCACCAAGATATAGAGACACTGTATACAGACACCATTGCCCTTATTCACCTTCTGAGGAAGATTCTACATTCTTTGTTTGGTAAACCATGCCAGTTGTATTGATTTTAAGTGCATAACGAAAGTGGCTAGCTGAAGACACAAGGCCTCATCCTTCTTTAAGGGACTGAAGTTAGTGGTGCCATACGGGCACGCATGCGCATGTTCAGGGCTCTGTATATGAAGTGGGTGTGCGGGATTGTTTACCTTGAGGGTTAATTCATTGAACGTTGATCTGGATACAGTGTTTGTAATTGCGCCTGTGGTGTCAGGAGACAGAAGGGAGAGGTTTGACATGCGAGAGAGGGTCATTCCTCTGCTCTCTTCCTGCCTGGACTGATAGAGCCAATTTATGTAGAGGTAACCAATCTGATATAGATTTGCCATTGCTGAAGTGTTGCTTCTGCTCTTGGGGTTATTCTAGGGGTTGGAATCCCTTGAGAGCAGCCTGAATATAGTATTGAGCTATAATGCTCTTAATCTAAGTCATTGCTCTCGAGTTAATTACTTGAATATATATACTGTCACTGTCTGTTAGTTTTCCACAGGAATATTGCAGTAAAGACAATATCTGTGTTTTATCATAACGTGTGTTTTTCATTGGTCATTGCACTTACACTATTGCCAGGTGTTCCAAGAGGGCTGAGACTGTTCTGAGGGTTGAGTGGCTGAGTACAGAACCAAACAAACGTAAGCGGCTCCTCCGGGGGTAGCACTACATTTACTTTGGGGAGCCAACTGTGACTCCTTGCAGCTTCACAGCCGACAGCCCACTGCACATGTGTGAGCTGTGCTGCACTTTGTGAATGGTTCCGCAGACTTCTGGGACCTGTGACATGTCCCAGAAGGCTATGGTCAGAGAAGGGGAAGCTTAACTTCCGCACCTAGGCCTAGAAGTGGCATTGGGTACCTATCAAAGCCATGTACCTGCTCCCCCCCCCCAAAAAAAAAAGTGTGTGAGGAGGGTATTGAGGAGGCAGAACAGCTGAACTCCCCCTTTTCCACTTTAACCGCTTGTTGACCCGCACGCTGTGCATATACTGTGACAGTGCAAGCCGGCTGTGCAGAATCACGTATGAGTCTGCATTTCTGGACAGCGGGTGCACACACATGTGCCTGCCCAGCTGTGCTGTGATTTGTCACAGCATATGCCGATCACTGGGTCCTGGCCAATGATTGGCTGGCAGCACCCGACGATCGACTGGGTCTCACGAAACACAGCCCTGTGAGTGTTCAATGACGGGACTTAGTAGTTTTCATTCCAGGCTTAGCAGGGAATGAAAACGTCTAGATCACCAGTAAAAGACACACACACACACACACTCACTCACACACACACACACACACACTCACTCTCACTCACACTCACTCACTTGTTAGGCACATATTTAACACCTTAATCACCCTAGATGTTAACCCCTTCCTGCCCAGTGTCATTAGTACAGTGACAGTGCATGTTATTAGCACCGATCACTGTAATAATGTCACTGGTAAGGTCAGTGGCAGTTAGTTCCCACAAAGTGGCAGTTAGTGTCAGATTGCATGCTGAGCACCGCCATTACTAGTTTAAAAAAAAAACAGTATATATCCCATAGTTTGTAGACGCTATAACTTTCACGCAAACCAATCAATATACATTTATTGGGATTTTCTTTTTACCAAAGATGTGTAGCAGAATACAAAATACATTTTGTCTAGCGTTTTATTGAGAATTTTTATTTTTTTTATTTTTTATGGAAAATGTTTTGTAGCAGAAAGTAAAAAATAATATATATATCTTTTCAAAAATGTATTTATTTATTTTTTCTCATTTATAGGGCAAAAAATAAAAAACGCAGTGGTAATCAAATACCACCAAAAGAAATGTCTATTTGTGGGGAAAAAATAGAATAGAATACATTTCATTTGTGTATAGCGTTGCATGACAGCGCAATTAACAAAGAAACGCTATGCCGTATCGCAAAAAATGGCTTGGTCATGTGGGGGGGGGGGGGGGGTAAATTTTCTGGAGGTCAAGAGGTTAAAGGACAAAGGTGAAGTCGCCCTTTTATTGATGTTACTTTTGTTACTTTTGATGGCTACAGGAAGGTTTTATCCCTGTATCCTTATAATGTAAGGGTGTGTGGTGTTTTTTTTTTTGACAGTTGAATAAAGACAGTACTTGTGTTAGACATCATCTTAGTATAACAGGTCTGAGTCAGGCCTTTACTTGATTTAACCTTATGTCTGGTAACCAAGAAATCGAGGTCTCAAAGGAGAAGAGCTTATTGTTTATGTGGTCACGCTATAGTTTCTATAAGCATGACTTGCACTTTACACATCAGAACATACATTCATTCATGTAAAAGTAGGACCTATATTTTACTTCTTTTATTTGACAAAAGTTAAGGTTTTTTTTTTTTTTTAACTACTACCATGATGTGTTTGAAGATATTCACTATGTCCTATATTGTGTTTTTGTTTTTTTTTAAAATCATTTACGATGTGAATGGGTGAAATAAATCACATGGAAACAGATTATTATAGAATTTCACTAAAGTTAGTTAATGCAAACTTGTAAAAATAAAACCTATCTTTTCAAAATCCGACACAGTTCCACTGGTGGTCCGAGCAGGGCTTTAAGAATGTTCACTCTCCCCTCACGCCTACCAGGATTCAATTCTGACCTTTGAAACCCTTCATTCTGTACATGCAATACTTTTACGTGAGCATTTCTGTTATTTAGAGCTCTGTCACAGTCTCTCGCCTCCTTCGATCCCAACACATCCCGTCTAGTTTGACATCCTTTGAAAATCTTTGTCGCTCTCATCTGCACTCACCAGGCCTCATTTCTCTGGTTTAATCAATAATTTCTATCAACCAACCCCCTGTAATGCCGCATACACACGATCGGACATTCCGACAGCAAAATCCATGGATTTTTTCCGACGGATGTTGGCTTAAACTTGTCTTGCATACACACGGTCACACTAATCTTGTCGGAAATTCTGAATGTCAAGAACGCGTTGACGTACAACACGTACGACGAGCCGAGAAAGATGAAGTTCAATAGCCAGTGTGGCTCTTCTGCTTGATTCCGAGCATGTGTGGAACTTTGTGCGTCGGAATTTACGACAATGGATTTTGTTGTCGGAAAATTTGAGATCCAGATCTCAAATTTTGTGTGACGGAAATTCTGATGGAAAATATCCAATGAAGCCTACACGCGGTCGGAATTTCCAACAACAAGCTCCCATCGAACATTTTCCGTCGGAAAATCCAACTGTGTGTACGGGTCATAAGACAATATAGGCAACAATCGGAGGGTGAACTGGGTTCGGAGCTGGTTCCTCAGAACTGGCAGATCATGACTTTGGCTGTCTCAAAGTGTTAGTATGCATTTTGAAGAATAAGAACATTTTTCAAAGTGTTATACCACTGGTATTATGTGCTGTCCCGGTTGTCTCGCATTATCCCGGAAATTGTTTTCGCGGTTGTAACCAGCAGGGAACAATAGCGCAAAGGTGAGCAGACTGTGAATTTGGGTCTACGCTTTGCTTCGTATGTTGTTACACTCTACACTCTAACATTAAGAGAAACCCTTTTGAGGCCCTTTTTAAGCCTATAGATACCCCCTTTCACTCTGAGCAGCAACTTACTACTCATTTGTTTACAGCCACCAAGCTCACTTTCGCTAAGGTATGGAAGCCCCCGGTCCTTAGTTTTGAAGCGATGAAACACTGAATGGACGATATTACGGTTAACGAAAAACTGACAGCTGTGTTATCTGATTCTCATGACAAACTTCTTATTGGCAGCCTTGGATATCGTATTCACGTTTTGATAATCAGTTGTTGGATATTTGATACGCCTGCACCCCTGACCCCTGGGGATGCTCTTGTTACTTCTTCTGTTTTCTCCTCCTTCTCGCTCTTCTTTCCCTTTTTTTTTCCCTCCTTTTTTCTCTTTCTCCTCTTCTTGGGTTTTTCCCCTCTGGATTACCCGTTATGCATAGTGGTCCTTCTTGACTGGCCTTTTTTTGGTCCTTTTTTTTCTTTTTACTTTTGGACAACTTTCACTTTTTATGTGTGCGACCATTATGTTTCTACTTGCTTTTATATGTGGATTTTTATCTGCCCATTGTGTACCCAATTTCATTCTCTTGTATCCTTTTTATTTGTGTACTATTTTGCTATACTTTAAATATGTACATTTTTTTGTATTTTTTTTCTGTTGCTATCCATCAATAAAACCTATTGTAACAGAAAAATAAAGCATATCTAAGCCACTCTGCCCTAGGCATCCTCTGTTGTCTATACTTACTTTGACTACTGCTCAGATTAGTGCCACTGATTGACAAAATAACTTTGGCCCTACTCACACATAGTTGCCAACATTGTAAAAAAAAATTTAGGGACACTTTTTTGCATGTAGGCGGAGCCTTGCTATAATTAGGGGCGGGGCATTTGTTTGTAGGCGTGACATAGCAAAATAGTAAAATGCAAAGCGTGCTGTGGCTTAAATTGGGTGTGGCTTACGTGGAATGATGGGCGTGGCTTGAAAGGGGGTGTGGTTAGAGTCTGAGATGAATGAGGGAAGGAGGGAGAAAGAAAGAAAGAAAAAGAAAGAAAGAAAGGACAGCAGGCCCAGATCCTACACCACAATAGAAATATGTGTATTCCAGAAAATTTAACAAATCAGCAGATAAAGATACTCCAAACACCTGGGGTTAGCGCTCCAGTCATCCCGGCACCATGGTTGTTATTGTGTCAGGGTGATTGAAGCGCATTATTACTATTATTACATTGTAATATAAAATGAAATCATTCAACTCACCATAATCCAGAATCAGTGGAACCCCTGAGTGTGTCACCAGCCACGAGATGCCATCAGGTGCCCCCAGCAGAGTCTGTCCTTGCATCAGGTGCCTCCCCAGCAGAGTCCGTCCTTGCATCAGGTGCCTCCCCAGCAGAGTCCATCCTTGCATCAAGTGCCCCCCCAGCAGAGTCCATCACTACATCAAGTGCCCCCCCAGCAGAGTCCATCACTACATCAAGTGCCCCCCCAGCAGAGTCCGTCCTTGCATCAAGTGCCCCCCCAGTAGAGTCCGTCCGTGCATCAAGTGCCTCCCCAGCAGAGTCTGTCCTTGCATCAGTTTCCCCCAGCAGAGTCCATCCTTGCATCAGGGGGCCCCAGCAGAGTCCGTCCTTGCATCAGGTGCCCCCAGCAGAGTCCTCTGTCCTTGCTTGAGGTGCCCCAGGCAGAGTCCGTCCTTGCTTGAGGTGCCCCCAGCAGAGTCCATCCTTGTTTGAGGTGCCCCCAGCAGAGTCCGTCCTTGCGTCAGGTGCCCCCAGCAGAGTCTGTCCTTGCGTCAGGTGCCCCCAGCAGAGTCCGTCTTTGCATCAGGTACCCCCAGCAGAGTCCGTCCTTACGTCAGGTACCCCCAGCAGAGTCCGTTCTTGCGTCATGTGCCCCCAGCAGAGTCCGTCCTTGCGTCAGGTGCCCCCAGCAGAGTCTGCCCTTGCATCAGGTGCCCCCAGCAGAGTCTGTCCTTGCATCAGGTGCCCCAGCGGAGTCTGTCCTTGCATCAGGTGCCCCCAACGGAGTCTGTCCTTGCATCAGGTGCCCCCAACGGAGTCTGTCCTTGCATCAGGTGCCCCCAACGGAGTCTGTCCTTGCATCAGGTGCCCCCAACGGAGTCTGTCCTTGCATCAGGTGCCCCCAACGGAGTCTGTCCTTGCATCAGGTGCCCCCAACGGAGTCTGTCCTTTCATCAGCTGCCCCCAACGGAGTCCGTCCTTACATTAGGTGCCCACAGCAGCAGTGGCATAGACCAGTGCCCGGCACAAGGCAAAAAATTTGCGCCCCCTAACCTATGGACTTTTAGCGCTCCCCGGGTCCCTTCCCTTCCTACAATAGTACTTACCAGCCTGATTCCTACACTGGCCACTACACTGACCTACCTATCCACTACACTGACCTACATGATTCCTAGACTGACCATTAAACTTACCTACCTGTCCACTGCACTGACTTACCTATCCACTACACTGACCTACATGATTCCTAGACTGACCGTTACACTTACCTGCCTGTCCACTGCACTGACCTACCTGACTCCTATACTGACCAGTACATTGACCTACCTGTCCACTACGCACTGTCCACTAAATTGACCACTACACTACACTGATTACTACACTACACTATCCACTACACAGCCCACTACATTACAATACCCAGCAGAGCCGTGTCCAGAAGATGGTACCTGCTGTGCGTGAGGATGTGGGGTTGACCTAGGCCAAACTAGTGGTCCGAGGAGTCTTCCAAATGGAGCCTTGTGAAAGGGGGGAGCCAGGACCCCCAGCCAGCGGAGCCCCGGTCCTTCCATCAGTGTCCCCGCTTGTTGGACACACGGGGGTGGAGGGTTGGCGGCGGCGGGTGGAGGCTGATCACTTCCTTGTGTTCAGTGGAGAGCGGGGAGGGGTCGCCAATCCCTGCAGCCAATAGGCTTCAGTGTACAATAAAATGTTCTATTTGTACAATGAAGAGAGTAGCCACCCCTCTGCACTGAACACACGGGGGAAACAACACTCGTGGCAGCGGCGGCGGCCATTTTTGTGTAGCCGCTGCCGTTTTTAGCCAAAAACATTCCCGATTTTCCCGGATAAATAATCGGGACAACCTTAAATTGGGACGAGGGTCCCAAAATCGGGAAAATCGGGACTGTTGGCAACTATGCTCACACCTGAGCATTTTTTAGTTTGAAGCTCTAAACAATCAACATTGGGATTTTGATCCCTTGTTGTTTCAGTTCCTGTTCACATCTGAGTATAGTGTCGCTTAAAAATTTTAGCTCGAAAAATACACAAGCTTCTTCTGACCTACAAGCTTCAAGCGTTTTTTTTGGTGCTGATACATTTAAATGGGAATGCCTGAAAAAAATAAAAACCTTAAATGCCTGTAATACAGCCAAAGATGCTTGGCTCAAGTGTGAATGTAACCTGAAAGTGAATGTGTTTTATCAGTGCAAGGCAGGCAAGAGGATCACTTCTTTGTCACTGGCCACAGCTGTTTATTTTCGCACCCGAAGCATATCTCTTCATAATTAAAATAAGTTTAGTAAAATGATAAATGGTTTTCAAAATTTTTTACAAATAAATATCTGAAAAGTGTGGCATTGCATTCAGCCCCCTTTACTCTGATACCCCTAAATAAAATCAAGTGGAACCAATTGCCTTCAGAAGTCACCTAATTAGTAAATAAAGTCCTCCTGTGTGTAATTTAACTTCCCCGGCGGTATGATTATGTCAGATTTTTGATGCTGAAAGCTGTACAATTGTTTTGCATGGAAATTTGGCGTTTTATATTGTAGGCCTGTAATTCTTAGGAATAACTCACTTAAATCTGTCCAAACAAGAATCTAGTAGACATCCCGGGTATGATAAAGTTTGAAACACAAAATCATAAATTATAATATGATAAGTAACTATAAATAATTATAACAAATAATAATAAAAATTATTCAATAATGTAATCAAATCAAAAACAGTGAAATTTGCTCAGTTGCAGAATTGTCGCTGTCATTACTTTTCAGTGTTTGATGACGGATTTCCCCACAAATCACTATTGCGAAAATTCTGCAAGTGATTCTAATTTATTATCACTGTTTTCTAGCTGGTCAAAAACCGCTTTTGATGTAAAGGGACGGTTTTGGTTGCTATGGACAATCTCCAGTTTCCAGGCAGAATGAACAGTATTTATAATATAAAACTGCATGTGCTTCCACTGTGGAGACACTTATAAATTTAGTAGTGTTAGGACTGCAAGTAATACAGGGTGCCTTGACGAGGCCTTGCAGCTTTCACATGCGTTTGCAAATGTGTGCTAACTAAACCCCTTCTTTTAACATACGGTTAGACAGGCTAATTTGGTTGGTCAGCAGACTGGTTGGTGAGTTGAGCTATGGAATTGTCTTTGTCTTACATGCAGGGCACTGGGCAGACCACTAGGGACAAAAGGGATGTGAAATTATTTGATGCAGTAATGTAATCTGTAAGATTACAGTGTACTGTATGTATAGTGTGTGTTTCACTTTTGGAATTTGGCGCTGTGCTCCGTCCCCGTGCATCCCAACGCTCGCAGGGAACGGAGTTCGGCACTGTGATAGATCCGGCAGAGACACGACTCGCACACACAGCGGGGAAACATCGCAGGATCCTGGGGACAAGGTAAGTAAGCTGTACCTGGATCCTGCGATGCGATCCCAAGTGTGGCTCGGGTTTACCGCTTTTGGTACTGAAAATCCACCACGAGCCATACTTGGGAATACCGTCAGGGAGGTTAATCTTAGTATAAATACAGTTGTTCTGTGAAGCCCTCAGAGGTTTGTTAGAGAACCTTAGTGAACAAACAGCATCATGAAGGCCAAGGAACACACCAGACAGGTCAGGGATAAAGTTGTGGAGAAGTTTAAAGCAGGGTTAGGTTATAAAAAAATATCCCAAACTTTGAACATCTCACAAAGCACTATTCAATCCATCATCCGAAAATGGAAAGAATATGGCACAACTGAAAACCTACCAAGACATGGCCGTCCACCTAAACTGACAGGCCGGGCAAGGAGAGCATTAATCAGAGAAGCAACCAAGAGGCCCATGGTAACTCTGGAGGAGCTGCAGAGATCCACAGATGAGGTGGGAGAATCTGTCCACAGGATAACTACTATGCCGCGTACACACGAACGGATTTTCTGACGGGAAATGTTGGATGTAAGCTTGTTGGCGGTGACCATGTGTATGCTCCATCGGACATTTGTTGTCGGACTTTCAGCCAACAAACGTTGGCTAGCATGTACTCGAATTCTCCGCCAACAAATGTGTGTTGTTGGATTTTCCGATTGTGTGTACATAAGTCCGTCGGACAAAAGTCCAAAGTACAAACACGCATGATCAGAAGAAGAAGCAGTCGGTCTTGTAAACTAGTGTTTGTAATGGAGAATTAACATTCGCGATGTGGCAAATTATGAAATCTCCAAATGCAGCGCACAATTCTCTTTTCTTTAATCGCTTGCCGGCAGAAGGGCACGTACAGGCAGATTAACGTACCTGTACGTTGCCCTTTAAGAAGCAGTTTGCGGGCTCCATGTGTGTGATCGCGGGTCCCGCAGACTCGATGTCCGCGGGGATACCCACGATCGTCTCACGGAGAAGAAGAACGGGGAAATGCTGATGTAAACAAGCATTTCCCCGTTCTGCCTAGTGACACTGACACTAATCACAGCTCCCTGTGATCAGTGTCGTGTCACACATAGCCCCCCCCCCCCACAGTTAGAATCACTCCCTAGTACACACTTAACCCCTACAGCGCCACCTAGTGGTTAACCCCTTCACTGCCAGTCACATTTACACAGTAATCAATGCATTTTTAATTGCATTGATCGCTGTATAAATGTATAATGTCGCAGTCACGATAAAAATCGCTGATCGCCGCCATTACTAGTAAAAAAAAAAAAATATTAATAAAAATGCCATAAAACTATCCCCTATTTTGTAGACGCTATAACTTTTTGCGCAAACCAATCAATAAATGCTTATTTTTTTTACCAAAAATTTGTAGAAAAATATGTATCGGCCTAAACTGAGGAAAAAAAAATGTTTTTTTATATATTTTTTGGGGATATTTATTATAGCAAAAAGTTAAAAAAAATGAATTTTTTCAAAATTGTCACTATTTTTTTGTTTATAGCGCAAAAAAAAAAAAAACGCAGAGGTGATCAAATACCACCAAAAGAAAGCTCTATTTGTGGGAAAAAAGGACCTCAATTTTGTTTGGGAGCCACGTCGCACGACCGTGCAGTTGTCAGTTAAAGTGACGCAGTGCCGAATTGCAAAAAGTGCTCTGGTCTTTGGGCAGCCAAATAGTCCGGGGCTTAAGTAATTAATGGGATAATAATGAAGCTGCTTTGCTGGTGATACTCTTTCAGTTTTTGCAAACAAATTTTCAAAGGCTTTTTTTTTTCTAGTGATATCAAGAATAATATTATTATGTTTTTTTTTTTTTTTAATTTGTGCAAGTTACCACAGCACCATTATCCCGTAGTTTTTAAGATCAAAGATACAAATATGTTGGTGTCCCTTGTCAATTTTACATTGTATTTTTTAAAATGTAACTGCCTACTCCCAAACTGTCATTTGAAGTAAAACACATAGCCAAGTATTGTTCTCCACAATTTTTTTATTGTGCATTAAAAAAAAAAAAAAAATAGACATGCTATCTGCCAATAGAAAATAACCAAAAAGTGCATTCTATGCATCCAAAAATATTGAAAATTTACCAAATCAAATCATTATTCAACCAAAAAAATAATGTCAAAGCAATAACTCCAAGGCCAATAATAAATAACACGTTATCTCCTCTGATTCTGCAACATGTCTGGTTGACGAACGGCCGTTCTGAAAGGAACTGAAAAGCACGAACTGAAAAGCGATAAATGAAAAACGCGAAAAGAAAAGCGCAAATCAACACTCACAAAACTTCCACTAACACGAAATTAGCAGAAGGAGCCCAAAGGGTGGCGCCAAAGAGCTGAAAAACCACATAGTACGTCACTGCATTCGTAATTGTTGGCCAACATTTGTGTGACTGTGTGTATGCCAGACAAGTTTGAGCCAACACCCTTCGGACAAAATTCCACGGTTTTGTTGTCGGAAAGTCCGATCGTGTGTACGAGGCTTTAGTTGTGCACTCCACAAATCTGGCCTTTATGGAAGAGTGGCAAGAAGAAAGACATTGGTGAAAGAAAGCCATAAGAAGTCCTCTTTGCAGTTTGCGAGAAGCCATGTGGGGGACACAGCAAACGTGGAAGAAGGTGCTCTGGTCAGATGAGACCAACATTGAACTTTTTGGCCTAAATGCAAAAGGCTAAGTGTGATGGAAAACTAACACTGCACATCACCCTGAACGCACCATCCCCACCGTGAAACATGGTGGTGGCAGCATCATGTTGTGGCTGTTCTTCAGCAGGGACAAGGAAGCTGGCCAGAGTTGATGGGAAAATGGATGGAGCCAAATACAGGGCAATCTTAGAAGAAAACCTGTCAAAAGACTTGAGACTGGGGTGGAGGTTCATCTTCCAGCGGGACAACGACACTAAACATACAGCCAGAGCTACAATGGTATGGTTTAGATCAAAGCACATTCATGTGTTAGAATGGCCCAGTCAAAGTCCAAAACCTAAATCCAATTGAGAATCTCTGGCAAGACTTGAAAATTGCTGTTCACAGACGCTCTCCATCCAATCTGACAGAGCTTGAGCTATTTTGCAAAAAAGAATGGGCAAAATGTCACTCTCTAGATGTGCAAAGCTGGTGGAGACATCCCCAAAAAGACTTGCAGCTGTAATTGCAGAGAAAGGTGGTTCTACAAAGTATGGACTCAGGGGGGGTGAATACAAATACGTGCCACACTTTTCACATATTTATTTGTTAATAAATTTCAAAACCATTTATCATTTCCCTTCCACTTCACAATTATGTGCCACTTTGTGTTGGTCTATCACATAAAATCCCAGTAAAATACATTTACGTTTTTGGTTGTAGAAAATAACAAATTAAATTTGAATACTTTTTCAAGGCACTGTGTGTGTGTGTATGTATATATACACACCACACACAGAATATATATATATATATATATATATATATATATATATATATATATATATATATATATATATATATATATATATATATATATATAACATTTTCTACTATAAATTTCATGATACTTCACACCTTGAAGAATGCCTATTCTCTCTCCTTTCTTTTTTTATTTGTTTATTTTTTTTGCAGGAACTTTAGTTTTTGCAAACTTTTTTTCTCTTTCTTACTTTCTCCACGTTTTGGATTTTTTTCAACCGTTTGCTTTTTATCAGTTTTTTAATTTATTTTATGTTGTGGCTTCATTTTTCAACATTTATACAAAGGAAAGGAAAAAAATGTTGCAACAGCCTGAATAACAAAAGGTAAATATGTTGGTTGGTGTGAACAGGACATATTTATTTTCTGTGACCTTGCATTGAGCCTGGGTTGAACTATGCCATGTCAACGAATATGGTGTGGACGAGCCCTAGCTGTCAAATGGCTGAACCTTAATGAGCGGTGGAGGTGGTCTTCATCTTGATTCCGAGACAGTAGATCCCTTTTTACAGCCTGGGACTAGGATCCATGTTACTCCTTAGGAACACAGGGATTGATAGGGACAGGGACAGATGTATCTGTATTTTAGCAGTATTATTAGTACAGGTTCACTTTAATAACAATAATTAATAAAATATACCTCATTAAATTACACATATACATATAAGAGTTTGAAGGAACTAGGTGCAAGAACATGTCATTTGTGCTGTGAATTGGAATGGAATTTTGGGGCATTTTTGTCATATGCCATGGAATGTGTAATGACTATCCATCCACTGTGACTAATTGAGTTATTCTATGCAGTAATGCTCATTGCAGAGGCTGTCTCCTGAGGATATCGACTATGTAGATTTTATGCTCTCATCCAGGGGCCCGGCAGAGATTGTTGATATAGAAGAAGCATAATTCGCTGCATATAATTTCAGATTTAGAAAAACTCATCTTTTTCTAACAGAAATCCACAGAGTTTGTAGCTTTCTGCTTATATTTCCTTGGGTTTTCACCATGTGCTCCAGTTTCTTCTCGCAATGCAAAAACACAATGGTAGGTTGAATGGCTTGAATATTTACCCTACTTTTTATGTGTCTATAAGGTTAATTTACTAAAGGCAAATAGACTGTTCCTTTTTTGCATGGGAAGTTGCAGTTTGCAAGGGAATTATCCTAAGAGCTTAGGTGAAGCTCTGAACACTTTCATCATCCAATAATATGTAAGCAAAATGCATTTCTTTTTTTGTCCTTGCACATGATTGGGTATTCTTTGCAAAGTGAAATTTTACCACATTAACTAAGTTCTGTGGGAAATTCCCTTGCACATTACAACTTCCCTTGCAGAATGAACAGCCTATTTGCCTTTAGTAAATCAAACCCTATGGGTATGGTAGAGGTTTTAGAGTGTTCTTTCGGGACAGGGGCTGACATGAATTGTTTGTTGTTCTCTGTAAAACACTGGTGTAGAGATGTGATGGTGGTCCAGTCTACTGGGGGATCACCCAACATCAGGTATAACGAGGAGATTTCCAGTACAGCAGTTCTGGTCAAAAAATAAATTATTACCTGATTTAATTACACAATATATATGCCAGTTTTACAATCCTCACAACCCAATTCTAGAAATGATAGTTATAATCTCTTGGGAAAATGCCAGAATGTGTAAACTAATCCCATGAAATGCTAAAATAAAGTTAAAAAAAATACGTAATCCAGGTCTCAGCCTGTGCAGGTTTTCCTAAGCGCACATTTTAGCCTGTACCCTCAGGTTCCTGGATGTTTTGTGAGTGTAACATAGATGTGGTTTAGCCTTACCTTTGTGCCCCCTACATTTCCTCCCTCTGCCCACCTTCCTTTAATGTCTTTTAAATGTCTATGGGGATTTGCCTAATAAACCTAGCTTGCTGTTATGGGTGCTGAAACAGCTCAAGCCAGCTAGAAGTTGCAGTTGAAATCTCTGAGCTGTGCATAAAGCACATTATTACACTCGCCTTGATACAGAGATATTCCAATCTTGGACTTCTTCTATTAGTAGTAGATCAGACCTCATGCTGCTACAATGCCTATATTAGCTCCACTGATCTTGCTAATCATAAGCATTATACTGCATTTTATGAGGAAATTCCTGTATGTAAACTATAGATAATAGCTAAGGTTTGATTTGCACTGCTGTGTTTCACCCGTTGAAAGCATCTTTTCTGGTACAGTTTAATTGTGTGGTCTGCTAATTGACAATCCCTGTGTTTTATAAGCCCAACTCCAGGAACTAGAAAAATCTATCCTTGCAGTGGGCTTTCTTCACATTGCAAGGGTTTGATGCTCGTTATGTCTAGGGATGCCGGAATAAAGAGAAATATCTTATTCCATGCTCATCTAGGTGCAGCTATTCCCCTGCAGCCTCCCCTCTAAAGACGGGAGACATTTGAACAATGTATTGGCCAGGCAGATTGTGTAACTAAGTAGATTGATCAATCCACTTGGGTACAACCAGCATCTTTTGATTTTACAGCTGATTATTGGGTTAATTATTAGGTTAATAGCCTTGCATTGTAATATGTAAGGTATTGTGTAAACATACAATGTAACATTGTAAGGCTATTAACCTATTGCTAGGTTAAAAGCCTTAGGGCTCATGCACACTGCAGCTCAAAGAAGTGGCTCCTACAGGCTTTTGAGCTTTTTTCAAGCTCTCATTTTTTCTGCCTGGAGACTCTCCTCCATGTTAGCCAAAGTGTCCATGAACACTATGGCTTTTTCAGGAGTTTACAGGCATATCCTCTTACAGGCAGAACAAAAATCCAGCAAACTCGCGTTTTTGAGAGGAGCTTTCAAGCAGAAAAGATGCCTAAGTGCCCAAAAACATGCGAGAAAGTGCCAAAGAGCACGAAAAAGCTTGTAGAAGCTCAAAAACCCACCAAAAAATAGGAAAAATTAGCTGAAGGGAGGGTTTTTGAAAAAAAAATGGTTATGCTCAAAAAAGCTCAAAGAAGCTCAATAAAAACATGCAAAAGGGCCCAAAAAAGTACAAGCTTCTTCAAGCTGAAATAAAAGCTCAAATGCCTGTAAAAGCAGCTTTTTTTTTTTTTTAGCTGCAGTGTGAATGAGCCCTTATAATGCAAGGTTAATAGCCTTGCATTGTATGTGATGACTCCAAGACTGGATCTTCAGGGAGAAGAGGACAGTATTGGAGGCAGCTGGAGCAGGGGTTAGCGTGAGTAGTAACATGTGTTTCTTTACCTCCAACATATAATGAGCATTCAAAATAAAGATAGTAGCTGGTAGGCTTGGTTCACACTAGGGGCGGCACGACTTGCAGGTCGCCTCACCGAGGCGACCTGCACACGACTGCCACGGCGACTTGCAAAACGACTTCTGTATAGAAGTCTATGCAAGTCGCCCCAAGTCGCCCCCAAAGTAGTACAGGAACCTTTTTCTAAGTCGGAGCGACTTGCGTCGCTCCGATTAGAATGGTTCCATTGTACAGAACGGGAGGCGACTTGTCAGGCGACTAGGTCACCTGACAAGTCGCCCCCGTGTGAACCGGCACGTAGGGTACCAACATCCCTGAATTACATGTATAAGGAAAAATCCTGGTGGATTTGGGACTTTAACGGTACTGGGTCATTTTTTTTCTCAAGTGAATGGAAAGTATTTCCAAGTTAATAAATCTTTATTGATACAAGATATATAAAAAGTTATGATACATTTTAAAAATGATAGAATAGAATTCTTTGCAGTGTACTCAAGTTGGATTCACCAAAACAAACACCCATTTTCATCCTTGTTTTGGCAATTTCAACTTGAGTACACTGTAAAGAATTCTATTCTATAATTTTTTTATGTGTATTGTAACTTTTTATATATCTTATGTATCAATAAAGATTTGTTAATTTTTAAATTATCTAGAAATACTTTCCATCACTTAAGAAAAAAATTACCCAGTACCGTTAAAGTCCCACTCTTTGGGTTTTTCTTTATACATGTGATGAGCATTTAACCCTTGCAGTTACCCACTGCAAGGGTAGATTTTTTTTTCTAATGCCTGGAGTTGGGCTTTAAACAGTTACTTATTGAGCTGTGGTACAGGTGCAAACAGGTGTCAGATAAGAAAAAAGCAGGTGGTCAAAGAGTCCAAGGTAATGGCAGAACAATTCCAGACAGTAAAAGCACAGGATAGTTGAAGTTGGGCATAGATGGTATCCAGGGATGGACATACATATGGTCCACAAACTGTGCGATAAATCCAAAATTTAGGTTCTATGTTGACATTCATCACCCTGTCACACAGCTATACAGATGTGCAGGTAAAGAGGAATTTACAAGTAGTACACATTGGTTAGCAAAAAAGGACCACTTTTACAGGTTAGATTCAACGAACAATTGGCACAACTAATGGGGTAAATAGCCACAGAGAATATAGGAGATGGGAGCATTTTCATCTAGGTGAGACGAATCTGGAGCTTGGAGCTGCTATATGCCATAGGAGTAGACATGGGGGATTGGGGATTGGAGGCAGGGCAGAAGAGGATATGGGTTGCAGCCAGGAATGACCAGAAGGACTACCAGACTGCAAAAGATGGGCTCCTGACTAGATTAAGCAGATCATTTCTTAAGACTGTCCATGACTAGTATAGTATAAACCTGTAAAAGCAATGCAGGACCCATAAAGGTCACCTCCAGTAAAAATGTTTATGACCTCTGCCACCTTGGCCTTTCTTACCATGAAAATCCTTCCATTCTCTGTTTGAAGTGTTTCTTGTTTATAAGTTTAAAAGAGAATTTCTTAATTGCTTTTATACTCTCCGAATAGTACATGGCATTAGTAGGCTAGCATTTCAGATTAAGGTTGGTGGGACTGATAACTGAACTTAACTGGCGGTAAAATTCAGAAAATGTCATTGTGCCCGATCCAGGAGATTCTGGGAAGAATGATAAGCACTGTCTGCTCAAGATCAGGTTTCCTTTTTCAGATGCCAAATCAAGTAGCAGCACAAAGTCTTAATCTGCAACGACGGGATCTCTGCAGACGTCGGATCTCGGCATTAGTAAGTGTGTCAAAACAGACTTAAAAATAAATGAGCTGACCTTCGCCATCAGATTGATTTTATCACAGCTGTGTACTGATTCTGGTAGTGGGACTTCAGCAAATATACTGCATTATTCTGTAACTTAGTGGGGAACCTGATCCAGCCAAATCCTCAGGGTTAATTTGAATAATCATGTATTATGTACATTCGCTATTTATTTTAAACCCATTTCAGGCTACAATTTATAGAACAGCTTCCCGTAGAGTGAATTTTGAATTGTCAGTGGGAAAGGGACCGGTGCTGGTGCATTGTGTGCAACTGGTAGTTTGTCCAGAACTTATGAATTTTTTTTTTTCTAAACCGTGCATCTAGAAACAAAGATGCTGATAAAAAGCTACTCTGCAAAAAAAAATGAAATAAATAAAAAGGAATCCCAGTCCCTGTTAATGCAGAATATAATGTTTTCTTTGCTAGGGGATGATGTAAAATAGAGCAGTCTGCCTAAGTACAAGACAAGTAAAAATATGCAACACTTTACCTTTAATTATTAATAAGCCATCCTTGACTTTACCTGGACTGAGATGATGTAATTGGTCTGCTGAAGGCAAGAGCAAGCATTTCCTCAGCCTCCTCAACCATAGTGATCAGAGTTCAGCATTGTAGCTTTGCAATTTACAGCAAAGGACTGATCAGTGTTAGATGTGTGTGAACACTACGAAGTACCGGGAATTACATGATTGTGTTATCTCTGGGCTGGCTTCTCAGTCTAGGAAGTTAATGCTGACCCTGGATGGATAGAACCTAAACAAGCATGGCACTATCCCTATGGGAATAAAAGCTTTGTCAGCAGTGGCGGCTGGTGTTTGTTTGCCCCCCCCCCCCGGAGGTGCTGTCTGCTGGTTGGTCCGGCACTTATCCCATCTGGGTGGTGGGCTACAGGCAGCGACTGTGGTGTCCTTGAGCACAGCGGACCCCATTTAGGTGGCGCCGTGCAAGCTGCTGTGCGTCTCCTCTCTCCTCCTCCTAGGCATCCAATAGGATCACCTGATGTTTTGGCCCATCGGGAAATGGGTCTCACGACCTGCTTCCTGATTGGCGGGAAGGAGATTTAGTGTGAAAATAGTGAATATTCATTTGCTATCGTCACACAACTGGGTGACGAGCCCTTCTTTTTTTGAAGCCTATTAGAGTCTCTGGCTCTAATCACGTGCTTCAAAAAAACAATAGATGGGCCGCCACTGATTGTCAGGGTGCAGGTTTACTGTAATTACCTGTCAAGAGTCAGTTACCATGCATGACCTTAATATGAAAAATAAAATATACAGTGAGGAAAATAATTATTTGATCCCCTACAGATTTTGTAAGTTTGCCCACTAACAAAGAAATGAAGGGTCTATCATTTTTATCATAGGTGTATTTTAAATGATAGAGACAGAATATCAATCAAAAATCCAGAAACACATGATACAAATGTTTTAAATTAAGTTGCAATTCAGTGAGTAAAATAAGTATTTGATTCCCAAGCAAAACATGACTTAGTACTTGGTGGAGAAACCCTTGTTGGCAAGCAGAGGTAAGATGTTTCTTGTAGTTGGTTACCCGTTTTGCACACATCTTACGAGGGATTTTGGTCCTCTAATTCCTTAAGGTTTCTTGGCTGTCGCTTGGCAACTCGAAGTTTCAGCTCCCTCCATAAATTTTCTATAGGATTAAGGTCTGGAGACTGGCTAGGCCACACCATAACCTTAATGTTCGTCTTCTTAAGCCACTCCTTTGTTGCCTTGGCTGTATGTTTAGGGTCATTTTCATGCTGGAAGACCCATCCATGACCCATCTTCAGTGTTCTGGCTGAGGGAAGAAGGTTTTTATCCAAGATTTTAAAATATGGCCCCATCCATTGGCCCCTCAATGCAGTAAAGTCAGCCTGTTTTTATAGCAGAGAAACAGCCCCAAAGCATAATGTTTCCACTTCTGTGCTTGACTGTAGGGATGGTATTTTTAGGGTCATAGTCAGCATTTTTCTTTCTTCAAACACGGCTAGTCGAGTTAATGCCAAAGAGCTAAATTTTGGTCTTGTCTGACCACAGCTTTTTCTTCCAATCCTTCTCTGAATCATTTAGATGTTCAGTGGCAAACTTCAGACGGGCCTTTACATGTGCCTTCTTGAGGAGGAGAAAGTTGCGAGCACTGCAGGATTTCAATCCGTGGCGGCGTATTGTTTTAGCAATGGTAATTTGGTGACTGTGGTCCCAACTGCCTTGTGATCATTCACAAGCTCCTCCCGTGTAGTTCTGGGATGATCCCTTACTTTTGTCATGATCATCCTTATCCCATGAGGCAAAATCCTGCATGGAGCTCCAGGCCGAGGGCAATTGATGGTTATTTTGTATTTCTTCCATTTGTGAATATTTGCTCCAACAGTTGTCTCCTCACCAAGCTTCTTGCTGATGGTCCTGTAGCCCATTCCAGCCCTGTGCAGGTCTACAATCTTGTCCCTGACATCCTTTGACAGCTCTTTGGTCTTGCCCATGACAGACCTTTTGGCTAAGATCAAGTGTATTATCTGTTCTTATCAGTTTCCAGGAGGTGGCGCTTGCTTCCGTCCCTGATCTATGGTGAAGTAGAGATGGGATAGCGGTTGCTATGCAAAACCTGCTGGAGTAAAGGTGACCTGGAAGGGTTCGTAGCCGAAAAGGAAGCCTTCTAATGGGGATGGAGAACCACTGGGTCCGGCTGAAGGGTCGCGTCCCTGGCCTTCTAGCCTAGATTGGGGCAGCTCTAGCTCCGGACAGTCTTTCGGGAGAGAACACTGGCTCCCCTTCCTCCCATCGGGGGAGCGGCTAGTATTTCCCAAATATAATTAGGTAGGAGGGACGGAACGACGGTGAGGCCTGATGGTAAAGGGCTCTCACCAAGTTTCCAGAACTCCATGCCTTCCTGCCTGGGGTGAGGGCTGCTGTGGTCTCGGTCAGGGGTCAGGGTTGCTTGAAAAGCCAGTGGTGAATGTGCCCCTGAAGTGGCAGTTCAGGGGTGCCGTATAGTCACTGTGTTTCAACACTTGATTTTTGGCACCATGGTCACTTCACCACAACACACATTTTTCACACCTGCCTCTTGGGCCGAGCGTTTTGGCTAGGACCAGGGGAAATTTTTATTCCTGGCCGGAGGGCCGGCCATTGTATTGCACAATGGTTACTTTCACTCTCCCACCTCCCTATCTCCCCACTCTTTTTACTTATCCCCGTGTTTGTCACTTTTCTGTATTTTTTGTTTGATGTGTATACACGTTTGTCACTGTGTGATGAATAGGGTCACAGGTCCTTGGGCCAGGGGTGGACATAGGCCTTCTGGCTTGGTTCGCCCTCTCCGTTGGGGGTCTTCCTTCAGGGGAGCCTCACCTAGTAATTGGGTGGGTCTGTTTCGGCAGGCCCTCCAGAGAACGGGGTCCGTCTGGTTTCGGCCAGATGGACCAATTATAAGTACCTTTGTCCCTGTCTGGAGCCTAATGCCCCGGGGGATTCAGGGAATGACACATCTGTGTACCCGTTTGCTCTTTTTTGTGTTTCACTCTTTATGTGTGTGCACATTTTTTTGGCACTGGGTGGAAGTTTTTGGGTGTGTTTTACACGCCACTGGCTTTTCAAAAAAAATGACAGTGAGGTTTGAATGGAAGAAAGAGATTCTGTGGACAGGTGTCCTTTATACACATAACGAGTTTTCATTAGGAGCTCCTTCTTAAATTAACAGGAATAATCTGTGTACCACATGGGCACATACTCTAGCCAGTCTGTGGGAGCCAGAATTATTGTTGGTTGGTAGGGGATCAAATTGTTATTTTACACACTGAACTGCAACTCAGTTTATAACATTTGTATCGTGTTTTTTTGGGGGATTTTTGGTTGATATGCTGTCTCTATCATTTAAAATACATTTATGATAAAAATGATAGAGCCTTAATTTCTTTGTAAGTAGGCAAACTTACAAAATCTGCAGGGGATCAAATAATTATTTTCGCCACTGTATCTGGGTCCACATTATTATCTCAAATGCAAAAAGTGTGTTTTCTTATGGAAGAACCTCTTTAATGCAGTAGAAATGTAAATTAGCATACACTGCACCATTCTCATTGTGCTGAGAAGAAGATTCAGCACGCATTCCCTTGTAGTGTTCTTGTTCAGTGCTGTCATGAAATTGCCCATCTGGTAATTATCTGGGGATGCATTTTGTTCCTAGTGATGTCTATTTTCTCTAGGGATGTGATGTGCTGACACGGTTTGTTGATGTTCTGCTCCAGCACAAGCATTAAAAATATTCTTATAGAGTTTTCCGTCTGTAATTGTCATACTATATGGAAAGAAACATAGTAGGTTATTATTTAAAGGACTCTGGTCTGATCAAAAATGTTTTTTAAAAATGAGATGTCGAAATGACTAAATAAGAATGGTTAACCATATTACACCCTGTCCTTGAGATGGCAGAGCATCTACAACGTGTTTTTATAGGATCTCTTTTTATGACAGGTACTTGCTCCTACTTCTGCAATTCTTGCCTAGGTGAGAGTTGTGAAAGTTTGGACATCCCCCCCGACCCAAACCTCCTGGGACATGTCACAGGAGGCTGCAGGACCAATCAGACACTGATCAGTGGAGAGCTTGGTGTGAAATAGCAGGAAGTCGCAGCCATTTCCCAAAACCAAGATGGCGGCACCAGGAAAGACCGGCTGAGAACTGGCTTAGGTGAAGACAGCTCTGGACTCCTGGGATGTTAAAGTGGAGTTCCAGCCAACAGTGGAACTTCCGCTTTAAGCACTCCTTGCCCCCCTACATGCCACATTTGGCATGTCATTTTTTTTTTTTTGGGGGGGGGGGAGTGGGTACCTGGTTTTGACAGGTACTTCCTGTCCCACTTCCTGCTTCCATTGTCTCGCGAATCCTCCTCTCCCCCTAGGCAGCCCCTTCTTCTCTGCAATCTTCTGGGACACGTCACAGGTCCTAGAAGATTGCTTGGCCACTAGGAGAGCGCAGCATGACTCGCGCATGCGATGTGCTCACCCGGCTGTGAAGCCGCAAGCTGTCACAGCTGGGTGCCCACACTTGCAATGACGGCGCCTCGGAGAGGGATGAGGCTTCGTGCAGCCGCATCGCTGGACTGTAGGACAGGTGAGTGTCTGTTTATTAAAAGTCAGCAGCTACACTTTTTGTAGCTGCTGACTTTTAATAAACTTACAAAAGAGTGGAACTCCGCTTTAAGTGTCTGTTTCGTAAAGACAACAGCGACAGTATCTGTATTTAGCAGTATTTTGCAGTTTATTTTTACTAAATTAATTGCATTTCCATATTCTGTGTACTGTGGGAGACCAGATATAGTGAATGCAGGGTCCTGGGATTAGAAACACTTTAAGGGAATGTCTAAAGAGTAATAGGCAAGTAAATAATCATGTTGGTTTAACAGTAGAGATGAGGGAGGCCTTATTTGAATCTAAGCACAGCTTCGCTCCAAATGAGATTGCGACCATCGCGGTCCCTGGTTTTCCTTGATTGCTTCATTGCTTTTAATTAGTTTGACCACATCATGTGTTTTGCATTTTATGTTATTAAGTAATGGCATCATTTCCATAAATACCGGACAAAGAATCTAGCACTTCCCAATCAAGTGTACACAATTAAAAAACTAGGCTGGAGTTTGCATTTTAATCTTGAATTTATTAACTTTCATGGCTTGCAGCTTGTATATTTTGCAATATTTAAATGGCTTAGGGTTCCTATAAGAGATAGTTCACCGAGCAATGTCTCACTGCTGAATAGTGAAGCTTGACATGGGCTTGCTCTTTCAAGATGTTACTAAGCATAGAACACTATTACTGCCGGTCTTCTCCGCTACTTTGGTGAGTCAGCAAGTTGCCATGACAACCAGAGATTGCGTGTGTTTAATCATTTTCAGAATATTAGGAGGTTAGTTGACACACCAGATAGATCTTCTACACTACTGTTCTATCTTTTCCTATTTGTGTCACATTGGGTGGTAAACACGCTTTTCTTCTGGCAACGAGTAAGGTTAAGGTAGGGTTCTCCTTTGCACTTTTGCTTGATGCATATTCCATTGAAACCAAAGGAAACGTATCCGAAGCATCTCAATGCATGCGTTAAGTTTTAGAACATCCCCATTTTTCCAGTTTTTCTTGAAATTTAAGTCCAACAGTTTAAGTCCAGTGAATAACCTGAATTGGTACAAAGGTAATCGTAAACTGCCAGAGGTGAAAAAAAGTTTAGGTTAACAAAAACTTAAAAATAGTGTACATTTCAGAGTTCTAAAAAAAGCCTTTTTCAGGGAAGAAGTAACTCAGCAGCAATGTAAGTAAATTAAGCCTTGAAACTTTATACTAACAATTCCTACAGGTGTCCCAACTTTTATTGATTACTTACAAGCTCTCTTTATAAAAGCAGTGTTGAAACAGACTGTTACTACACCCTCTTAAGCAATATTTGGACAGTATTGTACTGTAAGTTGTACCTGTTTTTCTGCAATCTTCACTCTACATCTGTTCAAAGTCCATAAAGCTTGCCTGAGATGTCAGAAAAAAGGGGACGGACAGCAGAAATGACACACTGTAGAGCTCAGTGAGAAAAGCTCTGACAGGTGATTGGAGGGAAGGGACACCTTTAACAAAGTAACATAGCTGAGGATTTCATCAGCTGGAGGTCCCTCCCCTGTCACTTTTTTTCTCTTCGTGTCAGGAACACTTGTCACCGCTGACAGGATAGAGCTCTGTATTGTTTACATTCACAGAGCTCTGTCCTGTCATCCTCTTTGCCGATCAGTGGGGGCCACCGATAAATCATTGGCCAGGACACGCTGATCGGTTTGGGCAGTGATTAATCACAGCACAGCTGGCGCGGCAACTGTGACCCCTACCCAGAATTTCTGGATCACGTATCTAGTACTTTACGTGATCCATCGTAGGAAAGCCGATTTGCTGTCGTACGCCTTTGTATGGCAGTCGGCAAACGGTTAATACTGATCTACATAAGCAAGTCTCAGTTTCAACTGTGAAGAGAATGCTTTGAGCTGCATGCTTGACAGGTCAAGCCATTGCTAAGATGGCAAAATTAGAAAAAGAGGCTTGCCTGGGGCTTGAAGCACCACCAGCAGACTACTGAAGACCAGAAGAAGGTCTTATGGACTGACTGTATTTGTACATCATTGAGTAGGTAAAAGGAAGGTTCCTCGGTGTGACACCAACTGTTAAACATGGAAGAGGAAGGGTGATAGTCTGGGGCTCTTTTGCTGGATCCAAAGTTGGCAACTTGCACAGAGTGAGTGGCACTCTTATCCAAAACTACCATAACATTTTGCAGTGCCATGCAATACCCTCTGGAATATGCCTAGTTGGTTGGGGTTCATCCTACGGCAAGATCATTTAGATTACACTTTATTAAACAAAACCATTCCATGATTTCTTTTTTATGTCCAATTGTTTATTTGTTCCATGTTTTTTTTTTTTTTTTTTAGTACTTTGAGACATTAACCTGTGTACATTTAAAAAAAAACTAGAAAAATGGGGGTGATCTAAAACTTTTGACAGTAGTGGGAATGCATCATTATGCACATCAACACACATTAATGGGCGTTGACATGTGCTTTGATGCTTTTGATGTCTTAGCAGTTTTTATTCTTTGATGTGTAGCAAGCAGAGTTGAGTGAATCAGTCTGTGATATGGCAATCAAGTTTACAAAACCTAAAGTAACTGTGAACTCTGGATTCTATTTAAGTATATATTCTTAACCAGTGGCAGCTGGCAGTGCTCAATATTTTGGGGGGGCGGCAAACCAACACCCCTCCCCCCGCAGGGGTTGGACGGGAAGGTGGCGATCATCCTCCCCCCCCCCCCCCCCCCGCGGGAGATGGACTGGAAGGTGGTGATCAGAGGCCTACTTACCTTAGGAGGCAGATGACAAGGATCCAGGGTAGGGCTGCTGCTCCTCGCTCCAGCTACTCCTCGTTCCAGGGCCATTGCTTCTCCTCCTGGCCGAACAGCAAGTGGGTCCTGAGATCCGATTGGCCGGGAGTCCTAAGACTCCCAGCCAATCGGGACTCAGGACCCGCTTCCTGATTGGCCAGGAGGAGAATCAGAAAAACAATAGTGAATATTAATTCACTATTGTCATACAACTGGGTGGGCTCAGGGTGCACCCCTTATTTGAAGCCAATCAGAGCCTCAGGCTGTAATCATGTGCTTCAAAAAAAAAAAAAAAAAGAACTCATTGAAATTCATGCATCTGGCACCCTGCATGTGGATTAGGGTCCGGGTGCATAGGTTAGGGGGGCGGTGCCCCTGCGCCCCGTATGGACGGGCTGCCACTGTTCTTAACTCGGAAGAGCCCCTTCTATCTATTCTCTCAGCCTCCTCCAAATCTCAAAATTATTATTATTTTTTTTTTTTTTTTTTGCTACTGTGATCCAAATTCCTGTTAGAGGGTGGCTACATTTGTTCTTATCTTTTATATACCTTTTCTCATCAGCAGTATATAGCATTCGTGTGACTTCTATCAGTGTCCAGCCGAGCACTAGCTTAAAGCTTGAAGGAGGAATTTTCATTCTCCTCTAACTGTCCTATGAGGCTGCAGGACCCCTGACCCTCTGTCTTAATAGTGGTGATTGGCATGCACCCTCCCAAAAAAAAAACTCTCTAGCAATACACATGACACTGAACATGTGCAGAGTCTCCCCAAGGCTCGACTCGCAGGGCAGTTTACACTGCCATATGCGAACTTCTGGAAGTTTCAATACAATGTTAATGACACCCTGCATCGCACGGACATCGCGTGTGATTTGCACTGCAGTGCGAATCACATGTGATCTCGCAGAGCGCACATATGTGAACCGGCACTTATAACATATGATAAAAAACAATCCAAATTTTAGTTCAGAACAAGTTTAAAAGATAATAAAAATGATCACATGACGTGCTATTTGTGTAACAATGCAGCCACTTCTTCTCTACATGTTTCCCCCAGAAGAGGTTCCTCAGGAGTCTTAAGAGTGCTGCATGTACTATAGACAGAGAAAACAAAAAATAAATAAATTATATATATATATATATATATATATATATATATATATATATATACAGTATCTCACAAAAGTGAGTACACCCCTTACATTTTTGTAAATATTTTATTATATCTTTTCATGTGACAACACTGAAGAAATTACACTTTGCTACAATGTAAAGTAGTGAGTGTACAGCTTGTATAACAGTGTAAATTTGCTGTCCCCTCAAAATAACTCAACACACAGCCATTAATGTCTAAACCACTGGCAACAAAAGTGAGTACACCCTAAGTGAAAATGTCCAAAAAGGGCCCAATTAGTAATTTTACCTCCCCGATGTCATGTGACTCGTTAGTGTTACAAGGTCTTAGGAGTGAATGGGGAGCAGGTGTGTTAAATTTGGTGTTATCGCTCTCACTCTCTCATACTGGTCACTGGAAGTTCAACATGGCACCTCATGGCAAAGACCTGTCTGAGGATGAGGAACTAAAAAAAAAAAAGAATTGTCTCTCAACGAAAAGATGACCTAGGCTATAAGAAGATTGCCAAGACCCTGAAACTGAGCTGCAGCACAGTGGCCAAGACCATACAGTGGTTTAACAGGACAGGTTCCACTCAGAACAGGCCTCGCCATGGTTGACCAAAGGAGTTGAGTGCATGTGCTCAGCATCATATCCAGAGGTTGTCATTGGGAAATAGACATATGAGTGCTGTCAGCATTGCTGCAGAGGTTTAAGGGGTAGGGGGTCAGCCTGTCAGTGCTCAGAACATATTCCGCACACTGCATAAAATTTGTCTGCATGGCTGTTGCCCCAGAAAACAGCCTCTTCTAAAGATGATGCACAAGAAAGCCCACAAACAGTTTGCTGAAGACAAGCAGACTAAGGACATGGATTACTGGAACCATGTCCTGTGGTCTGCTGAGACCAAGATAAACTTATTTGGTTCAGGTGGTGTCAAGGAGTACAAAGACAAGTGTGTCTTGCCTACAGCCAAGCATGGTGGTGGAAGTGTCATGGTTAGGGGCTGCATGAGTGCTGCTGGCACTGGGGAGCTACAGTTCATTGAGGGAACCATGAAGGCCAGCATGTACTGTGACATACTGAAGCAGAGCATGATCCCCTCCCTTCGGAGACTGGGCCACAGGGCAGTATTGCAACATGATAATGACCCCTAAAACACCTCTAAGACGAACACTGCCTTGCTAAAGAAGCTGAGGTTAAAGGTGATGGACTGGCCAAGCATGTCTCCAGACCTAAACCCTATTGAGCATCTGTGGGGCATCCTCAAATGGAAGGTGGAGGAGCGCAAGGTCTCTAACATCCACCAGCTCTGTGATGTCATCATGGAGGAGTGGAAGAGGACTCCAGTGGCAACCTTTGAAACTCTGGTGAACTCTATGCCCAAGAGGGTTAAGGCAGTGCTGGAAAATAATGGTGGCCACACAAAATATTGACACTTTGGGCCCAATTTGGACATTTTCACTTAGGGGTGTACTCACTTTTGTTTCCGATTGTTTAGACATTAATGGCTGTGTGTTGAGTCATTTTGAGGGGACAGCAAATTTACACTGTTATACCAGCTGCACACTCACTACTTTACATTGTAGCAAAGTGTCATTTCTTCAGTATTGTCACATGAAAAGATATAATAAAATATTTACAAAAATGTGAGGGGTGTACTCACTTTTGTGAGATACTGTGTGTATATATATATATATATATATATATATATATATATATATATATATATATATATATATACAGACATTGTATATCAATGTGTAAATTACATAACAATTTAATTTGTCACTATTGATGTATACAGGTATATATATATATATATATATATATATATATATATATATATATATATATATATATATATATATATATATATATTTTTTTTTTTTTAATCATTAAAGAATTTTTATTGAAATTTCCATACAAATAACAGAAAAATTAAAGGCAGCTGGTTTTGGTATATAACAATCAGGTACAGCAGTAAAACATTTACATCCTAATCTCAATCAAAGTAATGGACAATAGTCATACAAATGATCAATTAAAGCATACATAAACAGTATAGTAACACTCCTGTTTACCCCATTGGGTTCTAACTGTAAACAGGCGCTAACTAAAACAAAGCACCGAATTTATCTGATGTATAAGGTTGAATACACAAGCTCAATATGAGTTAATGTTGGCATATAAAAATTACAAAACGGTCAAGTTTGAGAAATTGTGGCAAATATGGATCAGTCACCCTAGAGCTTCTACCTCACTCAAAAACATGAGCTGCAGTTCTTAAACCATATTTCAGTATTATTCCATGAGTAATATCAAGGCTTCACAGTTCTCTCTTTTTCTAATTTCTTGAATAGTCCATGGTATATATATATTTTTGAATCAAGAGGACAGGCCTACCCGATGCTTAAAAAGGAGAACTTGATCGATTTTATGCAAGGGTCCCAATGAAAACCGTATGTGACCATAAGAGGAAGATAAGACAAATACCTAAAATAAAAGAAATAAATACATAGCCTGAACTACCAAGACAAGGATTACCCAGCCCAGGATGTACAAAAAAAATGTCCACCCCCTCATTCTATAACTGGCCTTTGCAGCAAGGTGCACATGGAAGGGCAACACACATTGCAAGCAAACAAAAGATTTCCCAGCACACTTACCAGCTAGCCTGCAAATTGACCGAACTGGCCCTATTTAACGGTTTACGTTAAAAACATTGGGTTTTGTTTGCACAGCTGCAGTGTCCTCGACAAGGGACTGTCAGCTCTGCCAAGTGCCAATGGACAAAGCGCTATGAATGCACCATCAGAATGAAGGTCAATTAACCATAGTTCAAGCAGCTTCTGCAGGAACACTAGAGTTCCATGAAACCCTGGCTGAGAATGCCTGGTGTACACTAGCATTTCAGGGATAGGGGTGTGTGTGTGCGCTGTTATTTAGTTGTAATTTCTTCCTGTCAAAGGATAAATGTCCATTTAGTCTTAACCAGACCTTTAGTTTTACTTTTATGTAATCCTGACAGGAACTTTTGTTATATGGCTGTGCCTATTATCAACCCCTTCCCGCCGACCGTACGCATATACGTGGCCTCACGGAAGTGGGACTTTTTCCATGGGGCTGTATATATGCGTATCTCTCTTTGTGTTGGGAGAGCGCGGCACAGCACACTCCCAGCACAGAGAACGGGCTCTCATACTAACGATCGAGACCCGGGGCTCCCGGTTCTGGGTCCCCTAATCTCTGTGATAGCCTCTGATTGACTATGATAGTGATCAATCACTGTGAGCCCACCCCTGTGTTTATTTCTTCTCCTGAATAAAGAAAAAAAAATAATATTAAAAATAAAGAATAAAAAAGAACTTAAAAAAAAAAGAAAAAAATAAGATCAAGGTTTGCCTGGGTTAGGGTCAAGGTGAGGGTCAAAGGTCATGGTCAGCATATTTTGGGTAGAATTAAAAAAAAAAATAGTATCAGTGCCAGTTAGTTTCAGTGTCAGTATGTTTTGGTCAGGATAAAAAAACTGCAAAATGCACACCATTGTTTCTTGGCTGTACTACAGGTACAAACCACAACTAACATATACATATGTGGTATCACTGTGCTCATCAGGAGCAGGAGAATTGTTTTTGGGTTATTCTTTGGTGGTAAATGATGGTAATAGCCAGAAATATATAGCTAAATTTCTTTTTATTTTATTTTTACTATTTTGGGCCAGTTTTCCTTTGTTAATAAAAAAATCAAAATAAAATAAAAAATCAGAATATATATAGAAGAAATATAGAAGATGTTACCATTTACCACCAAAATAAAGCCCAATTTGTCCTAAAAAAAAAACCAAGATATAATCCACCTGGATACACTAAGTAGCTGTACTTAGGCATTAACATTTGTTTTACCCTTTTATTGGGAAGGGGTTCAGTAGGTGATAGCTTGATACATCTGCTCAGACAACCACTTTGACAGTCAAAAACCAAGTTTTCCTGGGAAGTAAGGCTGCCCCAATATGAAACTTTAGCAGTAAAATTCAGATTGTTGTGCTTAACCCATGCTTGGCAATTCAATGTATAGTGTATAGCAAACAAATAAAAAAATAAAGTCCTACAAACTAAATATCAAAGTCCACCAAAAGTGTGCAAAATCTTCATGCGGCTGTTGTGCACCAACCACCAAGTGATTATAATGCCGCTTACCAGATCCTTAGCCCCCACAACTCAAGAGGTCTAAATCAGCTTTTAAAAGATGACAGATCCCTTGTGGATGGATGGATGGATGGATGGCTCCAACTTTCTTCTTCTCACACCTCAGCAAGCCTCAAGCCTCACTGTCATGAATGGCATGCCTCAAAAGTGGTCACTGGATCGCCTCTCATGTGCTGGCCTCAACAGCAAAAGCATACCAAGGAAAGAGCAGGGAAATACTGCTTTAAAAAATTTATTAATAAACAGAGTGAGTACTCAAAAGAGATAGTATGACAAGCACGTTGCACAGCACCACTGACTCTCCGGGTGGACGTGATAACGTCACCGCTAAACTCTGCCCTACACACGTTTCATGCGATGGGACATCTTCCAAGGGGCCACGGAGTTGGAAGACGTTACATAAAATGGGCCGAGTTTTATCACCCGGAGAGTTGGTGGTGCTGAGTGATATGCTTATCATACTATCTGTTTTGTGATTACCCACTTGCTTTATTAATAAATGTTTTTTTAAATAGTACTTCACTATTGGATTTCCTTGCTCTTTCCTTGGTATGCGTTTTTGCTGCTTAACCACTTGCTTACTGGGCACTTAAACCCCCCTCCTATCCAGACCAATTTTTTCAGCTTTCAGAGCTGACGCACTTTAAATGACAATTGCGCGGTCATACAACACTGTACCTAAATGAAATTTTTATCATTTTTCCCCACAAACAGAGCTTTCTTTTGGTGGTATTTGATCACCTCTGTGGTTTTTATTTTTTGTTAAAAAAATGTAAAAAGACAGAATTTTTCAAAAAAAAATTTTTTTTATATTTTGTTATAAAAAATTGAAAACGGGAAATGTTTCTCCTTCATTGATGTACGCTGATGAGGCGGCACTGATGGGCACCAATAGGTGGCAGTGATGGGCACTGATCAGTTACACTGATAGGCAGCACTGCTAGGTGGCACTGATTGGCACTACTGGTGGGCATTGATAGATGGCACTTGTGGGCATTGATAGGTGGCACTTGTGGGCATTGATAGGTGGCACTTGTGGGCACTGTTAGGTGGCAATGGCAGGTGGCACAGATGAGGCAGATGTGCCTCTTCCACTTCGGGACCGATGTCCCTTGCAGCTGAGCCGGTGATCGGCTTTTTTTTCTACTTACGATATCAGCGTGAGTAGGAAAAAAAAACGATTACTGATCTTTTTGTTTACATCATGTGATCAGTTGTCATTGGCTGACAGCTGATCACATGGCAATGGGCCGGGACCAGCCCCTTACTCGGATCGATGATCACCCGAGTCTCAGTGACTCGGTGATCACAGAGCGCTCGCAGGGCGTGGCCTCCCAGGAATTCAGGTCCGAGTTGTGGCCGCCATTCGGCCATAGCGCGGATGTCAAGTGGTTAAGATTGTCTTTCTTTAAAGTGGAACTTCACTGCATCTGAGCACTTCAAACCAAACATCCTATATAATTAATTTTTAATATTCAAAGCAAACACCTCTATCCATCCACCCATGCTTTATTTTGCTGACAAATCATTTTGAAAAACTCCCACTGGCATTTCTGCCAGTGGCCATCTTGAGTAAGGGCAGGTGATTCATGTAGCATGGGCTGAGCTGAGAACCTTTCCTCCCCACCTGAAGATTCCTGGGATGTATGACATCATTTGCCTAGGCCTGGAAACCAAGAAGTAGCTGAAGAAATGCAAAAAAAGTTTAAAACCTGTAAATATGATATACTTTCCTATTAACTAATGCTAGAAATAGTCCAAGTTGAGTGAGAGAGTGACGTTCCGCTTTAAATTCTTGTCATAGCATTCACAAATTCAGTTTGGATGAAGTGTAGGAAGTGTCGCTTTCCTAAGCACAATGCCAGATTTTGGACAGGCATAGATATACAAGTGCATCTCATAAAATTAGAATATCATCAAAAAGTTAATTTATTTCAGTAATTCAATTCAAAAAGTGAAACTCCTATATTTTATATGGATGCATTACACCCAGAGTGATAACACACAGATCAACCATTTTTTTTTCTTTTTATTTTGATGATTATGGCTTACAGCTAGTGAAAACCCGAAATTCAGTATCTCAGAAAATTTGAATATTACATAAGACCAATTAAAAAAAGGATTTTTAATACAGAAATTTTGGCTAACTGAAAAGTATGTCTATGTACAGTATAATATGCACTCAATACTTGGTCGGGGCTCCTTTTGCATGAATTACTGCATCAATGTCGTGTGGCATGGAGGTGATCAGCCTGTGGCACTGCTGAGGTGTTATGGAAGCCCAGGTTGCTTTGATAGCGGCCTTCAGCTTGTCTGCATTGTTGGGTCTGGTGTCTCTCATCTTACTCTTGACAATACCCCACAGATTCTCTATGGGGTTTAGTTCAAGCGAGTTTGCAAGCACAGGGATACCATGATCATTAAGCCAGGTATTGGTACTTTTGGCAGTGTGGGCAGGTGCCAAGTCCTGCTGGAAAATGAAATCAGCATCTTTATAAAGCTGGTCAGCAGAGGGAAGCATGAAGTGCTCTAGAATTTCCTGGTAGAGGGCTACGCTGACTTTGGAATAGATAAAACACAGTGGACCAACACCAGTAGATAAGATGGCTCCCAAAATCATCACTGACTGTGGAAACATCACACTGGACCTCATGCAACTTGGATTCTGTGCCTCTCCACTCTTCCTCCAGACTCTGAGACCTTAATTTCCAAATGAAATGCAAAATTTTCCACAGTCCGTGATGATTTGGGGAGCTTTTTGATGATATCCTAATTTTATGAGATGTACCTATAAATGGATGGGCATCTGTGTAGGTCTAAAAAAATTTAAAAAGTCTGTGGGTCTGCATCTGATCAGTCTGAACTGATGCATGTTTGTTTACATCTGCCTACCCATAGACCCATCATGGGTAGCTTCTGTTCACAAGCTGGAGGAAAAGAAAAACAGACATGGATGGCACAAAAGTGATATCTGTTACCTTTGACTCTGTTTTGGCAGGGGTTCACAGATTCCCTGCTGATCAGAATGGAGGATGGCCATTCGAAGGAGATCTTACTCTAATAGTCATCACCATAAATTCACTGAAATCTTCATGATTCTACAGTAAAATGCTCAAGGAAATAATAAAACAAACCATACTGTAGTAAAATAATTCTACCTTCTTTTCATTGTAAAGACCTTGACTCAAAAAAGCTCTAAAGCTCCCAAAATCAGGATTCTCTGAGGTAGTTAAGATCCAGTATCTCCGTACTTAGGACCATGTGATATTTCAGTTTTTCTTTTTTTCATAAATCCGCAAAAAATGTCAACAATTCTGTGTTTTTCTGTCAATATGGGGTGCTGTGTGTACATTAATGAGGAAAAAAAATGAACTTAAATGATTTTAGCAAATGGCTGCAATATAACAAAGAGTGAAAAATTTAAGGGGGTCTGAATACTTTCCGTCCCCACTGTATATATATATATATATATATATATATATATATATATACACACACACAGAAATACATTTTAGTTTTGTCTTCAATGTCGACCCTACCTGTGTGGTTATAGAACGTATGTTAGGTCAGACTATAATGTAGCTGCCCTTGCGATGACATTTCTGAGATTTATCCTTTAAATTAGGAGGATTTATTTCTCACAGAGCACAAATCAATCATTGTGTATTTTTATCTTCGCCTGAGTGCAATGACATTTACTAAGTGCTCTGTCAATAGAACTAAATTATAACAAATCTCCTTTCCTGATGCCATTAATGGCTCACTATGATAAAATATTGTATTTTTGATGTTAGTCTGATAGAAGTGTGATAATGGCTATGCGCGAATAATGAACATTAATGGATGTTACCATATAGAAGGGTAGTGGAGAAATTATAGAAAAACAAATGGTGACTGCATCATAACCAAGAGTTAAAGGGAATATTCAAATGTTTTTTTTAAGAAAAATATAAAAGCTGTAATAAAGTATTTGTATATTTGACTTTCCATCCAGTTCTCGGAATTACATAGCCCTGCCAAGCAGCACATAAAAGTGGATGATACCACCTTCTCTGTTACAGTTATAGACTGTAGAAGGGATACAGCAGTGTCTTCTCTCCACCAAAAGTTTGACTGGACAGTGAAAGAGTAGCAGGAGAAAGAGAAGGCCATCTCTTTGCTCTCTCCTCTTGTCAGCATGTCGGAACCTTTGCATGTGACACACTTGATTAATTCCAGTCCTGTTCCTCCCTCTCCCATCCTGAAGAATGTTGCTGTAAAAAGAATAGCAAGAAGCTAAGTCTATGGCTAATGCAAGTACACTAGTTGCATTTAAAATAAAGTAAATGATTTAAAATTACACTAACCAGAGAATTGTTAGTTTCTATAATTCATTCACATAAATCATATATATCATGCCACTGTATTTTCTTTTAACCCTCTAATTGCCTTATTCCTGCAGCACTTTTGTGTGGTCACGTGATCTTTCCCTGTTCTTTGGCATCTGCTGCAGGGAAAAAGCTTTAGGAGGGGCTTCTATTACTCTGCTGATGTATGCTCTCTACAGTGTGAGCCCGTGTCTGGCCAACCCTGATTGGTGCTGTGCCAGTCACATGACTAAAAAACAAAAGAAGCAGTTTCAGAAAAGCAATTCAAATTAGATTATAAATATCAAATAACTTTTACAGCTCTCTATAAATCTTTATTGAACATCAAATGTGTATTTTTTGTGTATTAATATGGTGTAGGCAGAGAAGCTTTCATTTTGTTCAGACGGCGTCTGCATTCAAGGCTCTTTTTTACTTTACAGGTATTAGTGATTATATTTATTATATATAATTATTTATTATATTTAATACTGATTTATATTAAAACTTAGTGTATTTGTGATTTTCTTAGTGAATGTAATCAATCAGCATACTATATCCCACCCCATAGTGTTTAGCAATAGGAGGATATGGAGGGAGGGGAGTGTCATTTACCACCGCAGGTACGCCCACATGTGTAGTCATGTGGGCTTCACAGATGAGAAAAAGGAGGAAATTAAGAGCTTAAAGGGGAACTGAAATTAAGCATGCTCAGTAGAGGACACCAGCTGGTCTACACAATTTCATCCTGCAGTGGGGACACAGAGAATATGGGAGGCAGAGGCGTACTTAGAACATTTGGCACTCAGGGCGGATCCTGTATCTGGCAACCCCCCCCCCCCCCCACGTTAAAATGTAAAAACACCCCACTGTGTCCCCTGCATATCTCTGCATCCTTCAATATCTCTTTGTCACTACTGTGTACCCCCTCTCCACAACTGCACCTCTGGACCCCTTTACATTACACAGCACCCCTGCACCCCTTTACATTACACAGCACCCTGCACCTCTGCACTCCTTTACATTACACAGCACCCTGCAACCCTTTACATTACACAGTACCCTGCACCTCTGGACCCCTTTACATTACACAGCACCCTGCACCTCTGGACCCCTTTACATTACACAGCACCCTTCATATCTGGACCCCTTTACATTACACAGCACCCTGTATCTTTGGACCCCTTTACATTACACAGCACCCTGCATCCCTTTTCATTACACAGCACCCTGCACCCCTTTACATTACACAGCATCTTGCACCTCTGGACCCCTTTACATTACACAGTACCCTGCACCTCTGGACCCCTTTACATTACACATCCCCCTGCACCTCTGGACCCCTTTACATTACACATCCCCCTGCACCTATGGACACCTTTACATTATACAGCACCCTGCATCACTGGACCCCTTTACATTACACAGCCCCCTGCACCTCCTGGACCCCTTTACATTACACATCCCCCTGCACCTCTGGACCCCTTTACATTACACAGCACCCTGCATCTCTGGACCCCTTTACATTACACAGCACACTGCACCTCTGGACCCCTTTACTTTACACAGCACCTTGCATCACTGGACCCCTTTACATTACACAGTACCCTACACCCCTTTACATTACACAGCACCCTGCACCTCTGGACCCCTTTACATTATTCAGCCCCCCACAGCTCTGAACCAATTTACATTACACAGACCCCCCCTTCAGTGCAGACCCCCCCTTCAGTACAGACCCCCCCTTCAGTATAGACCCCCCTTCAGTGCAGACCCCCCCCCTTCAGTATAGACCCCCCATTCAGTGCAGACCCCCCCTTCAGTACAGACCCCCTCCCTTCAGTACAGACCCCCCATTCAGTGCAGACCCCCTCCCTTCAGTACAGACCCCCTCCCTTCAGTACAGACCCCCCCATTTAGTGCACACCCCCCCTTCAGTGCAGACCCCCCCATTCAGTACCTCAGATCAGCGCGGCACATGCACAACAGGTCCCCTCCCCCTGTGTACACATAAACAAAGAGGAGGGGGAAGCAGCTTCACTCTGCTCAGCTGTGCCTGTGTGAGACATCTGGGACTGCTCAGACAGCCTGCGGCCACGCGAGAAGGGGATCTTTGGTGCAGTGGTATCACCCCGCACCCCCTTGCAACACCACTGTAGCCTACCTCTCCCTCCTCTAACCTGCCTGTCACTGTGCCGCTGCCTAAACCCACCCTGTGGCACTGTCACCGCTTCAGTTGCGGAGGAGGGGGCGCCGGCCTGACCCCCCACCAGTGTGTGGCACCCGGTGGCCCCCCCCGCCCCCCTCTTGGTACCCCACTGATGGGAGGGGCAGCTGAAGGCAGGATCGACCAGGTATATTTTACTCTACAAGAAAAGGCTTTAGTGTCTTTGTGAGTATGAACGCTCAGTTATATAATGAGAGTTTTTCTTAGTCTGGGTTTATTGACACTTTAATAATGCATGCAGTGCTGCAATAATTTGTGTCTTTAATAAATATTTCTAGGGTTAAGCTTTAAAAAAAACTCCAGGAATGACATAAGTTTCAAAAATGTGCTTGTTTCTAGGGGTCTATAGAGGTGCATGACACCTCATGGGTTTATGGAATACAGCTATCGCTATACTCCCGGAGCTCTGATAGGAGAGATGCACTCTGCTACACTTAATCTGCTCTGCTCACCCCCTCCACTGTCTATTCACAGAATACTTTGTACTTTCTGTGATTGGGCAAGAGTAAACTAGGGGCTGCAAAGAACACTGAAACTGCAGAATAGGAGACCAGAAGATCCAAAGTTGGAACGCCAAAAATATAGTGATGGCTGTTCTGGAGCTCAGTAAAACATATAAATAGTATGCTACAATTCTCATTGATAAAACATATGTAAAAAATAATTAAAACATATATTTCTTACCTTTCTAGTTGTTTCTTTGGAGCATGTTTATATACAGGATTCTATAGGCAGCTTCTATTGGCTTTAGAAAACAAAGACTAGTCATACACATTTTGATCAATAGTTTCCTCCATCCACGCTAAACAGCATAGACAAAGAAATCTGCACTGCTGGTAGAGCTGCACGATTCTGTCCAAAATGAGAATCACAATTTTTTTGCTTAGAATAAAGATCTTGATTCTCTCACGATTTTGGCGGCATAATATCATCTTTCACATTGTACAAAAAATTGGGCTAACTTTACTGTTTAGTGTTTTATAAATTCATTAAAGTGTGTTTTTTTTAAAAAAAAATGAGTTTAAAAGACTGCTGTGCAAATACAGTGCAACATAAAATATTGCAACAACGGCCATTTTATTCTCTAGGGTCTCTGCTAAAAAAAAAAAAAAAAAAAATACAATGTTTGGGGGTTCTAAGTATTTTTTTAAAAATACTGATTTTAACGTGTAAGCAACAAATCTCAGAAAAAGGTTTAGTCTTTAAATGGTTAAACTTCCCTCATTTACAGACTGAAGTTCATTCCTTTGATCTAAAAGGACTAAGTGTTTCAACATTTGTTTATCACCATTTAAGTGATGTTGTCATAAACTTGGCAGACTACCTGTTTTTTTTTTTTTGTTTTTTTCTAGACAGCTGTCAACTATGAGCAGGGAATTCTGCAAATAATCAGGAAAATGCTTTTTAAGATCGCGAGGGGGAAAGAATAGCAATCTGATTCTTCATTGATCGTGCAGCTCTAACTGCTGGCTATTGTATTCAAACAGGCGTAGTACCCGCGAATGTCACCTGAACAGCGAATGAATATGAATTGATGCAATCACCGTTCAGCCGAGAATTTTCCACTCCCCAACTAATATGTAAATTAACACTAATTTGAAAACACAAATTTGTTAATAACGCTCAGCACAAAATATTAGACACAGTCCATAGACAGGATGTTTTGCAACATACAATTAATTCATTATGAGGCAGAACACACAATATCTCACAGTATTCATCACATTAAAACATTAAAAAAAAAAAAGGAAAAAAAAATCCAGAATCCTTTAGCTCTTTGCCCTATATTTAAGGTATTCCGGTCACGCAGACCCTACACCACCCCATTACATCACCATGCCAAGAGTCAAGTGAGACTAGAATCAGCAGTTAGGCATCCTATGTTTTCATTGTTGGTAGCCCAGACTTGGCTTGCAGGACCACCCATAGCTTGAATTTTGGCCGATTCAGCAGGAAACCTTGTATTTCCAGCTTAAATGTGCAATTAAGGGATAGACTGCTGGACAGTTTAAGTGCATTAGTATATTACCCGAGCCTTGAGATCTTGAACTCTTTGTTAGGACAGAGTGTGCACATACAATACATTTTATGGCCGATATTGAAGCTCTGAAGCGCAGTACAGACAGGGTTAAAGTGATTGTAAACGACCACCATGTAAAACAACCCATTCAGTTTAAAATAGAAATGAAAGGCAAAACGTTTTTGTATAGATATAAAAAAAACATTATAAATACTTTTTATCCTTTTTTTTTTTTAAAGTGATCACAGTCCCCCTGTTCTCAGCTGCATAGAGCTGGGGGAGGAGAAGCAGCAGCACACTGAGCTTCATAGTGAATGGCTGTGCAGCGGGGTGGGGGGTGGGGGTTAGGACAAGTCTGATCATTGGAGGAGAGCAGCCTGAGTTCCCAGCATAGCTACAGAACTGATCACAGTGTGCTCTCCTGCTTAGTGTTTTAAGTTTTAATAGGAAAGCAGAGGAATTACCAGGAACACCAGGGATTTCACACAAAGGAAGCAATACAAAGAGAACAGATACATTTTCATACATGGTGCAGCAGAAATAAGTGTAGGGGTAACAAACACTTTAATTATAGGAAAAGAAAACTCTCCAGTCCCCTAAATAAAACGGTTAGGTATTTTTAAGCAATCAAAAAGCAAGTAAAAAAAGTAAGCATCAATTTTGAAATAGTTTTTATTTTAAGTTATGCTATGTGAAAGGGAACAAGGAAAAAATCTAAAGTAGGTGTTCTATGAATTTGTCTGCAAAAGTGGAAATACTTATATAATAATTTAAGGCCCCTTTCACACGAGGTGGACTCCGCTTCCACGGAGTCCGCCTCTGTCTGCCGGCTCAGCGGGAGATCAGTCTGTTGATCTCCGCTGAGCCGGCGGATGACAGGTCCCTCTCTGCTCACTGAGCGGGGAGGGGTATGTCAGGCGCCGTTGCCGCCTGTGGAGGGATTTTCATCAGATCTCACCCGATCCGCCAGCGACGGACCTGGACTTAGGGCCATCCGTCTGCTTTTAGCAGATCGGACTGGGTCGGATGTCAGCGGACATGTCTCCGCTGACATCCGTCGCTCCACAGGCTAACATGGAGCGCCCGTTCAGGTCCTCCGTCAAAACTGACAGGCGGACCTGAACGGTCCGATCATGTGAAAGGGGCCTAAGGCTCCAAAATCCATATTGAACTATTCTATACCAGTTGCTATTTTCTCACAATGATAGCAAAGGGATGTTTAGGGAACAAGGTTTCATTATTTAAGGGTTAGATTGCACTTACATTTTTGTAGATAAAACCAGCGTGACAAACAAAGCAATATGTACAATGGCGGTCGGCACCAGCCTGCTCGTGTGGAATGATGTCACAGAGAGGCTCCAACCAACGCGTTTCCCTGGTTGACGCTTGTTACAGGGAAGCGCGTTGGGTGGAGCCATTCTGTGCCTTAAATAAACTAAGTTTTAAATGTACAGTGGAACCTCGGATTACGAGCATAGTCCGTTCCAGGAGTATGCTTGTAATCCAAAGTACTTGCATATCAAAGCGAGTTTTCCCATTGAAGTCAATGGAAACGAAAATAATTTGTTCCGCATTGACTTCAATGGGATGCAATACCGCATGCGGCCAGAGGCGGGGGGGGGGGGCGCTGGAGAGCCTCGGAAATGGCCAAAAATGCCCGAGGACACTTTGGCTGACCTTGGCAAACCTCGGAAAGACTTCCTACTGGCGATTTGCTGAGGTCAGCCGTGCTGTCCTCGGGCCTTCCCATGCATTTCTGAAATGCGCCGATCGCAGCGTTCGGCTCTGCTCGGCTCCGGCGCCCCCCACCTCAGGCCAAAAGCGGTACTGCACACTGATTTGGCCTGAATTGTGCTTGTTTTGCAAGACAACACTCGGAAACCGAGTTACTCATTTTTAAAAAATACAGTGCTCGTATTGCGAAACGCTCGTTAACCGCGTTACTCGCAATCCAAGGTTCCATTGTATTCCACTACGTAGTCTACCTTTGTCTCTACATATGTTGGGAGTGAGGATTGGGCGAGTACCATCCATCTAACATTGTGGGATCACTTCACAGATCGGGAGTCTCCTTCCTGTTGCTAAATTCTCAATTATACCCTGGGCGGGTGCGATCTCTATAATCTGAGATCCTATTAGTCCGGTAAGAGGCGTGTGTTTTATACGGTGGAAGATTCCTTCTAAAGCACTGTTTTTTGTCTCGTCCAAAACACGTTTTTATCACTGGATATTCACTGTTAACCCTTTGGGTTTGGCTATCACAAAGTTTTTTCTGAACTGTCACATATTCCATGGACTTTATTTTTTGTAGAAAAGACTTTGTAGCAAATATTGTTTTCATATCTGGATTATGTTTTTCGTATATTGAATTATTGTTTATATTTGATTTGGATACACTGTTGAAGTATTGTGTTCACGCAATGCGGTGCGAATCACATGCGATGTCTGTGATCGCACAAGTGTGAACCCAGCCTAAGAGTAGGTTTAAATATATTTATTTTTAGTTTTGATCACAATTTCAAAAACGAATATAAATATATTATATGAAAGCACTGTACATCCTCTGCAAATATGACTTCAGTCTGTGTCAATTTGTACACAAGGCCTTAGGGTTTTGATAAATATCATTTTACAGAGATATGCTATATGCACTAAATGTGTCACCCAGCAGAGAGAATGAAGTGTTACAGAGCATAATATGGTAATGTATAGTACTGTACTGATTTGAGAGGCAAATAGTACATTTTGTTTTCATCTATCACTGGAAGGTGATAGTGAAATCTATCTAGAATAGAAACATAGAGCTGGCCTCTTTATAGAAATCAATAATAAGCTGTGAAATACAAGACATAGAAAACTGAACCTGGCCACTTTGTGCATTGTCTGTGCATAAAGCATGTAACACAAAGCTGTAGTAACCTTCGCAGCAGTTACTGTGATTACAGTCTATTGGTATCCAGTAGTCTGTACTGTTTAATTTGTCCAGATTCACTAGGTCTGTTTTATAAGAAAAAAAAAAAACTGCATGAATGTCACAAGCATTTGCCCAGCTGTAATGAATTTTCCCCAGATTTTGCCTAATATTATTATTTACTATGGTCATTAACTTCATCTAGCAGCCAGTATTTTTTGTAGATCCTCAGTCAGGAAAATACCTTGTTATGGCCACTAGATGGAGCTAATGTTCATAGAAAATAATTATATTAGACAATACTGTATAAGTTTGTTGCAGCTGGGCTAATGCTTGTGACAATCGTCCAGGGAGTTTTTTTTTTTAGAAATAGACCTCTAGGTTGAGGCACTGGATTCAAAGTTAGTTCGATTTAATAGTTCAGCAAAGACCATGTCCTGAAGCCCAATTGCTCTGGTTTGGCTTCTCTTTAAAACTGAGGGGCCACAGGAAGCACCCTTTTCACCTAATCCAACTGTTGAAGCCAGCTTAGACAAAAAGGAGCAACTTTTATACCTGTATTCTCCAATCTTCTAAAGATCATTCTGTTCTTATCCTAACCAGCACTGTAAGCCCTGATCTAGGGGGAGATTTTGTAGCTCCCGGAATTGTTGGTTTGTTACCCTGGATTCTTTCATTTTGAAATGAGGAACACCTAATATTTTGGGATCTAGAGTTGAGTTCAGATGCTAATTAAATGTTGTTTCCAGAACTCATTTTAAACCTATGGTAGGGAATTCAAATTTGAAGGAAATAGTAGGTATTCTGGATGACCACCCTTCTTATAGGTACACATGCACATAGCAGTCACCACCTGGTGGATCCAACATGTCTCTTTTGGGCAGTTCTGTAGGTTAAAGTGCACCTGCACTAAAGTGGAGGATGATGTGGAACAGGGTGGTTTCTTGAATAAAAAGTTCTTAAAAAGGGCTATAATAATACCTTAATAGATGAGGCATTTGAAAAATAAAAGGATCGGTATAGAGCCAACAAATCTGAGGGCTCTATTAAATCAACAAATGCATCTAAATTGGAGTAAAATCGTGAACATTTCTGTACCAGATATAATAACAAAGCGTTTGCTAACTAACAAGTCCCTGTGAAAAATTGCAATATACTGAAATAGGACCCTGTCCTAGCCACTTGTCTGTTACTAGCCTCAGCCCCTAGTAAAGTCAAATCTTCTGCTAGTGGACATAGCGCTAACAGTTGGGTTCTTTCTTTGGCCAAAAGAGTGGTACAAATGTGTGGCGTGAAAAACTGTAAAGCCTGTGAATTTTATGTGGCATTGCAATGATGTATCAGGGGCTGATGGAGCTAGATATAATATGAAACAGTTAATTAACTGCGACACACAATATGTTGTATATTGGCTAATTTCAGGACAAGCTTTAGGGATATTCCCCCTTCTTCAAGATCCCAATTTTTTTTTAAGTGAGTAGGACACCATTCTGTCCCTTGTGACTTTTTTGAGAAGCAAATGAGCGACCTGTCTGGAGTCAAACTGTTTGGCATTGAAGCCGTTGTTGGTGATTCTGATATTGGTAGGAGACATCAAAGAGTATGAAAAAGAGAAACATACTGGATATACTATCTGGTTAGTTTGTCTCTATTAGACTAAACAAGGACCTTAAAGTCCATTCTGTCATGTGATTCTGTAGTCCATGAAGGTATTAATACAGGAGCCCGCAATTTATTCCTGCTTCCAGTAGTAAGATAATCTCTCCCTTCCAACCCGTCAACTAGTTTGTCATCTTTGTCATCAACAGGCAAAAAGAAGATAAAGGCGCAACATTTCACACTCTATTGCCATTGACCTATTTATGTCAGGGGGACAGAATTGCGATCTCAAAAGCTTGTAGTTTTGAAATGCTAAAAATGCTGGTTTTTATGCTAAATATGCTGGTTATTATGGCATTTGCTGCTTCAGATCAACAACTAGAATGAAAATGAGTTGACCCGTTAGGGACTTTAAACCCATTAAGAAAAATGCAAAAAAAGACAAAAAACGTCATCTTGCTGTCACATGACATACCCAATTAAGCATGGTGTAGGCTAGCCATTTATCCTTGATTTTTTATGTGTCGATTGTGGTCTATTTTTTTAATGCACCCCATAAAACATCTGTCACTATCATTTTTATATTTCTAGCATTGCAAGGGTTTCTGATAATATGGCTTTTTTTAGCTAGAGATGTATAGTTGTAGCCCTAGATAACCTCAATCCAACAAATGAGCTTAAACAATGATTTGACATGAATGTTAACCCTAGACTAGGTTTACATTGCTGCAATATGATTTTGATCCAACTTTCAGTGCCATTATGTAGTGCTCCTTGGATGCAACTTTGATAAGGCTTGTATATTCTGTAGGGTCAAAATTGCTCTGGAATGGCACCAAAGTAGTACAGGACCTTTTCCCAAATCGATTTGTGCTGAGTCACATTGATGTGAACAGACACCATTGAAAACAGTGTGATTTCCCTTGTCGTGCGTTCTGTGCGACTGAAGTTACATTTGAAATCACACTGGTGTGCACCAGGCTTAGGCATATCTCAGTCTGGGCTACTTCTGTCTCGGGTACAAATGATACACCTTTTCAGCTATTGATGGGGAGAGAAATACCCTGCCTAAAATAAAAGATTCTTTACCTTAAGGATTCATTTAGGTATGCGGTTGGGGGGGGCAGCAAAAATGCATGGTTAAACCGCATTTTTCCCACCCTCCAACTGCCCCCCCCCCCAATCTGCAATAGGCAGTGGATGAGGGTGAGTACATGCTGCAGGCGCGATGCTTCGTTCGTTTACCTGACATGTGGGGATTGGTGGGCAGCAAGCCCGCTGAAGACTACATCCCAAAGCAAGTGGGCAAATGTTGAGGTGTGTTTGTCAGCGAAAACAGGGTCAAAACAGGCAGTGAGGAACGTCGCATCACTTCCTTAACGCCTGCCAGTAGCCCCTGGAGCACAATCTGAACGCAGTGTGGACTTCCGAGGAAAGGGAAATTTACATGCATGTTTAAATCTACCCTAAAGCTCACAAAACACTGTCACATCTTTAAAGTACTGTATATCTAAAGCATTTTTTTTTTTTGCTTTTAATGCAGAAGATAGAAGTTAAAACAAACGTCTGGCATGTTTTTATTCTGTTTTAATGGCTTTTTTTAATTAATGGTTTCTGAAGTTCAATACATGGAAACTCCTTACATGTTTTTGTTTGCTGTGCCCCATTGGGGGGGAATTCTCCAAATTACGGGAAATCTTCTGTTAAGGCGATTGTAACCAAACAATGATCACCTTTTGGAAGATCGATTCCTGACTTTTCAGATTTTTTCCTTACTTTCAGTCCTCAAGGGTGAATCCTCCCCGTTGAGGAGAGGGTGAATCCTTTCCAATATAAACACAAACAATAGTAAATACCTGAGCAGGTATCCATCCTCTTCTATCAACTAAAAAAAAAAATTTTGAATAAATTGGTCTTTCATGCACTTTACGAAAAAACACACATTTTAAGGAAGTGGTAATGAATTTTTTAAATGGTGGAGGTGCTAATTATAGCTTATGAAGATTTTTCTATGTTCTGGAAATATTCTTTAGGCTCCATGCACACTAGCGTTTTTTTAAGCTCCTAGAAGCTGTTATTAGCAAGCTAAATAGTGTTATCCTATGTGTTGATGCGCACTACTTCAGGCTATTAGCATTTTTTGAGCTTCAGCATCTAGGAGCAGAAAAAAAAAGTAGATTTTGTAGAGTTTCTTAGGCTCCATGCACACTGGCTTAACCACTTCAGCCCCGGAAGGATTTGCCTCCTTAATGACCAGACCATTTTTTGCGATACGGCACTGCGTAGATTTAACTGACAATTGCGCGGCCGTGTGACGTTGTACCCAAACAAAATTGACGTACTTTTTTTCCCACAAATAGAGCTTTCTTTTGGTGGTATTTGATCACCTCTGCGGTTTTTATTTTTTGCACTATAAACAAAAAAAGAGCATCAGTTAAAAAAAAAAGCAATATAAGCGTATATTGATTGGTTTGCGCAAAAGTTATAGCTTCTATAAAATAGGGGATATATTTATGGCATTTTTATTATTATTATTTTTTCTTACTAGTAATGGCAGCAGTCTGCGTTTTTTAGATCGGACACTTTTGACACATTTTTAGGACCACTGATATTTATACAGCGATCATTGCTAAAAATAGCCACTGATTACTGTATAAGCCTGGTTTCACTGGGAAGATAAAAATCTTTTGTTCAAAGGCTTTTCTGCGTTGTAGCTGCGGATCAGTGAGCAGAGAGAGGGGGAGGGAGGGGGGGAGAGGGGAGGTGTAGTGAGGAGAAGGAGAAAATCCTTGTTCAGAACGCAATGCATCTGCGAATCAGATACGTTCCCATAGGAGATAATAGGCTTGTAGTTCACACCGCAATGCCCAAAAAACGCACACATTTTTTGTTCAATGCGCAGTGTGAAGGCAACGCACATATGTGAACCAGATATATTCAAATGAATGTAATTTAAAATCTCCTGTGAATTGGATGCGGTGTAAGCCGCATCTAATTCGCATAGGTGTGAACGGGGGCTAAATGTCACTGGCAAGGAAGGGGTGAACACCAGGGGGCGATCAAAGGGTTAAATGTGTGTCCTAGGGAGTGATTCTAACTGTGGGGGGATGGGACTGCCTGAAGCAGGAGACATATTTTACATATTTACATTGACAGATCTCCATTCTGTGTCTCTCAGGAGCGATCGCGGGTGCCCTCGAACATCGAGGACGCCGGACACACGCATTGGCTCCATCATGCCGTGGGCACCCGTGCCTCCCCTAGTGGTCTTAAAGAGACCGACATATACCTATGGCAATTTGCCCAGGTAAGCCAACCTGCCACAGTATAACTGCGGCGGCTGGTCGTCTAGTGGTTAAAAAATGTTGCTTCTACAGGAGTTTTGTGTTCTGCCTGTAGAAGCAGCTCAATGGTATCTTATGTGTCCATGCACATTAGGACGTTAAGAGGCATATTTTGAGTTTAACGTTTAGCGGCAGAAAAAAAGAAAACCTTCTCGTTCGTGTTTAAATGGAGCTTGGAGGCAGAAAAAATGTAAAACTTTCCTAAACTTGTCTAAACTTTGTACAAAAAATGCTCTATATGAGTGGTTTTTACTCCCAGGAGAACAGATGTTTTTTTAAGCCCAGTGTGCCTGGAGCCTTATGCCCTGTACACACGATCAGAAATTCCGTCAGAAAAAACTTGGATGGTTTTTCCGACGGAATTCTGCTCAAGCTTAGCTTGTATACACACGGTCACGCAAAAGTACGCTGAAATTACGACCGTCAAGAACGCGGTGACGTAAACACTACAACGAGCCGAGAAAATGAAGTTCAATGCTTCAGAGCATGCGTCGAATTGTTTCCGAGCATACGTAGGAATTTTGTGCGTCGTAATTGGTACAGACGATTGGAATTTTCGATCAGAACTTTTTCCAACCAAAAAATAGAGAACATGCTCTCAATCTTTTGCTGGCGGGAATTCCGCCAGCAAAAGTCCAATGGAGCATACACACGATCGGAATTTCGGACCAAAAGCTCACATCAGACTTTTGCTGGCGGAATTTCCGATCGTGTGTACGGGGCATGAGAGAGTTTTTCCAGCAGAAAAAAACACTGAATGCTCCTAACTGCTTCTAAAAGCTACTAACAGCTTTTTTTGTGTTTTTTTTTTTCATGTACTGCAAAAACGCTTATAATATGCTAATGCTCCTAACTGCTCCAAAAAGCTACTAAACTGCTATTATCAGCATTTTTCACCCAGCATTTTTCCTAGTTTTTTTTACGCTTATGAAAAACACTAGTGTGCATGGAGCATAAGGCCCCTTTTACACGGGACGGATCCGTGTTGATCCGCCCCGTGTTTATCCGCTGCTTGGCGGGGATCGCTCCGCTTTCCCCAGCTGAGCCGGCAGATGACAGGGCGGGACCCGCACACTGTGCAGGGACCGCCCTGTCAGATCTCCGCTCTCCCCTATGGGGGATCGGAGGAACACGGACCGTCTGTCCGTGTTCCTCCGATCCGCTCTGCAGATGGATAGAAAAATAGGATTTTCTTCCGTTCGCAGAATCGGACGAGAGCGGAGGCGGACAACATCGGGTGTCAGCGGATGTACATCCGCTGACACCCGCTATCCCATAGGGATGCATGTATGTCCGTATTTCATCCAAAAACGGATGGATGAAATACGGACATACGGTCCGCACGTGTGAAAGGGGCCTTAGACCTGGGAGATCTTGTCTCTTCAACAGACGACATTAACAATGCTGCTTAATTTAGAATTGTATTGATTGTTGCTGTAGGTGAAATTCCTTTCTGCTCTAATAGATACTGTGCTAAAAATGACACATTTGTTTCTGTTGAAGAAGTGTATATACCATAGGAGACCATTAAACCACGCACCATGAAGCGCTAAGTGCAAAAAGAATGATAATGGACATATTTTCTCACTATATCTAAAAATGGACATATTTTCCCACTATATCTAAAAATAATAAATAAAAAACATATTTGGCTTTGGAAATACTTTGTATTTGATTAATTGCCATGGGCACTGCAGTTTTGGTGAATAAGCCCATTAGATCTTTTAGGATTCCTACTAAAAATAATTGATTGATTCCTTTGTGCAGGAGAATCAGCTCTTCAAGGTCACACAATGGAAATCTCTCAGTTAAGATGCCTGTGGGTACAGATGCCAACTTTTTGCAGACCAGCTAAATGGTTCAGTAGATACATATGAATCAGCAATGTTCTAGGAGGAAGTGTACTTTTACTACAAACTGAAAAAAGCAGGTCACTTTATTAAAATGTTTTGTAACGTTTAGGATTGACTTTTGTAATATCTAGTAAAGCACTCTTATTTTTTAAAATTCTTATGAAATCACTGTGGTAGTCAAATACAAAAACATCAGTATAGATAAGTTCTGTTAGGACATAAATGGCTAAAGGAGGACATATACCTAAAGAGATTGGCATTTTTATCTTTACATTTAAGTAACAAACATGTTATACAGTATTTATCTGCTCTGTGCAATACCTATCCTCTTCTGGGGTCTCCCACCAGTGCTCCTGGCTCCTCCTCTTCTTGGTGTGCCACCACCATAGGAAGCTGCTTCCTTTTGTGGCACAGCAGCAAACTTGATCTTGAGCCACACTGCCAGCATCCACAGACACAGACAGCGTGGCTCAGCCCCACCCCATACTCCTTCATCACTGGATTTGACTGACAGCAGAGGGAGCCCATGGCATGCAGGGAATGTATTAAGGCATACATTTTTTAGGCTTTAAAACCACTGTACAATGTAATATGATGGTCTATCTAGTTTTTATTAAATTTTGGAATTCTCTAATACCACTTAAAGGGCCATACACTGATGTTTTTTTTAGACAAATGAACTAATCTACTACTGCGGCTATTGCATTTTCACAAATATGTGACTGAATACACAGGCTTCTTTGACAAGGTTCCACTCATGAGCAATGCGTGGGAACTGTTATTCTTGACCTTCTAAAAATATTAGATGCCTGGCTGTGTCTGGCTTCCATGCTTTCACATACGTGTTAAAATCTGTATTTTTTTGCTAGAGAGAACCCCCAAGGGTTATACATTTTCTGAAAGCAGAGGCCCTTGAGAATAAAACAGTGGCTGTTGCAGTTTTTATGTCACGTGATATTTCCAATTTTTATTCAAATGCAAATTTTCAGGGAAAAATACATCTAAATTTATTTTAGGGCACACAAATACAATATTAATACACTATTTTTGGGTAAACTACAAAATATGATGTTGTGTCACGTAAATAGATACAAATCATGTCAAGATTTAAAACTGCGCATGTCTGTGAAATGGCGACAAACTACAAGTCCTAAAATTGTCCAAAGGCGACACTAAAAGTCTTTACAGGTTATCAGTTTAGAGTTAAATGTGAGCTATGGTTCTAGAATAATTTTTATCTAAGAAGATAAGGCAGTTTCCAGAGTAATCCGGTAACAAGATACAAGAAATTGTAACCATAGGTACAAAATGCTTCCAGCAGTTTCTGATATGCATAACTGTGATACCAGTCAGTAAAATTAAATTATTAACATACAGTGGGGACAGAAAGTATTCAGACCCCCTTAAATTTTTCACTCTTTGTTATATTGCAGCCATTTGCTAAAATCATTTAAGTTAATTTTTTCCTCATTAATGTACACACAGCACCCCATGTTGACAGAAGAACACAGAATTGTTGACATTTTTGCAGATTTATTAAAAAAGAAAACCTGAAATATCACATGGTCCTAAGTATTCAGACCCTTTGCTGTGACACTCATATATTTAACTCAGGTGCTGTCCATTTCTTCTGATCATCCTTGAGATGGTTCTACACCTTCATTTGAGTCCAGCTGTGTTTAATTATACTGATTGGACTTGATTAGGAAAGCCACACACCTGTCTATATAAGACCTTACAGCTCACAGTGCATGTCAGAGCAAATGAGAATCATGACGTCAAAGGAACTGACTGAAGAGCTCAGAAACAGAATTGTGGCAAGGCACAGATCTGGTCAAGGTTACAAAAAAATTTCTGCTGCACTTAAGGTTCCTAAGAGCACAGTGGCCTCCATAATCCTTAAATGGAAGACATTTGGGATGACCAGAACCCTTCCTATAGCTGGCCGTCCGGCCAAACTGAGCTATCAGGGGAGAAGAGCCTTGGTGAGAGAGGTAAAGAAGAACCCAAAGATCACTGTGGCTGAGCTCCAGAGATGCAGTCGGAAGATGGGAGAAAGTTGTAGAAAGTTAACTATCACTGCAGCCCTCCACCAGTCGGGGCTTTATGGCAGAGTGGCCCGACAGACGCCTCTCCTCTGTGTAAGACACATAAAAGCCCGCATGGAGTTTAAGAGAAATAATATTCTTTGGTCTGATGAGACCAAGATAGAACTTTTTGGCCTTAATTCTAAGCGGTATGTGTGGAGAAAACCAGGCACTGCTCATCACCTGTCCAATAACAGTGAAGCATGGTGGTGGCAGCATCATGCAGTGGGGGTGTTTTTCAGCTGCAGGGACAGGACGACTGATTGCAATCGAGGGAAAAATGAATGAGGCCAAGTACAGGGATATCCTTGACGAAAACCTTCTCCAGAGTGCTCAGGACCTCAGACTGGGCCAAAGGTTTACCTTCCAACAAGACAATGACCCTAAGCACTCAGGTAAAATAACGAAGGAGTGGCTTCACAACAACTCCGTGACTGTTCCTGAATGGCCCAGCCAGAGCCCTGACTTAAACCCAATTGAGCATCTCTGTAGAGACCTAAAAATGGTTGTCCACCAACGTTTACCATCCAACCTGACAGAACTGAAGAGGGTCTGCAAGGAGGAATGGCAGTGGATCCCCAAATCCAGGTGTGAAAAACTTGTTGCATCTTTCCCAAAAAGACTCATGGCTGTATTAGATCAAAAGGGTGCTTCTACTAAATACTGAGCAAAGAGTCTGAATACTTAGGACCATGTGATATTTCAGTTTTTCTTTTTTAATAAATCTGAAAAAATGTCAACAATTCTGTGTTATTCTGTCAATATTGGGTGCTGTGTGTTCATTAATGAGGAAAAAAAATGAACTTAAATGATTTTAGCAAATGGCTGCAATATAACAAAGAGTGAAAAATGTAAGGGGGTCTGAATACTTTCCGTCCCCACTGTAGACTAGACAAGGAGCAAAAGTATGCTTACAGCGGACATTGATTCCATTCCATACCAAAGAGGGAAAAGGGAGATCACAGTCAAAAAGTAACCCGATGGGCTATAAAGGCACCCCAGCTAGCAGTCCTAACATAGGGCTGTCGAGGGAGAACACACCTGGTGTGTACCTACTGCACATAAGAAGACTGCCAAGGTTTCTATGTTTACGGAGAGAAGACAAAAGCAGATGAAACAAAAGGCTAAAGAAAAGAGGGGGAGAGGGAAAAAAAGGGGGGGGGGGAGTGATGTTGTTGGCGTGTCTCAAGGGTTGGGGAATATAAACTCCGTCAACGAGCAGAACCCACAACCCTATGAGCAAAAGCCTTATCTTCCTTAGCATAGAGAAACATGGTCCATGAAGTCCAAGTTTTCAAGTACACCTCTTGGTTATGTTGCGCAGTCAATACCAGATCTTCCATCAGGTTAAATTCCTCAACTTGCTTCAGCTATAGCCCAATGGATGGTGCCTGTGCCTTTTTCCAGGTAAGAGGAATAGTATATAGAATATAGTAAATGACCTCGCACCAGTGAATTGAATATTATACTAAATAAGCTGCTCCCCAAAACTGTAGAAAGTTTACTGTGCAAATTGTGTGAAATCATAATCGTGTTAAGCCAACATAGGTTTAAACAGTGAATATAAATATCTAAATTAGAAAGTCCATAATCTTCAGTGCAATAACCAAATGACTCTCTGATTTATTCAGACAAATAGTGTAGATTCCTCCACCGCTTTATAATACGTCCAAATCACACCCAATGTGTCAAGTAATAAGACCTGCTCACCAGATGGCCATGACCTCTTTAGCTAACAAGAATGTCTGAATGCGTTTGAGTGTTGGTGTTGATTCAGGAAATTTCCAGACTGTGCTCTCCTCCCCACCAGGAAGAGTTGAGGAAATGGCGAAGTACAAATTTCTTATAAATTTTAGCAGGTATATTGTAAACATATAAGAGGAAGAAGTCCGTATCCTCGGGAACAACATAGTCCGTAAATTTCTGGGTAATCTTCTTTCCAGAAATCCATGGGGCAAGACCAGAAGATATGCAACAGTGTTCTCCGTTCCTCCTGGCATCTCCCAGCATCGGTCAGCGGTATTCGGAAAGTACTTATGTAAAAGAGATGGGGCATGGTACCACCTAGTAAGAATCTTGAAATTTGTGTCTTGCACTCCTGCAAATCTAGGACTTTAGGGCAAACCATACGATGTTAGTCCACTGACCAGCAGTAAATGACATACCCAGGTCAGACTCCCATTTTGCAAGAAAGGACAGTTGGAAATCATTTGGGGTAGTAACCAGTAAATGGTACATCTTTGAAAGTGTGTGAGGTAACGAACCTTGGTTGGAACAGTATTCTTCTAGTGTAGTCAAGTTCCAGCCATACTTATGTGGAGAGGATAATGAGTGCAAAAAGTGGTGTAGCAGCGCAGCTCTCCAAAAATCAAGTTTGAAAAGGCCAGCCACGTCCATCAAAGCCTGTAATATAGGACAAGTATCAGCTAACAAAAAGTGGGAGGCTTGATAACGCCCCAACTCAAGTAGCGAGCGGAAAGCCCCCTCCTGAAGGCCTGGGGCAAAACATGGATTGCCCAAAAAAAGGGGAACAAGGGGGAATCCACAAAAGACTATCTGGAAATAGAAAAGAGCTAAAGCACAGGTGTGTCATAGGTTCGATGACTGGGTTAGTTTTGAGAGAAGAGGGTAAATCACAAAGCACCACAGAGATCTATGTAGCAGTAACCAGCATTGGGCTTGTTCCAAGCCCGGCCAGAGCTTAAAATCCACTTGGTGGTACAAGTTGACCATCCAGACTAACTGGGCTGCCTGGTAATATTTATGATGGTCTGGAACAGCCAATCCCCCAAATTGTTTAGGGATTATCAACAGTTTGTTCGCTTGTGTGCCCAAATAAAATCAAGGAAAAGAGAATGCACTCGTTTGAAATAGCTTGCAGGGATAACAATGGGTAAAGCCTGAAAAAGATATAGGAATTTTGACAGAATGCTCATTTTAATAATGTTACAGCGTCCGAACCATGAATGTAAATCAAGCTGTCATGTCTTCAGAAGGGTAAGGACTTTACACAGAAGTGGAGGGAAGTTGAGGTCAAAAGTGCGGGCAAGATTAGCTGGACATAAGTGCCCAAGTATTTCAGGGCCAAATCCGTCCATTTGAATTTAAAGCTGAGCTACAAGGACTGGAGTAAAGAATGCGGAACTGCCACCCCCATGGCTTCTGATTTATTAAAACTGATCTTAAGGTGAGAAAGCACACTGTAAGTTTCAAATTAATGAAACAGATTAGGGAAAGATATTAATGGATTGGCAAGGGAGAAAAGCATATCATCGGCATAAGCCGAGACTTTTTGCTACGAGCCCCAACACTTAAGGCCCTGTATATTGAGGTTAAGTCGGATCCTGTACAAAAACGACTCCAAAGTGAGTGCAAAGAGAAGTGGTGACAGGGCACACCCCTGCCTGGTCCCATTTGTAATTGTGAAGAATACAAGCTAGAGATCCAATAAAGCATATCGTCCCCCAGTCCAATATGGCGTAAAACTAAGAACAAGAACTGGTAGTTGACCTGGTCAAATGCTTTCTCAGCCCAATAACACACATTGGGTGTGGGACTGATGGGCTACATGTATTAGATTCAGTACTTTAATAGTGTTATTTCTTGCCTCGCATGTTGGAATAAACCCCACTTGATCTAAGTGAATTAGGTGTGGCAGGTGTTGATGGAGACAAGAAGCCAGTATTTTGGTGAAAAGTTTCAAGTTGGCATTCAATAATTATGGAGACCCAAGAGCTCACATTTGGTAGCAGGAGACGGGGCGTGTCGTCTCAGGTCATGGAAGAGCATACGCTATTTTTCAGGCACATTGAGTCCCTCAGTATTGAGAGACACAAAGCAGAGGGTGTCTATCCCCTAGCAGCAGTCCAACAAAAAAAGGGGTGGGGGGGTGGGGTGAAGAGGTGATAAGAAAAGGAAGAAAGAGAAGAGGGGAAAAAAAAAGAATGAAAAGCACAAAAAGAGTAGGAGTTGATCAGAGCGGAAAGGTCGCAGCCAGGAGTGCAACCTCCCGAAGAAACACTAAGGGTAACTTCAAAGGCTCTCACCGGAAAGCCTAATGGCCACCTGAGCGCAAGCCTAAAAGTGGTTAAATACAGCCAAGAGGGGAACTCCCAGCTATCGCCTACCAGCTAAACCCAATAAAAGTCCATCAATTCATCAAATATGCAGGTTATATAAATAAGTAAATGTCATAAAAAAAAAAAACACAAACAATTCTGACTTCCACCAGTTTATCTCATCTCTTCTTGGGTAGTGTTTCTCAATTCCAGTTCTCAAGGCGCACCAACAGGTCATGTTTTCAGGCTCTCCATTATTTTGCACAGGTGATTTGGTCAGTTTCACTGCCTTGGAAATTACCACAGCCTGAAAAACATGACCTGTTGGTGCGCCTTAAGGACTGGAATTGAGAAACACTGGTATATGTGATCCAAATTGTGGATGTCACCAGAAAAAATGGCTGCGCAAATGATAGGCAGCATTAGCTCTCTATAAATCTTTATAGACAAACTCCCTTTCTCTGTTTAACCACTTCACGCAAAACGACGTACCCGTACGTCAGTATTTTGATGCTAAATACTGGGGTTATGGCAGCAGCTAGCTGATAACCCCGGTATTTTCGGGAATGCTGTGCGTTTCTCTTTCAGATAAAAGTGGTCTCCATGGCGGATTCGCCGCAAGATCATAGACGTCATAAGAGGTGCCCACCCCCTTCCTGCCACGCTCTGGTCATCTCTGCTGCTTACCGGACCCGCCGGTAGCAACAGAGACGATTGCGTCCTTTCCCGTGGATGCCTGGCTGCCAACTGAGGGGTAGATGGCCCCCGCTCTGCTCCATAGCATTGGAGGGCATAAGCGACGTCAAACGTCACTTTTTTTTTTCAAGTGACATTTTATTCTTTTTTCTTTATTGCATTTTAGTGTAAATATGGGATCTGAGGTCTTTTTTTTGTCCTGTCATGCTTTACTTATTACAAGGGATGTTTATATTCCTTTTAATAGGAATAAAAGTGACCCATTTTTTTTTTCTTAAGACAGTGTCAAAAAAATAAAAAATGAAAAGTAAAATAAATAAGAAAAATATTAAAAAAAATTATTTTTAAAGTGCCCCATCCCCATCCTCGTGCGCAGAAGCGAATGCATACGTGAGTAGAGCCCGCATAAGGAAACGGTGTTCAAACCACACATGTGAGGTATCGCCGCGATTGTTAGAGTGAGAGCAATAATTGTAGCCCTAGACCTCCTCTGTAACTCAAAACTGGTAACCTGTAGAGATTTCGAAACCTCGCCATAGAGATTTTTAAGGGTAAAAGCTTGTCGCCATTCCACAAGCGGGCTTGATTTTGAAGAGTGACATGTTGGGTATCAATTTACTCGGCACAACATTATCTTTCACAATATAAAAAAAAATTGGGCTAACTTTACTGCTGTCTTATTTTGTCATTCAAAAAAGTGTATTTTTTCTTCTCCACCAAAGGGCATTTTAGATTACCAGACCTAATGTCACAACTCTTGAATGCGCAAGAGCTGCCTGCTCTCTCTGAGTGATGACCTTTTTCTCGCTTTCCTATTTATTTTATTTAAAATATTTTTTGTATAATTTTTTTATTTAACTTTATTGCTATCACAAGGCATGAACACGTCTTTTGTGATTGCTTTGGGCAGTGACATGTACATGATCTTTTTGATCAGCTGCTTCACAGCCAGGAATAGACAGCTCTGAAATTAGAATTGACAAAATCCTCATCACTTTTGGCTTCATTGATCGCAGAGGAGATGGAGGAACAGATGTCCTAGGTCCCAGGTGGAATGGGCAAGCCAGGGAATGGCGGCGAGCAGTGGTAGTGGGAGAGGGGAAAGTCTCGTTAGCCATGTAAAAGTGATCAGGCAGCTTCCCAGATCATTTTTATAGGAAAGCGTTAAAAAACAGTACCAGCTGCAGCCACGATCCTGCTATAACCGCTTACTGCCCAGGACATTCATATACATACGCTGGGCAGCAAGCAAGTAATATCACATAGCTGGAACAAACACGTTGTAAATGAGTGTCACAATACCTTCTCCCTTCACTTTATCTAGGTCAGTGACTCAAAAAGCATCAAATCCAAAGCTGTAGTATGACAGTCAAGGAACGAGCGTCTTCAAAAGCATTGGTCAGAAAAGATAGCCTATATAATTCTTTTATGATGGGTGCACTTTAACCACTTCCCGCCCAAGATACGTCCTATGACGTCCTTGACTTTGTGCGAGTATATCTGAATGATGCCTGCAGTCTTTTTCAGCCGGCGATTCCAAACTGAGGAGACGCCCCCCCCTCCCGCCGCCCTCTGGTGCTTCTACCGACTCACCGCTTCCATCGGTAAATCGGAAAATGGATCCGCCGGCCCCGGATGTTTACCATAGAGATTTCCGACGGACCAAATGGTCGCCGGAGTCTCTGTGATCGTTCAAAGGCCGGGCGCGATGTTTATTTCAGGCTTCCCACCCTAGAAGTGAGATCTTATTGACCCCATATCTCACTGTAAAGAGGACCTGTCATGCCATATTCCTATTACAAGGGATGTTTACATTCCTTGTAATAGGAATAAAAGTGATCATTTTTTAAATTTTTAAAAAAAAAAGTGTCAAACTAAAAAAACAAGAGTAAAATTAACAAAAAAAAAAATGTAAAGCGCCCCTGTCCCCATGTGCTCACACGCAGAAGCGAACGCATACGTAAGTCCCGCCCACATATGAAAACGGTGTTCAAACCACACATGTGAGGTATCGCCGTGAATGTTAGAGTAAGAGCAATAATTCTAGCCCTAGACCTCCTCTGTAACTCAAAACATGTAACCAGTAAAACATTTTTTAAAGCGTTGCCTATGGGGATTTTTAAGTACCGAAGTTTGGCGCCATTCCACGAGCGTGTGCAATTTTGACGCGTGACATGTTAGGTATCTATTTAGTCAGCACAACTTCATCTTTCACATTATGCAAAAAAATTGGGCTAACTTTTTTTTTTTTTTTTAAAGCATGAATCTGCAACGACCGCCAGTCTTTGCTAAAAAAAAACATACATAATGTTTGGGTATAGAAATGAATGCCCCCTATTTGGGACTTTAAATGGACCACCAACTCAAAAATTATAAAAATAAATCTTTAATATCATGAATTAAAATACAAATACAAAAGACCACATGTATGAAAGGATGCACAACATGTGCTACATAAGACAAACCAATGTTTTGTATGAAAAACCGCATGCAATATAAATGCCCAAATGACCGACGCGTGTCCGGTATCAGGTGTTCCTATACCTTCTTCAGGGGACCAAGGGTTCATAAAATTTAGTGTTCAAAATACATTCTGGTGAAAAGATTCAATATCAGAGGTACGTATGAGGAACCAGTGAGTTTATATTGGCACTGCACACCTCGCCATTAGTGGGAATTATGGGTGATTAGTGTGTTCTCTGGGTGAGTGGCACCCGCATAGTCTCACAGGGAGTGCTCAAGTTATGGACTTCTATTAAGATGAAACCAGACCGTTCATCAAGGCACTGTGATAGGGCTAAATAGCCCCGGGAACAATGTCCCAATCTTCCACCTTAGATGAAACGGAACTATCCCTCCTGCGTGCAATGTCAGAACACTGGATGCATGCCTGATTTCATCTTAATAGAAGCCCATAACTTGAGCACTCCCTGTGAGACTATGCGGGTGCCACTCACCCAGAGAACACACTAATCACCCATAATTCCCACTAATGGAGAGGTGTGTAGTTCCAATATAAACTCACTGGTTCCTCATACGTACCTCTGATATTGAATCTTTTCACCAGAATGTATTTTGAACAGTAAATTTTCTGAACCCTTGGTCCCTGAAGAAGGTATAGGAACACCTGATACCGGAAACGCGTTGGACATTTGGGCATTTATATTGCATGCAGTTTTTTATACAACACATTGGTTTGTCTTATGTAGCACATGTCGTGCATCCTTTCATACATGTGGTCTTTTGTATTTGTATTTTAATTCATGATATTAAAGATTTATTTTTATAATTTTTGAGTTGGTGGTCCATTTAAAGTCCCAAATAGGGGGCATTCATATCTATATCTATATAAAGGGATGGGACCACCATACTCTATATGAGATGATGGGAGTCTCCATCTTGTTCATACATAATGTTTGGGGGTTCTATGATGAATTTTACATGTAGGAGAGAAATGTCAGAATTGGCCTGAATGGCAAGTGGTTAAACATCCACAAGAATATGCATATACTGAAATATTTACATAATTGGATCACTCCAATATAAAATATAGATCTTTTTTTTTTTTTCTTTGGTGAGGGATGATTGAAAAGGTAAGAAAATGGATAAAGAGAAATTATAATAGGGTGTAAAGCTGTTGAAATTACAATACACATGCTGTGATTAAATGCCAGACCCTTCAAAATGTTTTTCCTTAACTACCACTAGGCACTATAAATAAAGTGGAGGTTAATTTACACAGTTTAAATATAACGTTTCTTTTGAGTATGATTTATTCGGTTATTTTCAGCAGTAACAAATCCACAGCAGTTTCCTAGACTACGCTACATGATTGTTACTGTTTATAGCAAAGCTACAGAAAGGACTACTGTAACACTGTTTGAATACAGTACTTTGTTTTTAGCACTTAAAGCGGAGTTTCCACTAAAAAAAAATAAAAATTAAAAGTCAGCAGCTACAAATACTGCACCTGCTGACTTTTAATAATCGGACATTTACCTGTCTCAGGGTCCAGCGATGCGGGGGGATCGAAGCCCCGCTCGCCCCCCCCCTCCGCACGGCATTTTAACTGTGGGCGTCAGGCTGTGGCTGGGACACGTGACTGGCCGCGCAATCATCTGGGACCTGTCACATGTCCCAGATGATCGCCCAGAGGGAGGGGGAAGAGGTGATCTCCCTTCCTGCGCCGAGGGAAGTGACGTCAGGAGCCCAGGCGCGGAAGGAGGCAGACTACGAGGGACCCCGTAGCAACAGGCATTTAGAGGTGAGTAAAAAAAAAAAAATTTCTCCAAATGGTTTTTTTTTTTTTTTTTTTTTTTAAGCACATTAATATTTTTTTTTTTTTTTTTTTTTGAGGTGGAACTCCACTTTTTTTTTTTTTTTTTAAAAGAACATGTTTATTGTTAAGAAGAGAACAACATACAGAAGCATTACATACTGTACTAACACAAAAAGGGGTATCATACACTAATTGTGAATGAGTATACTTATCATATAAAATATAACATTGCGTAGATTCAAATATGGCTTCGACAGCGCGGATTACCAATTCCCTTCCGTGCTTTCTCCCTCCATGTTGCAGGATTTCCAAAATTAAATACATTCTGTAAAATGGTACATTCATATTATATCGGTTGGGGTGATCATATCTGGCTCACTAGTTATTCGGATTGTCATAACTGGTTAGTACGTACATGCGCTAGTATTATCTAACCATCTGTCCCATATTTTATGGTATTTGGCTGGGCATCCCCTGTGTTTGTACATCACCTTCTTGTATGGCAGTGATGCATTTACTTCCCTAACCCAGGCCTGTAGAGTGGGAGAATCTGTTCTCATCCAGTGCTTGGCGATTAGTTTCCTGGCGCTAAATAGAGATTCACTGAGGAGTGTAGCCAGGGATCCATCTATGGTGGCATCCGGGAGTAACCCCAGAAGACATGGCCTGGGGTCTAGTTGAACTGGTGATCCCATGTGGTCATGTAGAAATTTTATGATTTGTGCCCAGTAGCTTTGTATCTCTGGGCATAACCATATTAAGTGGAAGAATGAGCACAGGTTACTAGAACATCTTGGGCATTTTGGCTTCTGATGTGGAGAGAATTTAGCAACTCTGGAAGGCGTAAGGTAGGATTTATGTATTATATACAGCTGAGTCAGGCGCTCGGAAATTTTAGGTGATGTGTTTTTAACGTTTTCCAATATATCTTCCCAGTCTTAATCATCTATAGGCCCCACATCTTCCTCCCATCTAGTCCTTGCTGTGTCAATAATCCTTGCTACCGACTTATAGTATAAAGGGTGGATATAAGTTTTTCAGGGTTCGTTCCTGTAATTACATCTACCAGTGGCAGCATTTGCGGGTTAGGGAGTCCATGCCCGAATTGAGTTTGGAGCGCATGTTTCAGTTGCATGTAGTTAAATTGCATGTGGGGGGGAAGGTCAAACTCCTCACAAAGTGTTTGAAAGTTTCTCACGCCAAATACAGTAGTGATCTGGAATAGGAATACTATTCCTTTGGCAGCCCATCTAGTAGCCCCCGGTAGAGATATCAATTCTTTCAGCTGGGGGTTGTGCCACAAGGGTGTGTGCGAATGAAAAAAGTCATCTCCAGTTAGTTTGATCGCCTTCCTCTACACACATCTGTGTTGAGACAGCAACAAGTCTCGGTCCTCTCTCTTCCTCCGTCTGTTACCTCCCCTAAATATCACTTGTAGTGGGGAATGCATGTTGCTATTTGGTTTTTTACATATTAAGGTTTGGTATCTATCCTCATCCGTTTTGTGGACATAATAAAAGTGCGAGAGCTGTGCAGCAATGTAGTATGTATATAAATCCGGTAGAGCCGCTCCTCCCGAGGAGGTTGGGTTTTTGAGCGTGTTCCAAGCTAGCTTGTGTCTATTGGGCCCCCATATAAAGGAATTGATTATTTTGTCAATTGTTTTAAAGCTTTTAAGGGGGATGAGTACTGGGGAGTTCCAGAATATATAGAGGAATTTTGGGAGTAATATCATCTTGAACAGATTGATTCTGCCCAATATTCCCAAGGGGAGTCTTGCCCAGGTTTGTGTACGAGATTTTAAGTATGAGAAGAGTGATTCGATATTATTGGTGATATATTCTAGCGGGTCTTTAGTAATCTCTAATCCTAAATACTTAATGGAGGCCACTCTTTGCAAAGGGAGTGAGGCCGTATTTCGTGTTGGGGACGACATATCCAGGGGGAGGATTTGCGATTTGGACCAGTTCATGTTCAGGCCTGAGTGTTTCCCGAATTCTTCAGTGGTCAATAGGGCTGCTTGGAGGGATGGGCCAGTATCCTCTAGATAGAGGAGCATATCATCTGCATATAAACTTAACGTCTCAATCAAAGATCCTATGCGCAGCCCACGTATGTTCGGGTTCATCCTAAGGGAAATAGCGAGGGGTTCCACAGCTAAGGCATACAATAAGGGGGAGAGCGGACATCCCTGACGGGTTCCCCTTCTCAATGGGAAGGAATCGGACGTCCAACCATTCACCACCACTCTAGCTACCGGGGAATAGTACAGTAATTGTACCCATTTTATGAAGTTAGGGCCAAACCCAAAGCCCCGCAGGCATTCCCAAAGATATCCCCACTCCACCGAATCGAACGCCTTTGCGGCATCAAGTGCCACTACCGCTCTATCTCCCGTGTTCTAGTGATCCGCCTGGATGTTCATATGGAGGCGTCTTAGATTCATGGCTGTGTTTTTCTCAGGCATGAATCCTGTCTGATCAGGGTGAATGAGGGAGAGAATACTGTTATTGAGGCGCATAGCTAGTATTTTAGCTAGTATTTTGATGTCAGCTTGAAGAAGCGAGATTGGGCGATAGGATTCAGGTAATCGGGGGTCTTTACCCGATTTAGGAATTACTATGATTACTGCTTGGCGGAGGGTTTCAGGGAGGGTCTCAGTTTCAAATATATGATTATACAGTTTCAATAATTCAGGGATCAAGATCTCCGAATACACTGCATAGAAGTCTAATGGTATGCCATCACCTCCTGGCGCCTTAGCTGGCGCAAGGGATGCTATGGCAAGGGTGACCTCATCTGCCGTAAGAGGAGCCTCTAAATCCTGCATTTGGGTTTCCGAAAGTTGTGGGAAAGGGATATCCTGGAGGAAGGCCCTAGTTTCCTGCGAGGTGACCCTACCTTGGAGGAATATAAATCAGCATAGTATTTCTGAAATGCCTCTGCGACCGCCGGGGGATCCGAGAATGTGTCATTGTGTGGGCCTACAAGGCCAGGTATGCTAGTAGTTTACCCGCTCGCTCCCCTTGTTCAAACACGCGTTGTTTCATAAAGAAAAGTTTCTGTTTAGCTTTCTCGTATTGGAGTTGGTCTAAAAGGCGGGTATGGAGTTTAAGTGCAGCTGCTCTGTCTTGAGTAGGGTCATTTTGAAACTCCCTTGCTAGTAAGTCTGCTTTATCAGAGGCCTGGTTGAGAATTAGGTTAGAGGAAGCTTTTACTCTGTGTACTCTCGAGGAGAGGATAGTGCGGACATGTAATTTGTATGCTTCTCAGACCTGTCCCACTGGGGCTGTGTCTCTGTTAATATTAAAGTAAAATTGCCATTCCTTGTATATGTCTTCTTGGTCTTTCAACATTGACAACCAGAAGGGGTGAAGACGCCATGCGTGAGGTCCTACATTCGGGGTTAGCTGCAGGGTCGCCCAGCATGGGGCATGATCAGATAGAGATCTGGTGTGATACCCTGAGCCTGATAGACGGGGAAGCAGTGTGCCAGATATTAGGATAAGATCAATTCGGGACATAGTGGAATGAGTTGCCGAGAAGCATGAGTATGCCTGAGCAGTGGGATGGTTGTATCGCCATGTATCAGTTAGTGAGAACCGGGTGGTATCTGGGAGGTGGGTGTTCTGACACCGTTGTGTTCTATCCTTTTGGGGGTTAAGGACCATATTAAAATCACCCAGCCAAATAGCGGGTATATACAGCAAGCCTTCAGTGATTAGGTTAGATTTGTACAGTGGGGGTATGTAAAAAGCAACATTGTCTAATAGCTCTAAATGAACCATATGTGAAATCCCACAGATGCTTCAAAGGCTCCAGTTCCACTAATCACAGAGGAAAATAAATACAGATAGTGTGTCAATATATTCAGCACAAGTAGCTCAAATAAAGTTGCACTTGAGGATACCTAATGCAAATAGAGTTGTACACGAGACAATAATACTGTATCTATGTGTAACCAGAAATGGAAGCAATTGATAGACGTACATTAGTAGAAGAGATGGAAGTGCATGTAACCTTGACCGAATGGGGAAAGCACAAGTGGCTTTGCATAGCAGCACGGCACCAGCCCACATTTCCAGTAGCATGCTATTATAGGAACATAAGCAATGTTAGAGACCATAATGAGCCTGCAGCTGTATCCTCGTACAGGATAATCACAACTATAGATGTTTCTTCTGCTGCCAGTTAGATCTGCTCTTTGACTGTACAGAACTATAACATAGGAACATGGGTTCTGAAAAAAACATCTGCACATCGCTGAGCCATTCAACACAATGCGGCACTGAAGCTGCAGATATCTATTACTACCGCCCTTGTGCTTTGAAAGCTGTCTTTTTATCCTGTCCTTTATATACCACTCTGAACTTCCTGTTATGATAGTGATTGTTTAGGATTAAAAGAGAAGTATAGCCAAAACTTGCTTGGCTATACTTCATTTCTCTTCTGGGTCACTGGAGTCTAATCTTGTGACCTTGAATCAGCTGATAGTGGGTTAAAGACCACCGTCAGCTGACATCCCTGAGCTGGTTCAGGCTGTGCAGAAATCCCGACAATAAGGGTGGTTTCCACCCAGATGCCTGACCAGAATCTGGCACAGCCTCTCAGCGCAGAACCTAAGCCGGGTGCTTCCACCCCCTCCACAGCCCGGCGCCTCAGTGAGGACTGGAGGGCAAAGCACAGAGCCAATGATTGACAGTCACTGTTCTCTGCTCAGTAAAGATTGAGAATTGAGCGATCAGAGGTCATGTGATCACTCATTTCTTGGCCTTAGAGCTGGCAGGAGACAGCTGCAACATTGGATTGATGATCAGGTTAAACATCCAAATAAATAAGTTGTTTATACACAATAGAATAATTAATTATCATATAGTAATCCAAATCATAATAATTTATGCTTCCGTTAAAGCAGTTTTATGCCCTGGAAAAAAGAAAACAAAAAAAAAACCTGTAAGGCAAAGGCATAATGAGATAGTATGGACCGCATACTAGCTCATTATGAAATACTTACCTTAGAACGAATTGCCCGCACCGCTTCTGAGGGAGCAGACATGTTCCCTCTGCGTTTCTTCTGGGTTTGCGGCTTCGGCGCTGTGAGTGGCCGGTGCCACGATGACGTCACTCCTGCACAGGCGTGGGAGTCCCCGTTTCGGCAAGGTCTTGCAGCATCCGTCGGACCTTCAGAGCGAATGCACCACTGATGTCAGCGGCTGCATGCAAGGTGAATATCTCCTAAACCATACAGATTTAAGAGGTATTCATTTTACCTACAGGTAAGCTTTATTTTAGGTTTACTTGTAGGTAAAAATGTGCAAAAGGAAGATACAACCACTTTAAGTATACAAATTACTGATTTATTCTCTTTGGAAATCACTTGGGTGTCCCTTGTGCTTTCTTTATCTTCACTGTTCTGTCACCTGTTATTTGTTTAGTGAGAGCTGTGCATTTAAATTATCGTGCGTTTGCTTTTTTACTGTTAACATGATATTTAATCCTTTGCATTTCCACAGCAATCATGTACGTCATGGGTGCGCTTGGTCCGGCTGCGGGTTATTTGTTAGGAGGCGTTCTTATTGGATTTTATGTTGATCCCCGAACCATTGTTAACATTGAACAGAGTGACCCCCGATTCATCGGTAACTGGTAAGATCACATGACTTAAAACAATGTGCCATGTATCAGTGATGTACATGCTGTGGGGGCTATTTACTAAAACTAGAGAGTGCAAAATCTGGTGCAACTCTGCATGGAAATCGGCCTCCAGGTTTTAACGTCAAAGCCTAAAGTGTTTGTTAACCCAAAAAAAAAAAAAATCATATCCTGGTCCCTTAAAGCAGATTAAACAGCACAGTGCTTATGCTGTGTAATCTGCCCCTCTCTAAATTGTTAAAAGACCTCCCTGAACCTGCCACTTCCTGTATGCCCTCTCTATACTGACCATGAAAATCAGGGCTGCTGAGCCCTGACCGCCGTGGTCAGAGTGTGTCCCTCCGTCATACGTATCTGTCCCCTCTGCTCTCCTCTCTCCCCCATCACCCCCTTCTTCCTGCCTGTCATCTCCCTCTCTCTGTCTGTCTCCCCTCAGCCCCGCCACTATTATTGAAAAAAAAAAACAAATGGCGCTGCCAGCCCCTCTATTAAAGCCTGGCATACCACACTGTGTAGATCATTTTAAAAAATGAGCAGTGTAAATACAGATTTTCAGCTGTCTTCAGGCGGATCACGTGACATGCGGACGCTTTACAGCTATGAGACAGAGCTTCTGCAGGAGGAGCCAAGCGGCCACATGATCTCCCCGGGTGACGTCAGAGGGAGATCACAGCTCCTCCCGCAGAAGCAATCCATCAGAGCTGGAAAGCGGCAGCGAGTCGTGAAGACAGCTGAAAATCGGTATTTAAAATACTCATTTTTTTTAAATGACATACATAGTGTGCTATGCAGGCTCTAATAGAGGGTCTGGAATAGATTTATACAAATGGGTTCACAAACACTTTAATTGAACAAGTTGACATTAGAAGCTGATTGGCTATCATGCACAGCTTCACCAGATTCTGAGTGCACCAGTTTTAGCAAATCTCCCAGTTTGTTACAATTGATGTACATGATCGGTGTTCCAGTACAACACAAACCAAAGACGTGATGCAGGCATCAACCTAATTCTGCTTTTATAAATCTGTGGACAACAATCAAACAGTCTGTTGGCTTTGGACCCTCCAGAACATATCATTTTCAGTAAAGTTATACCTTGCAGCAAATTTTTGATCTTTATTCTGTGCTGTCAATGTATGCATGGCCCAGTTCTTAATGCACATGTGCATGGATTTCTGTGTGAAGTGTGGAAATAAAATGATCTTCTTACAGTCCATTCTAAATAACAACAGCAGGCTAATATATGTGGAAAGTGCAGGTCAACAGAGTGTTGATAGTTCCTTAGGACATGCAGAGAGGTCTGGATGAGCCAGAACGAGTTATAAATGGTATCACCACTGTCTGTTCCTTAGGACTTGCAGAGTAGTCTGGGCAAGCCAAAATTAGTATTACTAATTTCCTGTATTACATAATGCAATACCTTGTGGACATATACAGTGGTGACAGAAAGTATTCAGACCCCCTTACATTTTTCACTCTTTGTTATATTGCAGCCATTTGCTAAAATCATTTAAACTCATTTTTTTCATCATTAATGTACACACAGCACCCCATTCTGACAGAAAAACACAGAATTGTTGATTTTTTGAAGATTTATTAAAAAAGAAAAACTGAAATATCACATGGTTCTAAGTATTCAGACCCTTTGCTCAGTATTTATTAGAATCACCCTTTTGATCTAATACAGCCATGAGTCAGGTTGGATGGTAAACGTTGGTGGACAGCCATTTTTAGTAGACATGTGCATTCGTTTTCGTCCGAATGCATTTTCGTCCGAATTTCAGGTATTTTCGTTATCGTTTTAACAAACGATAACGAAAGTGCAGAATCCGAAAAACGAAAGATCCGACATAAACAAATGCTTTATTTTCATTTTCGTTGCTACAACAGTTCGATATAGATAGGAGATTCGACATGATGCTGACAATAACAATCTGTGTCCATCAAACCTGTGGTCGAATGTGCCTAACCTTCACTCTATTAGTCCAAGATTATTCTACATAGAGAAAAAAGATTCGACATAGAGAGAAAAGATTCGACGTAGGGGAGAAAAGATTCGACGTAGGGGAGAAAAGATAAATAAAAATAATGATGATGATGAATGTTATTGGCTGATTGTAACCAAAGAGGAGGAGCAGTAAAATAGCTAGAACTAAGTACACACGTACTTTGGCTTATGGTGTCTGTTGAAAGTTCTAAGAAGATTCGACGGAGCAGGTAAACTATACAGCGTCGTACAGTTTAGCTGCTCCGTCGAATCTTCTTTGAACATTCGACAGACACCATAAGCCTTCAATGACAGATTCGACCTTAATTTGGATTTTCGGACTAATGCAATTTATAACGAAAAATGAAATAAATAAAAACGAATTTCGGGAGTAATTAAATACATTTATTTTTCGGACGAAAACGAAATTCCGAAACGAAATATTTCAGTGTACACATGTCTAATTTTTAGGTCTCTCCAGAGATGCTCAATTGGGTTTAAGTCAGGGCTCTGGCTGGGCCATTCAAGAACAGTCACGGAGTTGTTGTGAAGCCACTCCTTCGTTATTTTAGCTGTATTCAGACCCTTTTCTGTGACACTCATATATTTAACTCAGGTGCTGTCCATTTCTTCTGATCATCATTGAGATGGTTCTACACCTTCATTTGAGTCCAGCTGTGTTTGATTATACTGATTGGACTTGATTAGGAAAGCCACACACCTGTCTATATAAGACCTTACAGCTCACAGTGCATGTCAGAGCAAATGAGAATCATGAGGTCAAAGGAACTGCCTAAAGAGCTCAGAGACAGAATTGTGGCAAGGCACAGATCTGGCCAAGGTTGCAAAAAATTTTTTGCTGCACTTAAGGTTCTTAAGAGCACAGTGGCCTCCATAATCCTTAAATGGAAGACATTTGGGATGACCAGAACCCTTCCTAGAGCTGGCCGTCCGGCCAAACTGAGCTATCGGGGGAGAAGAGCCTTGGTGAGAGAGGTGAAGAAGAATCCAAAGATCACTGTGGCTGAGCTCCAGAGATGCAGTCGGGAGATGAGAGAAAGTTGTAGAAAGTCAACCATCGCTGCAGCCCTCCACCAGTCGGGGCTTTATGGCAGAGTGGCCTGACAGAAGCCTCTCCTCAGTGCAAGACACATGAAAGCCTGCATGGAGTTTGCTAAAGAACACCTGAAGGACTCCAAGATGGTGAGAAATAAAATTCTCTGGTCCGATGAGACCAAGATAGAACTTTTTGGCCTTAATTCTAAGCGGTGTGTGTGGAGAAAATCAGGCACTGCTGTGTCACCTGTCCAATATAGTCCCAACAGTGAAGCATGGTGGTGGCAGCATCATGCTGTGAGGGTGTTTTTCAGCTGCAGGGACAGGACGACTGGTTGCAATCGAGGGAAAGATGAATGCGGCCAAGTACAGGGATATCCAGGACGAAAACTTCCCCAGAGTGCTCAGGACCTCAGACTGGGCCGAAGGTTTACCTTCCAACAAGACAATGACCCTAAGCACACAGCTAAAATAACGAAGGAGTGGCTTCACAACAACTCTGTGACTGTTCTTGAATGGCCCAGCCAGAGCCCTGACTTAAACCCAATTGAGCATCTCTGGAGAGACCTAAAAATGTCTGTCCACCAATGTTTACCATCCAACCTGATAGAACTGGAGAGGATCTGCAATGATTAATGGCAGAGGATCCCCAAATTCAGGTGTGAAAAACTTGTTGCATCTTTCCCAAAAAGTCTCATGGCTGTATTAGATCAAAAGGGTGCTTCTACTAAATACTGAGCAAAGGGTCTGAATACTTAGGACCATGTGATATTTCAATTTTTCTTTTTTTTTTAAATCTGCAAAAATGTCAACAATTCTCTGTTTTTCTGTCAATATGGGGTGCTGTGTGTACATTAATGAGAAAAAAATGAACTTAAATGATTTTAGAAAATGGCTGCAATATAACAAAGAGTGAAAAATGTAAGGGGGTCTGAATACTTTCCGTCTCCACTGTATATTTATTATATGCATACAGTGCACTCATAAAATATTCAGACCCCTTCACTTTTTTTCAATTTTGTTATGTTGTAGCCTGATACTGCAGTTGTTTAAATTTATTCTTTTTTCTCATTAATTTACACAATTTAGTACTCCATAATGACAAAGTGAAAAAGCTATAATGCTGATTTGATAAGTGCGCTTTGCTTATTACAATATTGATTTTGAAATAAAGGTCTAACTGTCCTTCATAATCTTATACAAAAAACAAAATAAAAGCATGCACCCCTATTATTATGGCTTAAACAGAGCAAAACGTGATCCTTAACGAAGAAAAATTCACATAAAAAAATTTAATATTCACATAATAAATATACAGTGCATTCATAAAGTATTCAGACCCCCTTCACATTTTCCAATTTTGTTATGTTGCATGTATAATAATAATGTTGCAGCCTGATACTGCAGTTGTTTAAATTAATTTTCTTCTCATTAATCTACACTTAGTACCCCATAATGACAAAGTGAAAACAGACCTTTAGAAATGTATGTGAATGCATTAAAAAGAAAAAAACTGAAATATTGCATATACTTAACCTCTTAGTGCTGGCGCCTCCCAGCCCTTTAAGAGGTTTATGATGCCAGGAGGCGGGGCTTAAGATCACGTGACCACCCTGATTGGCTGTTACGTGATTGGAAAACTGATCAGGAGCTTTGGTTATGCAACGGTAACTGCTAGGAGAGTGTAGCACAGGTGTGTTGGCAGCAATTCACGCAAATATGCTGCCCCTCGGTGCTAAGAACCAGGCGCAGAGAGGTTGCATATTTGCGTATGGCCGCACCAAGGAGTTAAGTGTTCAGACTCTTTACCAGTACTGTGTGAAGCACCTTTGCTGGCAATTACAGCCTCAAGTCTTTTTTGGGTATGACGCATCAAGCTTTGCACCACCTGGATTGGGGGATTTTCAGCCATTCTTCTTTGGATGATGAAAGTCAGCAGAGCTTCCCCTCGTTTACTAAACTTTGAAGCAATTGCACTTGCAGAGTACACAGTCTATTTACCTTTAGTAAATCAAAATCATTGTATGCTTATGGAAAAATATGCAGTCTAACATACAATAGATGTGACATTCTTTAGATGTTAGGTCATGCTGATTCTCATATTGTTTCATTGGCACATATTATCTCCCACCTCCTTCCTTCTTGCAGGTGGAGTGGATTCCTGTTGTGTGCAATGGCAATGCTACTGGTTATCTTCCCAATGTTTTCCTTCCCCAAAAAACTTCCACCCCGACAGAAGAAGAAAAAAAAGAAAAAGAAAAGTAATTCATATGACGTGTCCAGTGATGATGATGTGATGAAGGAGAAATCCAGCAACAAAGTAAAAATGGACACTGGTGTTGGCCCATCTATTGGATTTGGCAAGAATTTTAGAGGTAAAGACTAAGTCATATCTGCAGCTTTGCAGACCCTTTCTTTATAGCCCCAAACAAATACATAAATACGATAATTACAGTAAAGGTCAAATAATAATATATTAGGATTTTAAGGATGTCAAAGTGGTCAATGGAACATAGACACCAATAAAAACAGTAACAAAGGGTCTTCCGGTCTTCCCGTTCTATTCAAGACTGGAAAGAAACATTCTGGCTGTAAATCCACTTTAAGTAGTGCACAGATACTGAAAAGTTGGAGAATGGTGACTGACAAAGAGGTAGACAATGGGGTAGGCATTATACTTGGTTCTTCCATTGGTGAAAAATGTATTATTGTTTGGTATTATCACATGTACCGTACCTTGAAAAAGTATTCATACCCCTTGAAATTTTCCACATTTTGTCATGTTACAACCAAAAACGTAAATGTATTTTATTGGGATTTTATGTGATAGACCAACACAAAATGGCACATAATTGTGAAGTGGAAGAAAAATGATAAATGGTTTTCAAAATGTTTTACAAATAAATATCTGAAAAGTGTGGGGTACATTTGTATTCAGCCCCCCTGAGTCAATACTTTGTAGAACCACCTTTCCCTGCAATTACAGCTACAAGTCTTTTTGGGTATGTCTCTACCAACTTTGCTCATCTAGAGTGAAATTTTTGTCAATTCTTCTTTGCAAAATAGCTCAAGCTCTGTCAGATTGGATGGAGAGCATCAAGTCTTGCCACGGATTCTCAATTGGATTTTGGTCTGGACTTTGACTGGGCCATTCTAACACATGAATATGCTTTGATCTAAACCATTCCATTGTAGCTCTGGCTGTATGTTTAGTGTTGTTGTCCTGCTGGAAGGTGAACCTCCGCCCCAGTCTCAAGTCTTTTTCAGACTCTAACAGGCTTTCTTCTAAGATTGCCCTATATGTGGCCCCATCCATCTTCCCATCTACTCAGAACAGCTTGCCTGTCCCTGCTGAAGAAAAGCATCCCCACAACATGATGCTGGCACCACCATGTTTCACGGTGGGGATGGTGTGTTCAGAGGGATGTGCAGTGTTAGCTTTCTGCTACACAAGGCACATAAGGGCAAAAAGTAAAATTTTGGTCTCATCTTACCAGAGCACCTTCTTCCACATGTTTGCTGTGTCCCCCACATGGCTTCTCGCAAACTGCAAACGGGACTTTCTTATGGCTTTCTTTTAACAATGACTTTCTTCTTGGCACTCTTCCATAAAGGCGAGATTTGTGGAGTGCACGACTAATAGTTGCCCTGTGGACAGAGTCTCCCACCTGAGCTGTGGATCCCTGCAGTTCCCCCAGAGTTACCATGGGCCTCTTGGCTGCTTCTCTGATTAATGCTCTCTTTGCCCGGATGGTCAGTTTAGGTGGATGTCCATGTCTTTGTAGGTTTTCAGTTGTGCTATACTCTTTCCATTTTCGGATGATGGATTGAACAGTGCTCTATGAGATGTTCAAAGCTTGGGATATTTTTTTATAACCTAACACTGCAACCACTTCCCGCCTGGCCTATAGCAGAATGACGGCTGAGCGGTGGTTCAGTTATCCTGACTGGACATCATATGACATCTTTCAAGACAACAGCCAGTGCGCAGTCTGACACACCACAACACCGTTCTCGGTAAAGAGCCTCTGACGGAGGCTCTTTACCACGTGATCAGCCATGTCCAATCATCACAGTGTAAACAGGAAAAGCCGTGTATTGGCTGTCTGACAGACGTAAGTAGAGGAGAGCCGATCGGCGGCTCTCCTGACAGGGGTGGATCTGCGCTGCCATCCCGATGATGAGCACACTGGACCACCAAGGATGCCACCAGGACCACCAGGAATGCCCACGATCGATGGCCACCAGGTATCCCACCCTGGACCACCAGGGATGACAGTCAGTGCCCAGACAGATGCCAATCAGTGCCCATCAGCAATGCCTGCCAGTGTCATCAGTTAAGCTTATCAGTGCCATCTATCAGTGTCCATCAGTGCCACCCATCAGTACCCATCAGTGCCACCTATCAGTGCCGCCCATCAGTGCAGCCTTTCAGTGCCCATTAGGGTCACCTATCAGTGCCCATCAGTGCCACCTATGAGTGCCCATCAGTGCCACCTATCAATGCCCATCAGTGCTGCATATCATTGCCACCTATAAGTGCCGCCTATTAGTGCCCAACAGTACTGACTGTCAGTGCTCATCATCAGTGCCACCTCATAAGTGCCACCTTATCAACACCCATCAGTGAAGGAGAAAACTTACTTATTTACAAAATTTTATAACAGAAAAAAAAAAAAAAAATGCAGAGGTGACCAAATACCACCAAAAGAAAGCTCTGTTTGTGGGAACAAAATGATAACAATTTTGTTTGGGTACAGTGTAGCATTGTCATTTAAAAAGTGACAGCACTGAAAGCAGAAAATTGGCTTGGGCAGGATGGATGGAATTGGTAGCCACTTCCCGTCCGGCTTATAGCAGAATGACGGCTGGGCTGTGGTTGCGTTATCCCGACTGGGCATCATATAACATCCAGCAGGATAAGCCATGATCGTGTGCCCGCGTGACCCATAGCTGCAGAATGTAGCAGAGCTGAACACGGCCATGTCTTGGTCATATGCTTTCAGAAAATGCATGGTTTGAGGGGCCTTTTCAAATTCTGAAAGCTGGTCCTCCCTGCTGATTGCCCATTGATCCACCGGATGGAGCCATCCTGTTCTGCCTTTCTCCACACTGTGAAGTCGTTTTAGGACGGTGTCACTGACCGGGCACCTGGTTTATTTACAAGCTGATTTACAGCTTGCCTTTGGTAAGCGTTCAATTTACCTGGTGGTGGATTTTTCACATGGTGTCATCTGAAGAATTTGTTAAGCTTTATTGCACCCTTATTGGACATCATTGGGGATTTTACATTTGGACTTCATTTCACTGCTGGGACTTTTTATTGTTTTATCTCTTAATAATCACTTAGGTTGCTTTCAGTGTTTATTTCTGACACTTATGTGGGTCCTTTAGGGATCTATCTATATATTATTTCACCTGTTTGTAGCACGGTTCATGTTTATCTATTATATAGCAGAATGACGGCCGGGCTGTGGTTGCGTTATCCTGACTGGGCGTTATATAACGTCCAGCAGGATAAGCCGCGATCGCGTGCCCGCGGGGGGTGCCCAGCGCGCGATCGGAGGTGCTGTGTGTTACTCTGACACACCACAACTCCGATCTAGGTAAAGAGCCTCTGATGGAGGCTCTTTACCATGTGATCAGCTGTGACCAAACACAGCTGATCACAGCGTGCAACCAGGAAGTGCCGGTAAACGGCTTCCCTCGGTCGATCCCTCGATCGTGGCTCTCCTGTCAGAGTGGGGTCTGAGCTGATAATCAGCGCATTGATTATCAGCTCAGCCCCATCAGAGGTGCTACCACAGCTCCCAGTCAGTGCCCATCAGTGCCAGTAAGTGCCCACCAAAGTGCCCATCAAAGTGCCAATCAGTGCCTATTAGTAATGCCATGTCAGATGCCAATCAGTGCCCATGTAAATGACAATCAGTACCTCATCATCGGTGCTGCCTATCAGTGCCATTTATTAGTGCCCATCAGTGCCGCCTATTAGTGCCCATCAGTGCCACCTATCAGTGCCCATCAGTGCTGCATATCAGTGCCCCCTATCGGTGCCCATCAGTACTCCATATCAGTGCAGCCTATCAGTACCCATCAATTCTACATATTAGTACCTCCTCATCATTGCCCATCAGTGCCACCTTATCAGTATCAACTCATCAGTGCTCATCAGTGCCGCCTCATCAGTGCTCATCTCCAGTGAAGGAGAAAACTAAATTTTATAACAGAAATAAAGAAAAACTTGTTTTTTTTTAAAAAAATGTTGGTGTTTTTTAGTTTGCTTAGCAAAAAATAAAACCCCTAGTGGTGATCAAATACAACCAAAAGAAAGCTCTACTTGTGGGAAGAAAATTATAAAAATTTAGTTTGGGTACAGTGTTGTATGACCGTGCAATTGTCATTCAAAGTGTGACAGCGCTGAAAGCTGAAAATTGTCCTAGGCAGGAAGGGGGGGGGGGGAGTGCCCTGTATTGAAGTGGTTAGACGTCTCCACAACTTTATACCTGACCTGTCTGGTGTGTTCCTTGGCCTTTATGATGCTGTTTGTTCACTAAAGTTCTCTAGCAAACCTCTGAGGGTTTCACAGAACAGCTGTATTAATACTGAGATTAAATTACACACAGGTGGACTCTATTTACTGATTAGGTGACAGAAGGCAATTGGTTCCACTAGATTTTAGTTAGAGGTATTAGAGTAAAGGAGGGCTGAATACAAATGCACGCCACAGTTTTTAACATATTTATTTGTAAAAAAATTGGCAGCCTGGTCCCCAACCAGGTTGCCACATAACATGAGGGCAATTGGACTATCACGGTACAGTAGAGACAATACAATTTTGAATAATATAACAGGATATAAAAATTACAAAAGATTTTATTGATGACAAAAAACAAATCGTCATTTACAGATAAAAAACATGGTAGCGGTACAAATAGATCACCAGTGAAAGGATTAACCCCAGAAGGGGAGAATCACAATAGGACAATAGATCACAGATGTCATTTTCCTCTACTAGTTTCGCAGGCAATGGCCGCTTCATCGGGAGGGTATCTGTGATAGGATCAAAGAGACAATATAATGATCGAAAGACATAAAGGTAAGGACTTGTAAAGCAGAATCATAATTAAAAGGAGTATTGATGGGGATAAGAAAGGGGAAGGAGCAGAGCTGCTTACCCATGTCCCAGCATCCACCAAGAGCAGAGCGCCGCCACCAAAGGAGGTCTCCCGCGGCGACTCGGGGGAGCCACAAATAACGACCAGAATCTGGGTACATAAAGTAAAAGGCATGGATATGGTGTGGACTTACCAAGCCAAAAATGTGGGCCAGTGAGGAGGTGAATGAGTAGGTGAGAATAGATGTGGGGTGGACATCAAGATAAAGGTAATAGAATAATGGTGAAGTGTGCATTTGAACGTGAAAAAACATGTGAAAAAAGCATCAAATATTCAAGGGGTATGAATACTTTTTCAAGGCACTGTGTGCTGTGATTATGGTGAAAACCCAGCAAGGATACATTGTGGGAGAATTAGACATGAGACCCAGCTAACATTCAGAACTTTTAAATGATTCCAAATTGTTCCACAATGTAACCTCTTTACAGTAGAATGTGGGAGATTGATGAAGTTTATGCAAGGGATTGGGCTCAGATTATACAGGTGGGTGATACCTAATTGCTGTGGAGCTATTCGTTGTATATCACCTTTATTAGTTGTATATCACCTTTATTAGTTGTATATCACCTTTATTAGTTGTATATCACCTTTATTAGTTGTATATCACCTTTTAAAATGCAGTGAAACTTTCAAATGAACCCAAAAGCCAATGCCTACCTACCTCCTTTGCTGCATATACGTTTCTCCAACACCACAGATGAACTTTGAAGAGTACTACCACACATGATGCTCTTTACAGGTAGATCAATCTTTGCATCTGGTGTCATTTAGGATGAATATTTAACACTGCAGTATACACTTGCTTCCAATGCTTTCCTGTTTAGATAGATATTTTATTCCTGGTTTACTTATCTTGAACATAAACAACAAAAAAACGTCACTATCAGAAACTCCATTGCACGCCTTTCATTTCAAGGATCCTACATGTATTGTTTATTTCTCCCTTCATTGTTTATAAAATTCATCTCTTGTCATTTTTAGACCTTCCAAGAGCAGCAGTAAGAATTTTAAGCAACATGACATTCCTTTTTGTGAGTTTGTCATACACAGCTGAGAGTGCCATTGTCACCGCTTTTATTACCTTCATTCCCAAGTTCATCGAGTCACAGTTTGGCATCCCAGCTTCCAGTGCCAGCATCTACACTGGTAAGATCATCATCCTAACTGCACATTTGGGATACTGCTATAAGGAAAAAAAGAGGTATAATGCTACCAAGAGGTCCTCTCCTCGGAATGTTTGGTTGATGAGGGAAGGGGATCTGATAATAGTGATTTTTTTTTTGTTGAGTATCTCCATCAATCTGAAATTTCAGATTCCTGTACTGTGTACTTGTCCCAGCCCCTCCCATGATCCTCATCCATTTAGTGTCAGAACCAAGGATGTAACCAATGACCGATAAAACATTGTGATATGAGTCCAAGGTGCCACTCTCTGGCTCCACATTGATTTATCAAGGTGCCAGTAATGTACAGTGGGTATAGAAAATAATCACTAGACATGTGCACTGCAAAAAAATGTGTTTGTTTTCGTTTCATTAGTTTAGTTTTTTTTTTTCGTTTTTCGGGTCATTCGTTATTCGTACATTCGTAAATTCGTACATTCGAACATTCGTACATTTGTATATTCGTACATTCGTATATTCGGAAATTCATAAATTTGTACATTCGGAAATGTGTACATTCGCACATTCGTACATTCGATTATTCGTACATTCGTAAATTCGTACATTTGTAAATTAGAAAATTCGGAAATTAGTAAATTCGAAATGTGAAAATCCAAAAACCCGAAAATTCGAAAATCTGAAATAGTAACTAACTATTAAATTATAGGTATTGTAACTTCCTTTCAAATTTGGCTGTTAGTGAACGTAACAAATATGAATTTATCCAAAGTTACGAATTATCCGAAATAACGAATGCTGCATCTAAACAAATGGAATGGAACCAATTATTAATAAATAATAATAATAAAAAGTTTTTATTATTGTTATTTGTTATTATTAATTCATTACGTTCCATTCGTTTGGATACGGCATTCGTTATTTTGGATAATTCGTAACTTCGGATAAATTTGTATGTGTTACGTTCACTAACAGAAAAACAAAAACAAGACATTCCATAGCTCAACTCACCAATCAGTCTGCCAACCGACCAAATTAACCTGTCCAACAGTCTGCGTTAAAAACAGGGGTTTAGTTATCACGCATTTGCAAACGCATGCATAAGCTGCAAGGCCTCTTCACGGCACCCTGTGTATGCTTGCAGTCCTAACGCTACTGAATTTATAAGCGTCTCCACAATGGAAGCACATGCATTAATTGGAGAGATGAGAGTAGGTGGGCCTGGAGGCAGCCCAATCCCCCTTAAAGAAACAGCAGCACACTGGACACCCAGCAAGAGCAGAATGGCAGCAAAGGTGTACAGTGTGTCCCTGGACCAAAATACATCAATAACAAACAAATGGCCCCTGCCCCCACCTATAACTGGCCTTCACAGCAAGGAGCACATGGAAGGGCTATCACATGAAAAACAAAAACAGGACATTCCATAGCTCAACTCACCAACCAGTCTTGGCTTATAAATTCGCTTATAAATTCAGTAGTGTTAGGACTGCAAGCATACACAGGGTGCCGTGAAGAGGCCTTGCAGCTTATGCATGCGTTTGCAAATGCGTGCTAACTAAACCCCTGTTTTTAACGCAGACTGTTGGACAGGTTAATTTGGTCGGTTGGCAGACTGGTTGGTGAGTTGAGCTATGGAATGTCTTGTTTTTGATTTTCATGTGATAGCCCTTCCATGTGCTCCTTGCTGTGAAGGCCAGTTATAGGTGGGGGCAGGGGCCATTTGTTTGTTACGTTCACTAACAGCCAAAATTTGAAAGGAAATTACAATACCTATATTTTAATAGTTAGTAATAGTTAAGTTATTATTAGTTACTTATTATTTCCGAATTTCCGAAATTACAAATTTATGAATTCACTACTTTACTCATTTATAAATTTACGAATTTACGAATGTACGCATTTACGAATGCACGAATGTACAAATTTACGAATTTTCGAATTTATGAATATTCAGAAAAATTCGTTAAACGGGTTTTTGTTAATTTGGATATTTCTGAATTAATGAATTTGTTGAAATTCGTTAAAAAACGAATACGGAACGAAACGAATTGCACATGTCTAATAATCACCCTCCTTTAAAATAATCACATTTTGTTAATCTCAAAAGTATGCTACAGTGAAACTATAACATTAGCAGCGCTAAGAAATCAAAGCAAAAAGATGTAGAAATTGTTTCCATATTTTGATACATATGTCATAAGTCCATCAGAAAAAGTTCATATGGGGTTAGAATTCAGCTGTATCCCATCACCACACTGTGTGTGAGAACTCCCCTAAGGTAATGAACTTACCAGATAGATCAAGGTAATTAGGCTTGTGTTTAACCACTTGCCGCCCGCCATATAGCAGAATGACGGCGGCAAAGTGGTTTCAATATCCTGACTGGATGTCATATGACGTCCGCAGGATGTTGAGCCGCTGCGCGCCCCCGGGCAACACCCCGCAACACCGATCTAGGTAAAGAGTCTCTGACAGAGACTCTTTACCACGTGATCAGCTGTGTCCAATCACGGCTGATCACGATGTAAATAGTAAGAGCCAGTGATCGGCTTTTCCTCACTCGCGTCTGACAGACACAAGTAGAGGAGAGCCGATCGGCTGCTCTCTTGACAGGGGGGGTCTGCGCTGATTGTTTATCAGCACAGCCCCCCTCGGATCCTACCAAGGACCACCAGGGAAGCCGCCCAGGACCACCAGGGAAGCCGCCCAGGACCACCAGGGAAACCAGCCACACTGGATCACCAGGTATGCCCCCTAGACCCCCAGGGAAATACTAAACAGTGCAAAGGCAGCTGCCAATCAATGCCCAGACAGCTGCCAATCAGTGCCCACTCCAATGCCTACCACTGCCAGTGCCACCAGGAATGCCTATCAGTGCCGCGTATCAGTGCCCATCAGTGCCACGTATCAGTGCCCATCAGTGCCGCCTATCAGTGCCCAGCAGTGCCGCCTATCAGTGCCCATCAGTGCCAAGCATAAGAACCCATCTTTGCAGCCTTTCAGTGCCCATCAGTTTCGCCTATCAGTGCCCATCGGTGCCCACCAGTGCCACCCAGTGCCACCCATGAGTGCCCATCAGTGCCGCCTATCAATGCCCATCAGTGCTGCATATCAGTGCCACCCATCAGTGCCACCTACCAGTGCCCATCAGTGCCGCATATCAGTGCCTATCGTCAGTGCCCGCTCATTGGTGCCACCTCATCACTGCCGCCTTATCAGTGCCCATCAGTGAAAGAGAAAACTTACTTATTTACAAAATTTTTAAACAAAAGCAAAACTTTTATTTTTTTCAAAATTTTCGGTCTTTTTTTATCTGTTTCGCAAAAAATAAAAACTGCAGAGGTGATCAAATACTACCAAAAGAAATCTCTATTTGTGGGAACAAAATGATAAAAATTTAGTTTGGGTACAGTGTAGCATGACCGCGCAATTGTCATTCAAACTGCGACAGCGCTGAAAGCTGAAAATTGGTCTGGGCAGGAAGGTGTATAAGTGCCCTGTATTGAAGTGGTTAAACAATTTCTTTCAGCAGGCACTGCGTCTCTCCATCTTGGTATTGCTCGTGATAAGCAAGAGAAATGTACACATAGCGTAATCCAATAAAAATGTATTTGGTGATAAAAATACCCCCCTTACAAATACGCACTTACAAACTTAAAATCCAAAACAAGGATGTATTGATTCAATAACTCCTGTCACTATCGCATGTCAAACTCTCACCGCTCAGCGGATCTCTCATAGAGCAGTGTTCCCGGGTTGAGCAGACAGATGATCGGATGGCATGGGATGCTGCGTGGTCCTGCTCTGATGCGTTTCGTCATTACTTGGCCACACAGCGCAGCTCCTATCCTTAAATACACTGCGAGCGCCGGGTATTAACCCTGCGCACGCTTGTACCGTATGGCTAGATCCGCAGCGTCCGCCGCTTCACCTTCAGAGAACTTGTGTATTTGCACAATGCCACAATATAACAGTCCAATAATGTGTTCAATCACCATCCTTACATAGCTCCACCTGCCACCACTACCATATGCACACATGAACCTAATGATCGGTGCCATCATAATAGTTTCTAACCGATCGTTCAATGTATGATGATTTTAAATCACAAAGGGAGACACATGGCTCAACGAAGCAGGCAGAGATAAAACATCTCTACATGCCCTGCTAACCGCATTACACTATTTATCTACCCTACTATTATATTGGCGACCTTAGTTATATCATACACATTATGTTCTACTACCGTATTACCTCCAATATGTATTAACAATACTCAATATATTTACTACATATTGGAGGTAATAGTAGAACATAATGTGTATGATATAAATAACGATCCAATATAATAATAGGGTAAAGAGTGTAATGTGGTTAACAAGGCATGTAGAGATGTTTTATCTCTGCCTGCTTCATTGAGCCACGTGTCTCCTTTTGTGATTTAAAATCACCATACATTAAACGATCGGTTAGAAATGATTATGATGGCACCGATCATTAGGTTCATGTATGGTGATTGCTGGACATGCATATCCGAATATGGTAGTAATGGCAGGTGGAGCTATCTAAGGATGGTGATTGATCAAATTATTGGACTGTTATATTGTGGCGTTGTGCAAATACACAAGTTCTCTGGAGGTGATGCGGCGGACGCTGCGGATCTAGCCAGACGGAACGAGCGTGCGTAGGGCTCACAGTGTATTTAAGGATAGCTGCGCTGTGTGGCCACGCCCTCTGACGAAGTGATGACGAAATGCGTCAGGGCATTACTACGCAGCATCCTACGCCATCCGATCATGTGTCTGCTCAACCCGGGAACACTGCTCTATGAGAGATCAGCTGAGCGGTGAGAGTTTGACATGCGATAGTGACAGGAGTTATTAAATCAATACATGCCTGTTTTGAATTTTAACTTAGTAAGTGCGTATTTGTAAGGGGGGTATTTTTATCACCAAATACATTTTTATTGGATTATGCTATGTGTACATTTCTCTTGCTTGTCACGAGCAATACCTAGATGGAGAGACGCCGTGCCTACTGAAAGAAATTGTTTAAACACAAGCCTAATTACCTTGGTCTATCTGGTAAGTTCATTACCTTAGGGGAGTTTTCACACGTGGTGTGGTGATAGGATACAACTGAATTCTAACCCCATATGAACTTTTTCTGATGGACTTATGACATATGTATAAAAATCTGGATACAATTTCTCCATTTTTTTGTTTGATTTCTTAGCACTGCTAATGTTATAGTTTCACTATAACATACTTTTGAGATTATCTGTTTATTTTTTATAGTGGCTGCTTATGTTGTTTGGTTGAACTAACATCATTGTTATTTCATGAGCACTGGGGGGAAGTACCATTCAATTATGCTTGATTATCTCTCATTGATTATAAATCATATTTTGTTGCTTTGCAGCCTGAAATGAAGACAGACACAGTTTTTGTTTTATCCAGCTGTACTTACTAGTGTAACTAATAACATCCACGTGAAAGATTTAACACCAACATGTCAAAAAAAGAAAATAAAAGACTTCAAAAACAGGATCATTAAGTTGGAAAAAGAATCACCCCCCTAAAAAACTCTTTCACACTGGGGCGGGGGCGGCGTCAGCGGTAAAACGCCGCTATTATTAGCGGCGTTTTACCGTCGGTATGCGGCTGCTAGCGGGGCGGGTTTACCCCCCGCTAGCGGCCAAGAAAGGGTTAAATACCACCGCAAAGCGCCTCTGCAGAGGCGCTTTGCCGGCGGTATAGCCGCGCTGTCCCATTGATTTCAATGGGCCAGGAGCGGTAAAGGAGCGGTATACACACCGCTCCTTCACCGCTCCGAAGATGCTGCTGGCAGGACTTTTTTACCGTCCTGCCAGCGCATCGCTCCAGTGTGAAAGCCCTCGGGGCTTTCACACTGGTATGAAAGTAGCGGCACTTTCGGGTTGGTTTGCAGGCGCTATTATTAGCGCAATAGCGCCTGCAAACTGCCCCAGTGTGAAAGGGCTCTTATGTCAGTATTTTGTTGAACCACCTTTTGCTTTAATTACAGTCTTTAGTCTGTTGGGATATGTCTCTACTAACTTTGCACATCTAGACTTTGCAGAACTGCTAAAGTTCAATTGAATTTGTCCGTGACTGCTTTAGGACTGCAGTCTTCGTCATTCCACAGATTTTCAATGGGGTTTAAGTCTGGACTGACTACGCCATGAAAGGACATTTGCCTTTTTCTCCTTCAACTACTGTGTGGTAATTTTTCCTGTGTGCTTTGGGTCATTGTCATGTTGGAAGGTAAACCTTCTTCCCATTGACAACTTTCTAGCAGAGGGCAGCAGATTTACCTCAAGCATGTGACGGCAGTTTGCCCCATCCACTTTTCTTCTATCCTGAAAAGCGTTTCAGTCCCTGCTGCAGAGAAACACCCCCATAACAGTATATTACCAAGTTATTGACTGTCACATTTTTATTTACAATAAGGCTACCACCAAGATGGCAGTGAGAGAGCTTCAAACTCTATAATGTTTCTATTATGGGCCCCATTATTTATATAACACCAGCCTTCTACAGATTGTATAGGGCAATTCACATCACTCCCTTGTCCCTGAAGGTACTCATAGCCTAATTTTCCTGCCACACACATACATTCCGAATTAGCAGTCTGGAGTAAAACCAGTTGATCTACCAGTATGTTTTTGAATATGGCAGGAAACTCATGCAAACTCCAAACAAGCAGTGTCCTTGGTGGGATTTAAACCTAGGACAGAGTTCAAATGTAAGTGCACTAAATGTTGAGCTACCATGCTTCCCATCATATTTATCCAAACATCCGAACAAAGAAAGCAAAAGAACCAGAACTGTCAAATTTCAGAATGAAAAATGTGGATGTCCGTTATATTACCAGTCAGTCTTTCCTTGTTTTCTTTCAATAAAGACATTATCTTTAGGAGCCGGTTCACCCAGAGGCGATGTTAATTTTATAGATGGAGTCTGGTGGGTGGAGTTATCTGCTAGATTCTTCTATATGTGGGGCCTCAGGCAGTGAGATTTCTTTTCCACGGTTCCTGATTCAGTTCTTCGAGTCTCATTTCTCTTGCTACACAAGTATTCCCACTTGGCTTTTATTCATAAGAGAAATTTAATTAAAAGAATGAAGCAGAATCTGGAGAACTGAAGTCAGAATCAGTTTTTGACACTGAAGTTCCTGAGAGACATAAGACGCTGCTTGGCGATTAAACTATCAAAAGCTAAAATAACTGTTTTAGGTAGAGGTGTGTTAACGGCTTTATTTGATCTTTATAGAACTGTTAAATATTAATTAATTAATTAATTCAATACCAAGCTAGAAAACAGATACTTTGTACAATATTTTGAATATGGAGACCAGAAAAGAGTATGCCTTTCTATTGCTTTACATATACAGCGGGTAAAATAAGTATTGAACACGTCACCATTTTTCTAGATAAATATATTTCTAAAGGTGCTATTGACATGACATGTTCACCACATGTCAGTAACAACCCATGCAATCCATATATACAAAAAAAAACAAAACATATATGTTCAGCAATGAATTTATGTGTAATAAAATGTAATGACACAGGAAAAAAGTATTGAACACGCTAACTGAAATGTATTTAATACTTTGTACAAAATCCTTTGCTGGTAATGACAACTTTAAGATGCCTCCTGCATGGAGAAACTAGTCACATGCATTGCTCGTGTGATTTTGGCCCATTTTTCCACAGAGTCTTTAAAGCTTGAAGGTTCCTTTGGCCTCTTCTATGAAATCTGATTTTTAGATCTTTCCATAGGCTTTCTATTGGATTCAAGTCAGGTGATTGGCTGGGCCATAGTAGCAGCTTTATTTTCTTTCTTTGAAACCAGTTGCGAGTTTCCTTGGCTTTGTGTTTGGGATCATTGTCTTGCTGAAATTTCCACCCTTGTTTCATCTTCATCATCCTGGTAGATGACAGCAGATTTTTATCAAGAATGTCTTGGTACATTCTTTTATTCATTCTTCCTTCAATAACGTGAAGTTTGCCAGTACCGTATGCTGAAAAACAGCCCCACACCATGATGTTCCCACCTCCAAACTTCCCTATTGATATGGTGTTTTTGGGGGTGATGTGCAGTGCCATTTGACCTCCAAACATGATGTGTATTATGGCATCCAAAGAGTTCAATTTTGATCTCATCTGACCAGATTATATTCTCCCAGTATTTTTAAACTTTAAACTTTAAACATGCTTCAACCTGCTTTTTCTTCAGCAATGTAGTCTTGCGTGGTGAGCATGCATACAAGCCATAGCGGTTGAGTGCATTACCTATTGTTTTCTTTGAAACAATTGTACCTGCTAATTCCAGGTCTTTTTGAAGCTCTCCACAAGTGGTCTTTGGCTCTTGGACAACTCTTCTGATTCACTCCTCCTTCAGAAATCTTGCGAGGAGTACCTGGTTGTGTCCAGCTTATGGTGAAATTATGTTTTTTCCATTTACAGATAATTGCCCCAACAGTGCTCACTTGAACATTCAGAAGTTTAGAAATCCTTCTGTAGCTAACGGCTGGTCGAGATAATGCCAAAGAGCAAAATTTTGGTCTCATCTGACCACAGCCGTTTCTCTCAATTCTTCTCTGAATCATTTAGATGTTCATTGGCACGACTGTACATGTGCCTTCTTGAGGAGCGGGACTTGCTGTGTTTGGAGGAAGAAAAATGCAGACTATGACCCTAAGAACACCATCCCTACAGTCAAGCACGAAGGTGGAAACATTATGCTTTGGGGCTGTTTCTCTGCTAAAGGTACAGGCCGACTTTAGCGCATCGAGAGGCCAATGGACGGGGCCATGTATTGTAAAATCTTGGATGAGAACCTTCTTCCCTAAGCCAGAGCACTGAAGATAGGTCATGGATATGTCTTTCAGCATGACAATGACCCAAAACATACCACCAGGGCAACAAAGGAGTGGCTCAAGAAGTGGCCCAGCCAGTCTCTAGACCTTAACCATATAGAATTTTCATAAAGAGAGCTGAAACTTCGAGTTGCCAAGTGACAGCCAAGAAACCTTAAGGATTTAGAGAAGATCTGTAAAAAAAGAGTGGACCAAAATCCCTCCTGAGATGTGTGAAAACCTGGTAACCAACTACAAGAATTGTCTTACCTCTGTGCTTGTCAATAAGGGTTTCTTCACCAAATACTTATTTTACTCACTGAACTGCAACTTAATTTATAACATTTGTATCATGTGTTTTTTCTGGATTTTTGGTTGATATTCTGTCTCTATCATTTAAAATACTCCCATGATGAATAATATAGACCCTTAATTTCTTTGTAAGTGGGCAAACTTACAAAATCTGCAGGGGATCAAATCATTATTTTCCCCTCTGTAGGTGGAATGGCCTCTAGCAGTGAGAGAAATGTTGTCGGCACTCCTTCCGCCAGCGGTCTGTCTCCCGGAATAATGGGAGTGGAATCGCATTGCAGAGGTTCCCATCCTGTAGAGAGATATGGAAGTTCGGAAAGTTAAGTTAAGTGCATGTGTGGAGCCTGCGCAGGGTGCACGGCGAGGCCCACTCTGCTACTGGAGAATTGTAGTGGAAACCGCTGGACAGGTGATTTGGACAAGGCTTGGCATATCCCACCTAAACTCACATAACAGAAATGGTGTACATTGTTACATCTAACCGAGCATTATTTGGAAAACAGTTGCAGTGCAAGTGTACAATACATGGTGTGCATTCATCTCTAAAAGTAGAGACCCGCCTTAAGGTTGAGTATTCCCCTGTGAAGGCCTCTGCCGTGTCCCAGGGCATTGATGAATAAGGCACAAAGCAAAGGTACCCTATGCATAGTGAAGTGACCTTGTACAAGGTGCCCAGCGTAGCCTAGAAGAACCCACCCCTGGGTAGGCCTCCTATGTGACCCACACTTGGCACCCAACGAGGAGGGAAACTACAGAGTAGGTACCACCCGTCTACCCTTACACACACATCCATTAGACAAATTGCAGACTAAACACTGTCTATATCCTCTTCATGGTAATTGAACTCTGAGCCCAGACACACAGTCTGGAGGTTCAGCAGCAGTCTCTGCTCACTCCCCCCTCTGCAGAACCACTCAGTACTTTGAATTATGTAGTGGGGGATTGTGTGTGTTAGGGAAAACAGTGGTCTTTCACCAACAGTGGTCTTTCACCAGCATCTTGCCCCAGCACACCTACATCACTTCCCAATATTCATACCAACAGTGAGATCCTGTGAGACCCTTCAGTACAAAGTGCTCTCTTGCCAGTTTTACACCAGGAGAGCATGTGCATTAATCCAACAATAACCAGTCTGCATAGTATGTGCATTAGTATTAACTTCTCAGTGCTTCAGCCCTCAGTAACCTACCCCCCGCTTATAAGTCTTAATCCCCTCAATGACTTGTCTGAAGTGTATGAGGCTGGCTCTAAGACTCAGAACTGAACGATCAAACACCGCTGGTCGCTCAGTGCTCTGTGAGTAGAGAGCTGGTGACTGTTAGTCACCGGCTGTCTGCTCTGGAGTTTTGGCTTTCGAGGGGGCAGGAGCAGCTGGCTCAGGCTCTCAGCGGCTCTTTGAGAGGCTGAGCTGGGTGCCATTTCAAGCATCTGGGTGGATCCCGACCATATGGTCGCGATCTTTCTCCAGCCTGGATCGGCTTTGTGATGTCAGCTGACAGCGGACATCAGCCCACTGTCAGCTTAAAATTGGTCACGTTAGTGCTGAATGAACTGCACTCCTGTGATCCACAGGAGAAGTACAGACAAACGAGCACCTAATATATGTTTGTTAAACGTTCAGCTCATATTTGTCTGCTTATGTCTTCAGTTTATGTGTATTATTCCCTCAACTGCCAGTACCCAGAGCATGTACTTTGTGAAGAGCTCGGCTTCCATGCTGTTGCTTTATAAATGACACAGTTTTGTAAATGTGTGCCAAATGCATAATAGAGCCCTTGTTATATACCCATTTGCTTATTTTTTAGCAGTTTGTTGCTAATTATCTAAAGATTAGCATCAACCATTTGTGAGTCAAAAATTAACTGTTCTGCTCACTGTCATACCCGCCACACCCTCCTGCACATAATGCCTGCCTTCATACCTCCCACAATTCTCTCCTGCACATACTGCCCAGTCATAGCTCTAAACTCCTATACTGAACATACTGCTTATGGTAATATCCTCCATATCCTATTCCTGTGCATTCTGATCACTGTCAAACTCTCTGCACATTATTCCCCCGTAATACCCCTTGCACTCTTCTGCACATAATTCTCTCTATAATACCCTCTGCAGTACTGCTGCTGTTGCTACTGTTATATATATGAATGTGAGTTAGGGACGTTAGAGTGTAAGCTCCTTGAGGGTAGGGGCCGATGTGAATGTACGATGTGTATGTACCTTAATTAAAAATAATAATGGCGGCACAGTGGTGTAGTGGATAGCACTTTTGCCTAGCAGTAAGAAGGGTCGCTGGTTCGAATCCCAACCATGACACTACCTGCCTGGAGTTTGCATGTTCTCCCTGTGCCTGCGTGGGTTTCCTCTGGGTACTCCGGTTTCCTCCCACACTCCAAAGGCATGCTGGTGGGTTAATTGGATCCTGTCTAAATTGTCCCTAGTATGTATGAATGCGAGTTAGGGACCCTTAGATTGTAAGCTCCTTGAGGGTAGGGACTGATGTAAATGTACAATGTATATGTAAAGCGCTGCGTACTTGACAGCGCTATATAAGTAACTGAAATAAATAAATAAAGATAATAATAATAATACACTGCACAATCTCCTCCTGCATATATTGCCTTTCACACTGCTCTCCTGCACATATGGTCTCCCTACATACATTGGTTGCTTATTACATATTCAACCTTCTTCATCTTCTTCTTTCTCTCACTCACTATGCAAGTTTAAAACTGGTCATACACTAGTAGAATTTTCTTAGAAAATTTTCATTTTTAAGAGGTTTGTTCAATTTTCTAATCTTTAGTGGGGTCAAATCAATATTTTATTTTCGACCGCAGTGATGAGGAAAGTCAAATGAACGGGATGAAAAATTGTTGTCAAAAGAATGAATTTCTAACAATCATTCCAGGATTGAATGTTAAAAGCAAATTACATTTTTAAGTACTTTCAAATGACATTGATTAAAGTGATACTAAAGTGTTGTTGTTTTTTGTTTAAAGATAACAAACATGTCATACTTACCTGCTCTGTGCAATGGTTTTGCACAGAGCAGCCCAGATCCTCCTCTTCTCGAGTCCCTTGCCAGTGCTCCTGGCCTCTCCCTCCTGCCCAGTGCCGCCAGAGCAAGCAGCTTGCTATGGGGGCAACCAAGCCAAGCAGCTGCTCTGTGTGTCCATTCAGACACAGAGCCGTGGCTCAGCCCCACCCCCTCTCTCTCCTCATTGACTTACTGACTTTGACAGCAACGGGAGCCAATGGCGCCCACTGTGTGCCTCAGCTAATCCGGAGGGAGAGTCGCTGGATTGAGATGGGGCTCAGGTAAGTATTAGGGGGGCTGTTGCACACAGAAGGTTTTTTATCTTAAAGCATAGAATGCATTAAGATGAAAAACCTTCTGCCTTTAGAACCACTTTAAGTCATCAAATATACTGAGCAGAATTTTCATAAAAACATTTGCACAAATGTTCATACGAACGTTCATTCGGCAACCAACTAGTGTATGGACATCTTATAGCTGGCCATACATATGGCAGCTTGTTTTGAACTTGTGAAGTTCATCTCTATATTTGGAACTGCAAAGCAGTCAAATATTTAACTGGTGATTTCTGTTGACTGCAAGAATAGGGATTGAAATTCAGAAATGGGATTCAGTTGGAAACCTCTTTGCCCAGGTCAGATCAGTAACAATCATTTAGTATTGTTAGTGGCCTATACTGTTCTAACACTTGACAAATCTTTATTATATGCTAGAGTAAGTTCACAGGCACATTGGTGCATAATTCACAATATCAGCTGCATGTTCTGTGCTGTGCCAAATTCATGAATATGGTTTAAAGAAAACTAGGTAGTCAAACTCTTCATCTCTGGATTCTCCATTAGAATCTATTTTTAAACGAATAGGAAAATTAATAGGTTGCGCTTGACTACCATATACACCTTCATGAAGAAGGGTTGTGATCTTCAGGAAACCATTGCCTTGAAAGTGGTTGAAACCATGGCTCAAAAGAGGCTGAAATGTACCTAAAATTGTCATGTGTAGGGCCAGCTGATGAACTGAAAACAATGCACCTTTCCCAACTGTTGAAACATTTTATCTCAACACTTGTTTCATAGTTCCATAGTTGGTAAGGTTGCATAAAGACATTGGTCAATCCAGTACAAAGTGTGTAGGTGTATGTGTGTTACGTAAAGTAATTGCAAATTGAATGTTGGCTCAATGTAGTGGCTATTCTACAAGTCTCTATGTTTAATATGAAGAAAATGTAGAAGAACAATCTTGTAAAAATGTGACCGTAACAAAAATTTACTAAGAGCTGAATGTTACTTTAATAACTCATAATACTTACTAGCTGAAAATATATTTTCCCTTTTAATGATACAGTGATTATGGCCATTCAGATGACATCATTCCATCAGTATCTAGGCACAGGACAACAAATAAATATATAACTTGTGATTATTTGATGCTTTTTTCCCCGCATTACGGGAGATCATCATTTATGCTCGGTAATTAGTATCACCGCTGCCATGTGTTAGGCAGAAAATAGTGTGGGAATAATGTGAGAGGCTGTTGTAAGGTCACTGATCCCCTGAGCGAGCAGATTATCCTATAGTTGCATAGGCTCATCTGGTCCCTTCTATGTGACATGAAAAATGCCAACACATACAGCTTTATTCTAAAGCGTTATCACAGCTGAATGTGGTTCAGTAATCTCACAAAGTGATGTGTGTTTTATAGCTATTACACGTAGCATTTGTATGACAAAATTATATAAATACCAGAGTGCCTTATAGAACACAGAAATAAAGAGATAAAACTTAAATATTAATTTACAAGCTGATTGAATATAATGTTAAAAGGATAACAATACTCTTAATAACATTAAGCCTAATGTCAAACTACACTCCCCATGTTTGTGATTTCCCTAACTGCAGATCTCAGATCAGCGGGTGACCTAGAAGACCACAAGAAGCATTCTATACAGAGAGAGCTTCTCGGTCTTTTGGCTAAGTATAGTATTTGTTCTTATCAGTTGCCAGGAGGTGACGCTTGCTTCCGTCCCTGATCTACGGCGAGGTGGATTAGGGGTGGCAGTGGCTATGCAAAACCTGCTGGTGTAAAGGCAACCTGGAGCGGTTAGAGATAGCCGAAAGGGAATCCTTCTGATGGGGATGGAGAACCACTGGGTCTGGCTGAAGGGTCGGTTCCCTGGCCTTCTGGCCTAGATTTGTGTGGTTTCTGCCCCTTTCAGTCTTACGGTTAGGAAAGCCTGCCCCTTTTCGGTGTTATTGAGGGGAATTGGCCGGTACTACTGAATATAATTAGGTGGGAGCAATGGGAGCGATGGTGGAGACTTTGCCAATTTGGTCTCTCCATAGGCTCTTATACCCCGTACACACGGTCGGACATTGATCGGACATTCCGACAACAAAATCCTAGGATTTTTTCCGACGGATGTTGGCTCAAACTTGTTTTGCGTACACACGGTCGCACAAAGTTGTCGGAATTTCCGATCGGCAAGAACGCGGTGACGTAAACTACGTACGACGAGACTAGAAAAGGCCAGTTCAGAACCAAGCACGGCACCCTTTGGGCTCCTTTTGCTAATCTCGTGTTAGTAAAAGTTTGGTGAGAGACGATTCGCACTTTTTCAGACTCGTGGTTTTCAGATCGTTTTCTGTTGTTCAGTTTGTGCTTGTGGGTTTGTATCTGCTCTTCAGTGCGTGCAAGCAAGCTACGCGTGACTTTTATTAGTCATTGTGTTCTTGTTCCTTCGTTACTGTTTTTCAGGTCGCTCTTCACAGGCCTTGCTGTTCTTCAGTGCGTTCTGTTACTTCGTTCTGAGCTGCCGACCGTTTTCTAGCCATGTTGCATATACGTACTCCTCGTAGAGTTCGTGCTGTGCGGGGGCTTGGTGTTGGGGTCCTTACCTTGACACAAGTCAGGGTGAGAGAGGAGTTCATGGACCAAGAATTGGTTGCTCCAGCGTGACCAGTTCTGTCACATGCCTTTGCTCCGTGAGAATAATCCTGAAGATTTCAGGAACTTTCTCCGGATGACGGACCCCGTTTTTCACCGTTTGTTGGCTTTTCTGACCCCCTATATCAGCAGGCAGGATACCTGCATGAGGCAAGCCATCACTCCAGAGCAGAGGCTCGTCGCCACCCTGCGGTACTTGGCGACGGGGAGAAGCCTGCAGGACTTGAGGTTCTCGACAGGCATCTCCCCCCAGGCTCTGGGCATCATTATCCCAGAGACCTGTTCTGCCATCATACAGGTCCTGCAGAAGGATTATATGAAGATAAGATTTTTATCCTTTAATATCACATTTTATTGTATATAATGTTTGCTAATATATTGTATTTCTTTCCTCATTCCCTAATTACCATGATTGTAATATGCTGTGAATGTCCCCTTTGTCCTCATGCATGCTGGATTTTTATGTAATTATTTTTTGTCCTTCAGACATATTTGCCATTACTTACCTCCCCAGCATGCTCTCCTGGCCCTATATTCACCTCATGTAGTCACTTAACAATGTATTTTATCAGCTCCATAGTAGTGCTTTACCCCAAACACCCCTAAAATGTTTTGAAATGTGATTTGTAATTTAAATTCAGGCAGAGTGCCAGAGGCTTTTTTTGGAGGTCCCCAAATCATTTTTAACCCTCCCTACCCCCAACTGCTAAGTCAGCTGATACCAATTCTCTATCTATCCTCAATCATCTATCTGCTGACTTTGCCAAACCCATGCACACTATACCCACCTTTTAGTGGTCAGATTTATGGATGAATTCCCCAAAGCATGTAGTGCAAGGGCCTGCCTGTATACTTTCAAATGGTACTGTTTAAAGTTTTTGTATACTATTATTATCTTGATAGGTAAGAATTTCCAAATGTGCTCAAATGTGTACAATGTGTATTTATATCTTTGTATTATGACACTTCTTACCTGTCCAGTGGGCTGCCAATAGTGTAACTAAGGAGGGGCTGTTCAAAGTAATACACATTATTTAGGCATTCATCTCTCAATGAAGTGGAGAGGGATACCTGTCCAAGAGCTCCCCCCCCCATATAATGTTAGAAATGGCCCATGGGGGGGGGGGGGTTGGATATGATAGGTGTACCTTATACTTTGGTCTTTAAAAATTCCCATTAATAAATGTTATCTTGATGTTGGCCAAGAATGTTTGTGTCTAATCTGCTTTCCATGTTTTAATGTGCAAAAAGACTAATTTTTTTTGTTTTCCTCAACAGTTTCCTTCCACGCCACAGGAATGGCAGACTGTGGCCTCCCACTTTGCCCAGCGGTGGGACTTTCCTAACTGCGGAGGGGCAATTGATGGGAAACACGTCCACATCATCCCACCACCCAACTCGGGGTCGTACTATTATAATTATAAGGGGTTCAATAGTATTGTGATGTTGGCGGTGGTGTTGGCTAATTATGAGTTCCTGTATGTGGACGTGGGGAAGAATGGCCGGATGTCCGATGGTGGAGTCATCGCCCAGACGGAGTTCTACAGGCGTCTCCAGAATGGCAGCTTGGACTTGCCACCTCCAGAAGACAATGTGGAAGGACTCCCATTCGTCTTCATTGCGGATGAAGCTTTTGCGCTGGGGGACCATCTTATGCGGCCATTCCCGATGAGGACCCTCACCCCGGACCAGAGGGTTTTTAATTACCGGCTGGCCAGAGCCAGAAGAGTGGTGGAGAACACGTTTGGAATCATGGCCAGCCGGTTCCGCCTATTTCTTACACCCATACATATGGCGAAGTATAAACTGAATCATATTATCCTGGCGTGCTGTGTTCTACATAACTTTTTATGGCAACATTCTGCCAACTATGCTGGCTCAGTTGGGCCTGAAGCCGGAATTCAAAATGAACCAACCCTGACGGCGCTTGAAAGTGGCCGTCCTGGCTTGCCCTCCCTGAGTGCCCGTGATGTCCGGCTAAGATGCCTTGAATTCTTTGCGAGTAGGGGGGCTATCAATATGCCAGACAATGTGTGAAACCTTTATCAAATTAAAAAAAATTATTAAGCAAATCTTTGGTGACATTTACTGCTTGTGTTTGTTTTAGCTGACCCTGACAGAAATGTGGCGAGTCCTGAAAATGGCGTGATTGTGTAACCTTATACAAAGCACTGTTGGGTGTTATTTACTAAAGGCAAAGACACTTTGCACTACAAGTGCAGTTGAAACTGCACTTGTAGTGCAAAGTGGATTTGCCCTTATGAAATAACACCTATTGTCACAGAAAGCAGCAATTGGAGCACCACAAAAGTGTTGTAGCGTTGAGACAATTATCCACACATTCTTGATTAACAATCTTTTTAATACCTGCACAATCACATGTGCATTTAGAAAACGTTTGTAAAACAAACCAACATGTTTGTTGTATAACAATTTCTGGGGCGGCATTAGAAAAAGTAGAAATGTCCATTTAAGATAAAATAGGCATGTTTCAAACCAACAAGAAAGACACAAATCTTGAACTTACAAAGTTCACATTAGGTAGAACTTGAAGGCAATATTAGACATGAGTATTTAGGAACTGTGTTTGATATTGCGTTCAGATGGGGTGAAGTCACCCCAGGAAAAGCCAAATTTTGAAGTTGCACACCAATTTACGAATGTCAACATGTGCTAGCTGCCATCACGGGGGATCAAGGGACGTGTTTTGGGGGAGCAACCCCTTCCTCTCAGCTACTTTATTATTGAGGAAGGGGTTGCACCCCCAAAACGCGTCCATTGATCTCCCGTGATGGCAGATAGCACATGTTGACACACTGCATCTTCAAAATTTGGCTTTTCTACAATTCTTCAAAAAATTTTAAAATTGTAGCACACCATAAAAGAAAGGGCTTGGGAGGGGTTTTAAACTTTCCCCAAAACATCAAAGTTCTTTTTTTTTAATAACATCATTGATGTTTTTCGTGATATTTTCCAATGCAACATTACACCCCATGATCTCCCCAATCAGGATCTGTGCACTTTCCGAGGTGAAAGGATCAGGATCCACAACATCACGATCACCTAAAAAGATAGAAACAAAAAAAAAAACATGTATTATAAATATGCCGGCATCCATCTCTTACCTGAGCCTGTGGTCGCAGACACTCACCTGTTGTGGTGACTAGTTACACCACGTCTTCTTCCTCCTCCTGCTCTTCTTGTCTTTGGGGGATTTCCCCTTCTTCCAGAGGTGGGGGGTCTCTGGTCTCCTCGGATGAGGGGTGTCCTCCGAGTCTTTTCTCCCCTATGTGAAAAAAAATGGTATACTTAGCACACAGATACTTGATGGCAGAACTATAAATATGAAACATTGCTTTGAAGTGGGGTACAATTGTCGATTTTGGCAGAGTTCCAAGATGTAGAATTTTGAGTGTCCTTTGTCAAGCTTGAATACTTTTCCTGTTTTGTACAAGCTTCACAAATGGAGACACCCCTATAGTATACACTGGAGCACCTGTGTGGGCCCCCTAATAAAAAGGGTGTTCTTGTGTCCCACACTAGTGCTCCAGCGTCCAGATGTGTAAACAGCTGCTGAGTGTCCTCTCCTTACACAGAATCTAGTTTGCATTTCATTCTAGTAACAAACACATCTACACAACCAAATTAGTTTCATACAAGTAGGCCCTAAAAAATGTGGTCAAATGCATATAGCCAAAACAATGGTGTTTTATAGGCCGAAATAACAATGTTTGATACGAACGAATAATGTGCCCATGAACATGAAAGTTGCCATTTTAAACTGTGTAACAGTTCCTAAAAGCACATGGAGCAGCACGAACGTAATAAACACAAAAAGAATAGGAACACAGGACAACTACTTACTTTTTTGCAGCACTCTCCGGATCTTTCTGTACTGCTCGTGTTCTCTTAATTTCAGGTCCGACCACTGCTTCCTGAGCTGATCTTTCGATCGTCGTACCCCGAAATTCCGGTGCAGATTCTTGACCACTTTCGCCATTATCTTGGCCTTTTGGACATTGGGGTTGGGGTAAGGTCCATACTTTCCATCATAGTTGGCCCTCTTCAGGATGTCGACCATCTCCAACATCTCCCCAAAGGACATATTTGAGGCCTTAAATCTTCTCCTTCTGGATCCAGACGTTTCCGGCTCCAGGCTTTCTCCCCCTCCTCCTCGTTGCTATAATTAGCACACACCTGCTGTGTCTCCGCCATGTGCTCTTCCCCCACTGCGCCGAACAAAAAGGGGCGGGGAATAGACTAGAAAGAATGTCAGGGGCCGGCAGAGTTACACGCATGCGCAGTGTGTATAAAGCGTAACATGCGTGCGTAGTACGTACGATCTGTGAGCAGAGGAGGGAATATTGGAGGCGCCGATCGTGATAACGAAGGTAAGAGCCAAACTTGGGCACATACTGCTTCTAGATTGAGGCCTATATTGTAACAAGATTAGGAGAGTTTTGCCTGACATTAGGGTTTGTCTTGTGTTGTGTCTTGCAGTGAAAATGGATATCTTGAAAGATAATGACTTTATGGCAATCTTCATTGATATGTTCAGGGAGCTGCCTTGTCTGTGGCAGATAAACCACCCTGAATATAAGAACCAAACAAAGAGGAAGGCAGCACTGGATCAATTGCTGGAATTTGTGAAGACGGTGATCCCCACGGCAGACATGACCTATTTGAAGATCCTAATTGGTGGCCTGAGGAGCACTTATCTAAGGGAGCACAAGAAGGTCCAGGATTCCCAGAGATCAGGAGCAGCAGATGACATCTATGTCCCCAGGCTGTGGTACTATGACAGGCTGCATTTTCTGGCAGGTCAGACTGAACCCAGGCCAGCACTTTCCACTTTTCCTTCCACGCTTCCTTCCACCCCAGCTGAGGCTTCTGACGCCCAACCTGGGCCTTCCAGGCAGCAACATGTGGAGGAGCCCAGCTTGAGCCAGGTATAGCATTTCTCTAAATATTTCTGCTTGTCCAATCAATGATGTTAACTAGATGTTAGTTTGGAGTACTAATTTCTGATTGTGATTGATGAAGCAAAAACTAAAACCATGTCCCTTATTCATACACAGTCTCAGCAAGGAGGTGGCCGGGCCAAGCAGGCTGCCTGATATCCAGGTCCCTCCCCTACACCCGCAAAGACAAAGTGGCAGGAAGAGGAGTACCCTGGAGGAGGCTGCCATAGGTCTCTTTTGGAAGGCTACAGAGGCCCTGAGAAGCCCCCACAGTGTGGAGGACTTTGCTTGACTAACTGCCTGCAAAATGCTGCAGATGGAGGATGGCCAACGACTCCTGTGTGAGTCCTTAATTTTGAAAGCTCTCAATAAGGGGTTGAGGGGCCAAATAACATCTGCTACCCACATTTGTCACCTCACACATGGTCCTCCTCCTCTTCCAGGTCCTACTCCTCCTCCTCCTCCTCCTCCAGGTCCTACTACTCCTCCTCCTCCAGGTCCTACTCCTCCTCCTGCCACATCTCCAACACCAGAGCCACAGCCAGGAAGGAAGCGTGGAAAGAAGACCAGAAAGTGATGACCCTGGGTCCAGTCTGGTCTGGCAAAAGATGCAGCCTCTTGTAGTAGCACAGCCTGGGGACACAGATGTCATCTGCTGCTTTCATGATCTCTGGGACTTTTGGACCAGACTGCACTCCCTTAGATAAGGACTCCCCAGGCCACCAATTTTGATGTTAAAGAATTGATGTCTGCCCTGGGGGTCCAAGGCTTCGCCAATTTCTGCTGTTTATCAAGCGTTGCCTCCCTCTTTGTTTGGTTCTGAGCCCTTAATAAAGGATTTTTTGTTTCAATTATACTCTCCTATGTGTTTTTTCCTTTAAAAAATACAGTTTGTGAGGATTCGGGTACATTTCTAAAGTACAATGTGAAATTAACAAGGGACGCCAACACCAAACAATCTCCTTGAGATTAAATAATATCAATGGTGTTGTGGTAACTTGACACACAAAACACACACAAAAATATTATGGAGTAAAACTAAAAATAAAATAAAACAAAGATCAGCCTTGAAAAAAATACAAACCTAAAAAAAAAAAAAAAAAAAAAAAAAAAAAAGAAAACAACTCAAAAATAATTTTGTCAGATGTGACAAATCCAAATATATTGAGGGAGTCCCGATAAATAATAAAGAAAGAAGTTTGTGAGAAGTCTGTGTGAATATCAGCAGCAAAACTACTTAATTCTTCTCACATTATAAAGAAGAAGAGAGTGCGCTGTATTAAACCATTTTTTACATTGCACTTTGACGAAAGTGCTGTATCCATTGCGAACGCTAATTTTACCAGACCGAGCTGTTCCGTCTCGGAATTTCTTCCGAGCATGCGTGGCACTTTGTGCGTCGGAACTGGCCACACACGGTCGGAATTGACGCGATCGGATTTTGTTGTCGGAAAATTTTATAGCCTGCTCTCAAACTTTGTGTGTCGGAAAATCCGATGGAAAATGTCCGATGGAGCCCACACACGGTCAGAATGTCCGACAACACGCTCCGACCGGACATTTTCCATCGGAAAATCCGACCGTGTGTACGGAGCATTAGTGTTCTGATACCTTCCTGGCTGGGGTGGGGCTGCATCGGTCTGGGCTGTTGGTCAGGGTTGAGAGAAAAGCCTGTAGTGAATGTGCCTCTGAAGTGGCAGTTCAGGGGTGCCATAATCTCACAAGTGTTAAGGAGCTCTTTGAGTTTTGCACCATGGTCACTTCACTATATACACTTTTTTCACACCTGCCTCTAGGGCCGAGCCTTTTGGCTAGGACCGGGGGAAATTTTTATTCCTGGCCGAAGGGCCGGCCATTGTATTGCACAATGGCCACTTTCACTTCTCCCACTTCCTTCTACTCAACTTTCTTTTTATTTATTCCTTTGTTTGTCACTTTTATGTATTTTTTTGTTTGGTGTATACATGTTTGTCACTGTGTGATGAGTAGGGTGTGGGTTTTTCCGGGCCTACCTTGAAAGTCTTGGGATGGGGGTGGACATGGCCTTCTGGCCATTAGTGTTCTGATACCTTCCTGGCTGGGGTGGGGCTGCATCGGTCTGGGCTGTTGGTCAGGGTTGAGAGAAAAGCCTGTAGTGAATGTGCCTCTGAAGTGGCAGTTCAGGGGTGCCATAATCTCACAAGTGTTAAGGAGCTCTTTGAGTTTTGCACCATGGTCACTTCACTATATACACTTTTTTCACACCTGCCTCTAGGGCCGAGCCTTTTGGCTAGGACCAGGGGAAATTTTTATTCCTGGCCGAAGGGCCGGCCATTGTATTGCACAATGGCCACTTTCACTTCTCCCACTTCTTTCTACTCGACTTTCTTTTTATTTATTCCTTTGTTTGTCACTTTTATGTATTTTTTTGTTTGGTGTATACATGTTTGTCACTGTGTGATGAGTAGGGTGTGGGTTTTTCCGGGCCTACCTTGAAAGTCTTGGGATGGGGGTGGACATGGCCTTCTGGCTTAGTTCACCCTCTCTCATAGGGTCTCCCTTCGGGGGAGCCACACTGAGTACTCGGGTGGGTCTGTTTCGGCAGACCCTCCAGAGAAAGGGGTCCGTCTGGTTTCGGCCAGATGGACCTAGTGAAGTACCTCAGTCCCCCTCAGGAGCCTAACGCCCCAGGGGATCAGGGTAAGGTCCTTCCTAGTGGAGGACAGTGTAACACCCGTTGCACGTTTTGTGTCTCACTCTTTATGTGTGTGCACTTTTTTTGGCACTGGGTGGAGTTTGTGGGTGTGTTTCACACGCGACTGGCTTTTCAGAAAAAAATAAAAAATTCTATACAGAGAGAGTGACATACAGTGCATCCGGAAAGTATTCACAGCGCTTCACTTTTTCCACATTGGGTTATTTTACAGCCTTATTCCAAAATGTATTAAAGTAATTATGTTCCTCAAGATTCTACAAACAATACCCCATAATGACAATGTGAAAGAGGTTTGTTTAAAATCTTTGCAAATTTATTAAAATTAAAAATTGAAAAAAATCACATGTACATAAGTATTCACAGCCTTTGCTCAATACTTTGTTGAAGTACCTTTGGCACCAATTACAGCCTCAAGTCTTTTTTTAGTATGATGGTACAAGCTTGGCACACCTATTTTTGGGCAGTTTTCCCCATTCTTCTTTGCAGGACCTCTCAAGCTCCATAAGGTTGGATGGAGGGCGTAGGTGCACAGTAATTTTCAGATGTCACCAGAGTTGTTCAATCGGGTTCAAGTGTGGGCTCTGGCAATTTACAGAGTTGTCTAGTAGCCACTCCTTTGTTATCTTGGCTGTGTGCTTAGGGTCGTTGCCCTGTTAGAAGATTAACCTTCGCCCCAGTCTGAGGTCCAGAGCACTCTGGAGCAGGTTTTCATCAAAGATGACTCTGTCAACTGCTGCATTCATCTTTCCCTTGATCATGACTAGCCTCCCAGTTCCTGATGCTGAAAAACATCGCCACAGCATGAGGCAGCCACCACCATGCTTTACTGTAGGGATAGTATTGGCCAGGTGATGAGCGGTGCCTGGTTTCCTCCAGACATGATGCTTCCCATTCAGGCCAAAGAGTTCAATCTTTGTTTCATCCGACCAGAGAATTTTGTTTCTCATGGTCTGAGAGTCCTTCAGGTACCTTTTGGCAAACTCCAGACAGGCTGTCACGTGCCTTTTACTGAGGAGTGGCTTCTGTCTGGCCACTCTACAATACAGGCCTGATTGTTGGAGTACTACAGAGATGGTTGTTCTCCTCTCTTCACAGAGAAATGCTGGCGCTCTGTCAGAGTGACCATCAAGTTCTTGGTCACCTCCCTGACTAAGGCCCTTTTCCTCAGATCGCTCGGTTTGGCCGGGAGGCCCGCTCTAGAAAGAGTCCTGGTGGTTCCAAACTTCTTCCATTTACGGATGATGGAGGCCACTGTAACTCATTGGGACCTTCAATGCTCCAGCAATTTTTCTGTACCCCTCCCCAGATCTGTGCCTCGCTACAATCCTGTCTCAGAGGTCTACAGACAATTGCTTGGACTTCATGGCTTGGTCTGTGCTCTGACATGCACTGTTAACTGTGGGACTTTATATAGACAGGTGTGTGCCTTTCCAAATTATTTCCAATCAACTGAATTTACCACAGGTGGACTCCAATGTAGTTGTAGAAACATCTCAAAAATGATCAGTGGAAACAGGATGCACCTGAGCTCAATTTTGAGTGCCATGGCAAAGGCTGTGAATACTTTTGTACATGTAATTTTTTTCCTTTTTTTATTTTTAATAAATTTGCAAAGATTTTAAACAAACTTCTTTCACGTTGTCATTATGGGGTATTGTTTCTAGAACTTTGAGGAAGATAATGAATTTAATCTATTCTGGAATAAGGCTGTAACATAACAAAATTTGGAAAAAGTGAAGCTCTGTGAATACTTTCCTGGATGCATTGTAATCTTGGCCTTGTACAAGGCATTGTAATATCTAATCTGGAATATGCAGTTCAGTTTTGGGGAACAGTTCAAATTATAGAATATTGGGGAACTGGAGAAAGTGCAGAGAATGGCAACCAAACTGATAAGAGGCATGGAGGAGCTTAGCTATGAGGAAAGATTATAGGAACTGAATGTATTCTCTCTTGAGACTAGGTGATTTCGAGGAGATATAATTACCATGTATAAATACATACATACATAGGTGGACCATCTAGTGAACTCAGTGCAGAAGTACTCACTTTAGGGTTATTACAAAGGACAAGGGGAAACTCTTTGTCCAAAGGAAAATAGAATAAACCTCTACATATAGAGAGGCTTCTGCACAGTAAGAGACTTCCTCAGAACTAGTCCTAGCCAGTTCAGTTGAGTGTTTTAAAAAAGAGCTGAATGCATTCCTAAATGTGCAGAATATACCTGGACAGCTCCGGTGATTGTTGATCCAAGGCATATCCGATTGCCTTGGGGAATCAAGAAGGTTTTTTTCCCCTGCTGGAGCAAATTGGCTCATGCTTTATGTGATTTTTGCCTTCCTCTGGATCAGCTATGAGCATTTATTCATTTTTTTCTGTTGTTTGAACTGGATGGACCTGTGTCTTTTTCATTCTGACTATACAGGACCAGGCAAGCCGCTTGGTTCCACAGTAGCACATGCCCCAATGAGCTTTCTTCTTACAAGCTTGTTTAAATTTAAATCAGAGAGCTTGGAATTTATAGTACCAGGATTTAGTATGGAACCTAAGAAACTTCTTGTGAAAAGGTTTATTTGTTAAGTGCCAACTGACAGCTTAAGCTGTTGGCAGCATTGCCACAGCTAGACAATCAGTAGGTGACAGGAAACCACTAAGATACATTCAGTGTTGTTAGTAATCTAAAAACTGCTTTAACACTTGTGAAATTTTATTAAATGCCAAAATAAGTGCACAAACATTCATTGACATTTATGGGCTCTCACAATATTATCAGCTGCATGTTCTGTGCTGTGCCAAATTCGTGGACAACAATATGGCTCAAATAAAATTAGTTTTTCACGCTGTTCAGGGAGCAATTGTCTAATATCCAGACAGTTGGGAAAAGAAGAAAAAAAAGGTGCTAACTAAATAGCAGGGTTTGGACTCAATTTCATGGGAGATTGGGCTAACATTTTAAAAAAAAGTTTATGCTAAAATGCAGAAGTATAGTGCTACGAAAAAAATTGGTCTGCAAAGAAATGTAACGATGTGAACGACCATTTTTAATAAATAAGTTGGTGTAGTTCATCCTCTTCAATTGGAGGGATATTACATTACAGTAGATAGCTGGGCTACTCAATGGGACTGAATAATGAAAATTGAAACACAGAAAACTGAAGCAAAAGTGACAATATTGCCCATTGTAATCAATTTGGTTTCATCTTTCAAATATAATAAATAATTAGACAGACTACCTATGGGAACAGTACTTTTTTAAATCAAGAGCAGTTTATATGTACCATATATACTCGAGTATAAGCCGAGTTTTTCAGCCCATTTTTTAGGCTGAAAACCCCCTTGGCTTATACTCGAGTGAGCCGTACAGCAGCCGTACCTTTGATTACTAAAACAGCGGATGTCTCCCGCTGTGTTATGCAGTCTGTTCGGGCGTCCATTGTAACAACGCCCCGCCTCCTCCGCGTCCGTGATAGAGGAACACTGATACAGTGCTGGGAACTTTATCAGTGTTCCATCTATCACAGGCGAGGAGGAGGTGGGGCTTTGTTACAATGGACGCCCGAACAGACTGCATAACACAGCGGGAGACATCCGCTGTTTTAGTAATCAAAGCCCTGCAGATGGGCACAATGAGGCGGGCACAATAAGGCTGCAGATGGGCACAATGAGGCGGGCACAATGAGGCTGCAGATGGGCACAATGAGGCAGGCACAATCAGGCTGCAGATGGGCACAATGAGGCGGGCACAATGATACTGCAGATGGGCACAATGAGGCTGCAAATGGGCACAATGAGGCTGCAGATGGGCACAGTGAGGCTGCAGATGGGCACAGTGATGCTGCAAATGAGCACAATGAGGCTGCAAATGGGCAGAGTGAGACTGCAGATGGGCAGAGTGAGGCTACAGATGGGCACAGTGAGGCTGCAGATGGGCATTGTTTACCCAGTAGCTGCTGCATTTTCCCACCCTAGGCTTATACTAGAGTCAATGAGTTTCCCAGTTTTTTTGTGGTAAAATTAGGTGCCTCGGCTTATATTCGGGTCGGCCTATACTCAAATATATACGGAAATTGATTTCAACAGACCACACTTTCACATTTCTGTTATGCCTTTAAGCAGTGGTCTACTATATACTGACGTATTCATTAATAAAGTATTCCAAGTGGTCCTGATCCACATTTTTAGAGCTTCAGAAATACACAGGCTATTATAGTGAACCTGTCCTATCTTTAAATGTTTAAAAAGATAACACAGCTGAAATGCACACACATTTGGTGCCTAGAAATAGCTGTTAGTTTTTAGTCCCTATGATAATATTGTATCCTTATAGCAACCCTTTGGTCCTAGGCTCAGGCTTTACATGGGGCCCTTACTTCTGCCTAGGACAAGATTATTATTATACAAATTGTATATTGCGCCAACAGCTTGTGCAGTGCTTTACAATATAAAGAGAGAACGTACAGTTAAAATATAGTTCAATACAGAAGGATTAGGAGAGCACTGCTCATGGAGTTTACCATAAAATCTTAGATTAACCCTCACTGTTTTCTGGTGCTAAGCCAAACCATCTTTCAGTCAAATGTTCAATGCTAGAATCTCAGTGGACAGTAGAGGTTCTTGCTTTAAAAATGTAATGATATAGGCAAGGTTTAGACAGGGGTGGGTCTTAATCTTGCCTAGGCCAAAGAAGCAAGAGGGCATCAGAGAATAGATCCCAATTTTTATCTCTGCTTCAGAAAAATACAGGGTATTATGATGAACCTGACCTGCCTTAAAGTGATTGTAAAATCATTTTTTAAAAATAACAAACATGATATACTTACCTGTTCTGTGCAATGGAATTGCACAGAACAGCTCCAATCTTCCTCCTGGCTCCTCCTCTTTTCAGTGCGCCACCATAGGAAGCACCTTCCTATCGTGGCACACCAGCAGGCTCGATCCCAAGCTTCCATAGACAGAGACAGCATGGCTTGGCACCACCCCCTTCTCCCTTATCACAGTATTTGAGTAACAGCAGCCGGAGCCAATGGCTGACGCTGCCTCAGCAAAACCTGTGAGGAGTGTCGCTACAGTTGAGACACAGCTCTGCTGTGGCAGCTCAGGTAAGTATAGGGGAGTGGGGCTGAGGGGGTGATAAGAGCCGTTTTTAGGGAAGGGTAAGAGGGGAAGCTGCCTTGGGCCCCATCATTGTTGTGGGGCCCAAAGCAGCTGCCTCATACTTGCCAACTATCCCAGTTTAAATTCCCTTGTCCCTTGTCCCAATATCTCAGTTTGAAGTTCTGTTACTAATGCTGTCCAGCTCTGCCCTATGGCCATGTACAGATGACTGTCAGGGGCATGCTTGAAAGTCCTGCCTACAACTGTGGTCATTAAGCCTAACATCAGCCTGTTCTGCACAGTTAAGCAAGTTGGAGGCGGAACTCTTTTTCAAAATAACATGGTGCCACAGCACCTTGAATTTTGGTACATGTGAATACGCACATCTCAGCAGATGCGTGAGGGTATTATTAACCGTTAATGGCGCTGCTGTGTATTTGCTAAAGGGCAGCATGTTTCTGTGCTGTCAGGAAAGCAATTTGCATGCATTCCCAACACACATAAATGAGAACGCAGGCTAAATGTCCCAGTTACATTGGTGGTCAGTGTGAATCTTCTCATTACATTAGTACAATCCTTTCGTTCATACTAGTGGCCAGTGTGACTGTCCCCCTTACATTGATGGTCATTGTAAATCCCTCCTTACATTGGTGGTTACTGTGAATGATCCTATTACATTAGTGGTCAGCATAGGCGTGCACACGGGGTGTGCCAGGTGTGGCTGGGCATACCCTAATCACCCTGAGTGGCGCAGATTCCCCCTGTTTAAACCCCTAATATTTCACCAAAGCCACCTAACAGGGCTCCTAAAAAATTTGTAATAAAATAAATAATAAAAAAAATTGTAAAAAATAAAATAATAAAAATAAAAACTGACACCATCCACTGCCATACTGACACCGTCCACTGCTGTACTGACACCATCAGTACATATAAACATGCACACACATATGTGTTTGAGCTTTGAGGTGCACATCCTAATGCAATAGGCTGTGCACACCTATGGTAGTCAGTGTAAATCCCCATTACATTTGTGGTCAGTGTAAATCCCCATAGTGGTCAGTGTAAATCCCCATTACATTGGTGGCCAGTGTAGAAACTCCTCTTTATATTGGTAATCGGTAAAAAAAATCCAAACTTGCATTTGTGGTCAGTTTTGAATCCTCCCTTACATTGGTGGCCCATGTAGAAGCCCCCTTTAAATTAGTGGTGACTGTAAACCCCCCTTACATTGGTGGCCAGTGTAGAAATCCCCCTTTATTGGTTGTTGATGTAAAATCCTCCATTACATTGGTTGTCAGTGTAAATTCTTCATTACATTAGTGATCAGTATACATTTCCCTTTACATTGGTGGTAAGTGCAGAATTGCCCTTACACTGGTGGTTAGTGTATATCCCCTTTTACATTGGTGGTCAGTGTAAATCCCCCTAACATTGTTAGGTTGGTGTAGAAGTTTCACCTTACATGGAGGTAAAATCCCCCGTTACATGATAATCAGTGCATATTCTCCCTCACATTGGGGGTCAGTGTAAATCCCCCCTCACATTGGTGGTCATTGTAAATTCCCCATTACATTAATGGTCAGTGTAGAATCTCCCACTACTGTATGTACTTGCCAAAGATTTCCAGCTTTGCTCTACATGATTCAGAATTTGCCACAGTGTACTGCCTCCTAACTAATCCCATCCCCCCACCACTGCCACTGATCCCATCAACCCCCAGCATTGCCACTCATCATACCCCCCTCCCCCAGCATTGCAACTAATGCCAGGAGTCCTGGGATCCCTAGGAGTTTTCTGCCTATTGATGGGTCCCTTCACCTCCCCAGTCCATGGTGTGCAGGCAGTGAGGATATGATGTGCTATAACCTTTAGCAACCGATCAATTAGCAGTAATGTTTTGTTTTTTGACCTGCAGTAGTCCTGCATTTCAGGCACTGACAGCAGTCTTCTTTCACTTTTATTTTAGTCTCGGCTGACATTAGTACTGTACCCCTGCATACCACCTCTGCTACCTTGAGACAGATGATGCTAATCATCTGTACAGCACTGGATCTATTATTTTTTAAAGCAGACCTACCCTTCAAGTCCAGGTTTACTTTAAGGGATTACATTAAATGGAGACTGGAAGACAAATCAGCTGTAACTGCACATATCAGGGCTAGAGATCATCTACTTAAATGCACAAAACATTAGTATTTTACACCACACAAGTAGAAGGGGAATAGTGCAGACAGCGAGTAAATGAATAATCATGCTGGCTAGTGTTCACTTTGCTGTGGATCATATTATAAGAATAGATACATTGTTCCCTTTTTGTCAATGACTTATGGTAAATCAATGCTTTTTTTTTATTATTTTATGCTGTGGCTTCTGTGCGAGGGAAGTCTATAAGCTCCTTAATGCGGTGCTTTAAAATATTAATGCATGCTGAAAGCTTTTAGTGGATTTCATATTAAAGCTATAAATAACAGGAGACTTTTCTTGAAGGTGGATATTAAATTGTAGAATGGTGCATAGAATAGTCTATAGGTAAAGCAATTCATATGTGTTATTTTTGGCAAATGCTGACTTTATGTAATTAAATTAACAGAGCTAGCCTTGGCCCGAATTTCATCTCTAGATGAGACAGATTTGTCCTTGAAAATAACTGTGCACAATACAAATGTATTACCATGGCATAATGCAGAGGGTGTTCTGTATATAAAGCAAACATTTCGGCCAAACGGCTCTGGGGAACAGTGAGGTCATTCTAAACTCATTTTTGCTAACTTTGAAATTTTCATTCAGATTGGACAATGTTAAGGATATATACATATGTTACTTACCCGCAGTGCTTTGATTGCCATGTTTATCCTCCTGCCTTGTTATCCCCCTGAATTTGCAAGTCTGCAAATTTGAATGTATTTAAGTATGGAATGGGTCATGTTATTTTTTATCAACTACCACCCAGGCCACAGGCAACATATGGTATCTACTTCAGTTGTAGTTGAGTTGCAGAATACATTCTAAAAATAAAAACAACAAAATGTAAAATACAACTCTTAATGCACAATCCATGGGGAGACAGAGAGCAGCCTTTGGTTCTAAATACCGTAGATTATTGATCACTGTGTATGAAGTTACTCCTTTTTCATAGCTGCTAGGACTAATTAAATCACGTGACACCATTTTCCTTTCTTCCTTGCAAATTTTTCTTTCTTTCTTCCTCCCTCCCATTACATCATTTAAAATGTGTAGGGAGATGCGCCCGGTGTCCCGAAAAATGCAACTCTTTATGTGGGCTAAAGAACATTTATTGAAAGTGTACACATTCAATTTGAGCCATTGTGTTTCAGGGGAATTGCCTCCTCCTTCTTTGGGGCTGCTCTTTTATCCAGTTATTGTTCGTGGCTGACGGACAAAAAGGCAGGCGCAGGTTAGGAATCGCTGCAGCCTTTCAATTACTTTCTCGTTTTGCACTGTGATGAACCTTTTAAACTGCTCAGGGAAAGAGCAGCACATAATACATCAACGGATTTTTAATTCTGTTCAGCTATTCTTGTAATCCAGAAACGTCTGCTTTTGCAGCAGTTTGTTTGTGTGTATGCTCAGGACATCCAGCTGTGTGTATGCTCAGGACCAAGGGGGCCTATCATCACCACCCACCGTTGGGTTCAACCCATTAGAAGTGATTCCTTCCTCACTTCATTATGGAGCCACCTTCCAACTATTAGCGACCAATCAAATCAGTCCAGTGCGGTCTCCATCCCTAAACTAGGTATTTCAAAGTCCCCTGAAAGTTGTAAGCATCTCTTTTTTAAATAGGTTTCATGCTTTCTAGGCAGTAAATTTGTTTAACAAAATAGAGAAGTTAAAGTGATTGTAAAGGATCGTGTTTTATTTTTTTAAAATAACAAACATGTCATACTTACCTCCACTGTGCAGTTCATTTTGCACAGAGTGGCCCCAAACATCCTCTTCTGGGGTCCCCCAGCGGCTCTCACGGCTCCTCCCCACATCAGATAACCCTCTAGGAGAAGCGCTCTCCCGAGGGGTTTACCTTGTGGGTGCGCTCCCGAGTCCAGCATTTGCGTCCACAGACACGAATGCCGGACTCAGCCCCACCCACGGGTCCTGCATAATTGGATTTGATTGACAGCAGCGGGAGCCAATGGCTATAACAACCATGTCATACTTACCTCCACTGTGCAGCTCGTTTTGCACAGAGTGGCCCCGAACCTGCTCTTCTGGGGTCCTTTGGCGGCTCTCTCAGCTCCTCCCCACATCAGATAACCCCCTGGGAGAAGCGCTCTCCCAGGGAGTTACCTTTGCCGGCGCGCTACCGATTCCAGCATTCGGCATCCATAGACGCCGAATGCAGGACTCGGCTCCACCCCCGGCGCGTGCATCATTGGATTTGATTGACAGCAGCGGGAGCCAATGGCTGTGCTGCTATCAATCTATCCAATCAACAGCCCAGAACCCGGGCAGAGAGAGACAGCACATTGCCGTGGGACAAGTTTGAGGGTTCAGGTAAGTAAAACGGGGGGGGGGTCACTGAGAGGTGTTTTTTCACCTTAATGCATAGGATGGACCTTTACAACCCCTTTAAGGTGAAAAAACATGAAGGCTTACATCCCCTTTAAATAAGAAATAAACCTGGACATAAAAGGAAAAGAAAAGTAAATTAAAGAAATTAAAAATATTTGATGAGCCTGGATAGGTTTTTGGGTACTAAAACCGATAGGTCTGTTGATCTAAAGTGGTTTAGGCTGGTAAAAATTAACTCTGTGGGCCTGCTTTTCATGCAAAGTGAGGTGAAACTGAAGTGATGATGTCCGATAACAATGGTGGCCTCAGCTACATACTCCAACATCACCAATGGGCCACCACACTTAATATTCATTATATGTAATGCCACAGAAGACCGTCTGTGGAAATACTATAGGAGATGGTCAGACACTGTGGAAATGGGTTTGGTCGGAGAACAGATACGTGTTGCCGAATACATACAGAGACTGGGGACATGTTAAAAAAGATTGTGAAAAAATTACTGCAATTACAGTCCCTTCACAAATCAATGCCACCCGCTCCTCCAAATCAATGCCACCTGACTGACAAGTACCAAAGGTCCGAAGGTTGGACACCCGAGCCTTACAACGTGTAATAATGTATAATAACACATTCAACTTCACCTTTCTTCAATCTGTTAAGCAACATTAAATGCGGTTATAGGTTTCTACAGTTTGTATGTAGCTCTTTTTCCAAACCAATGCAATGGTTTGGTGTGAACAAGGCACATAGACAACTATTGCATTCGCCTTGTCCTTGTGTTAAGGCTGCTTTAATCAATGCAGCTCATTGCTCTTGGTGTGAATGGACTCTAAAGGTAACCTGTCCTCTTGGGGCCCATCTGTTCTGGACAGTATCACAAAGGAATTGTATAATGACCCCACACTGCATACTAGTTCCAATGCAGGGACATTCTAATAGTCTGTTACTGAGTGTCTTCACTTTATAAATCAGAGCATTTAGGATTGTGACTTGTTGTTCAACAAGTATGCAGTTTTATTTTTTCTGAGTAGATACAAAATAAAATCCAGTGCTGATTTGATTTGTTTTTATGAATTTCAGGGCTGATCATTGTGCCCAGTGCTGGTGTTGGGATTGTGCTAGGTGGTTACATCATCAAGAAACTTAAACTGAGCGCAAGAGAATCTGCAAAGTTGGCCATGATCTGTAGTGGTGTGTCCCTGCTCTGTTTCTCTACTCTGTTCATTGTGGGATGTGAGAGCATCAATCTTGGTGGTATTAATATACCTTATACTACTGGGTAGGTATACACTTTCATGACCATGTTTGTTTCCAATACAGTTTTAGTTATACACTGGCCTTGCTATGAGCTTTCTGCACAGAGCTGTATTTCAAATAGACATCCATCATAGACACTTTTGTGTTTTCTTTTACCAGAAATGTTTGTGGCTACACAGTTTACAGCAATTTGTATAAAATATATATAAAATACACATCATATCTAATTAGAAAAGTAATTTTTCTTCTGATTTTGTTGGAGTTAATCATTATTATAACCCACCTCTTCAATTACGTAGTTATGATCTGGAGCACCATTCCAAAAGCACATGGGACCTAGTAATATTCCAAAAGCACATGTGACCTATTGATGTGGGTATTCATGTACAGCTGCTCCCTCTCTTTGCAGTTTTAAGCTTCCCCCAAAACTACAGTTTTACCATCAACTTCAGTATCCTCTTCCGCTCCATCAATTCTTTAAAACCTTGCTCTACCTTAAAAGGAACTCGGGATGCTTGTCACAAGTCAGACACTCACAAAGTAGAGAACCAAGAACAAGTATGATAACCCCATAGAGTGCATCTTCAGAAACAGGTCAGCAAAGGCAGCTTATAGATTTCTATCCTTATAGTTTACCTTAAAAATATAACTAAAGGCAAACCTTTTTATTTTAGTTTTGGATAGAGTGGAAAGGGATTAGAGTGCTTGTCAGTTTTTATTGCTGTCTGTGCCTTAGTTAAGGAGATTCACCCTCTCTATTTGTCCTGTATACCATTATCATTGATAGTAAACGTAAAAGAAAATCACAAATTTTGGGTTGTTCCCAGAAAAGAGGGGAATTCTTCCAATGGGGACACTAGTTCTGGTGACCTGTGGGTCCCCAAAGAATTCCCTTAATTTGCAGGGATTGCTCTCACTTCCTGTTTGGCTATGGGACAGGAAGTGAAGGGAAATCTCCGCAATGGGACACAGATGGCAAAAAAAAAAAAAATAAAATCTGACGGGGGTTACAACCCTCCCTTACTCTATCCAAAATGAAGAAAAAAGTTTTGCTATAGTTCTACTTTAAGTTATTCATCTGGAATAAGCAATTCATCAGAGTGGTGGCAGCCTGTTTAAGTTACTATATTCAAAAATCAGGAGCAACTACAAGATCAGTATTTAAGAAAAGCCCCTTAAGGAATATCTTTTACTTTTATGAAGACATTTTCCTGAAACTGCTCCCTCTCACCCTCTTATGCCATGAATAGTTGCCAGTAGAGACCTCAGATTAGTAAGCAAACTTTTCAAAAGGTTGCAGCCTATGCCAGGTTGGATGGCTCTGCTATCTTCTCTGCCAAGCACCTGCATCTTTTCTACATCGATTGTAAGTCGTTTACCTGCAAGCCTGCAACTAAGTAGACGGCTCTTCCATTATAAGGAGCAGTTAGTATAGAAATATTGTTATCCTCTAAAGTAACCGTGTCATGGCAGAAATGCAGGGGTTGCAATTGCTGACCTCCTACTGAAAATTATTTATGCTGACCCACTTGTATCAATAATTTCTCAGGCCTTGACTGGTAACAAATATGCAAATCAGAAAGTCAGAGTAAAATCATTATCTGCACGCTTGTTCTAGGTCAGTATTGAAATAAAGAGATCAGAATGACAGCCAAGCAACCAGCATTATCAGAAGGAATTCATCAGTCTCAGTCTCCATATATGTCACGTTTCCTGTAATTCAACTATGCTTAATTTTTCTAACACTGTATTGTCATTTATATATTTAATCAACCAGCAAAAGGAAATAGAAGAACGTTTTTAACTTCATTTTGAAGTCTTGGCGTATGAAATCATTTTGTCTTCACGGTAGTACACAATTTGTAGTAAGTGTAAAATGTTCTCCTTTCCTTCTCAGCCCCACGTTAACGATGGCACACAGGAATCTAACAGGTGGCTGTAATGTTAACTGTGGTTGTAAAATCCATGAATACGAGCCAGTGTGTGGATCGGATGGAATTACATACTTCAATCCTTGTCTTGCTGGATGCAGCAATGTGGGGAATCAAAGCATTGCAGTAAGTACAAAATGTGAACTACTCGCCTACTGACTGCTTGGAAGTCAAGACAGATCCTTATATTTATGAGATTATGACAGTGGGGCGTATTTTTAAAGCAGTGAATGTGATGTTTACTGCATGCTCAGAGTGCATTCATGGAGAATCATTCATCATAATAAAGCACATCTACCTGCACATGCACTGGGTTAAACAACCATCACTGCTTATTCAGTGCACACTTACTAGAGAACCATTCACCAATGCCTCATTGGACATGGAGAATGGCTTTCTGGTAAATGTGTAGTGAATGTTGCCTAATTCAGTACATGTGCAAACAGATGTGTTTTATGAACATGGTGAATGGTTCTCTAGTGTTGATGGGCTTTGGACTTGTGTTGATGGCATCAAATTGACATTGGTTTAAGATGCTTCTGAGATCATCATATATCAATGACATGTGACATGTTTTTGCAATAACTTTACCTGCTGTTGAGCTCCATCTAACCTGCTACAAGTAGGTCTGGCATTTCCATAGATCTGTATGGGAATGCAAAACCTGTCTATTGCGAACAAAAGCTCATTGACACAGGACCCAATACACATTTGCCTGCACTGAATCAGGCAAACTTCCCAGACCTTCACCAATGCTTGTACTTCAATGGAAAAAGGGTTCTTACTGTTCTATTCACCCTATTCATAATTTTTAGAATGTGCATAGACTTGTATGGGAATGAAAAACCTGTCTGATGCAAATAAAACATCGACACATGCCCCAAAACACATTTTCCTGCAATGAATTAGGCAAAGTTCTTTGAGCTTTACCAATGCTTGCTGTTCAATAGAAAATGGTTCTTACTGTTGTATTCACCCTATTCATAAGTTTTAGAATGTGAGACTGAGACAAAGCTTGAGTTCAGACTGAGAGATGAGTGTTGGCTTTTGGTTTTATCTGTGCTGTGTGAAGTTACTTTCTTCAAACAACTAACAGCTTTTGGGCAGAAAAAAATGCTTAATGTGCCTAAATGCGTGAAAATGCACCTGAATGCTAGACACATTTAGTGTAAGCGTTCATTCATTTGGCCAGAAAAAAATATATTTTGGCCGATGGAATGTATAAATGCTAAAATCTTTTAGGTGTGTTTGTTAAGCTGCATTTTCCTGCCAGGCGTAAAAGGCAGAGGAAAAATTCAAACACCCAGTGTGCATGAGCCCTTATGCCGCGTACACACGACCGGACTTTACGGCATACTTGGTTTGGCGGGCAGGAGTCCATCGGACAATTCAAACGTGTGTGTGGGCTCCAGCGGACTTTTTTTCCCCAAAAGTTTGACGGACCTAGAAATGAAACGTTTCAAATCTTTTTGATGGACTCGAGTCTGTATGCTAGTCCGACGTACAAAAACCGACGCTAGGGCAGATATTGGCTACTGGCTATGAACTTCCTTGTTTTAGTCCGGTCATACGTCATCACGTACGAATCTGTCGGACTTTGGTTGATTGTGTGTAGGCAAGTCCGTTCATTCGGAAAGTCCGTCGTAAAGTCCGTCGAAAAGTCCGCAGGACAAAGTCTGCCGTAAAGTCCGCTCATGTGTATGCAGCATTAGAACAACAGAAACAAGAAAGGACCACAGAAACCCGATCCTTCTCCTATACTCCATAACATAGAGGGGCATGGTTCTTCAGTCCTTGGAGCTCGCTAATAACAATATGACTGATAATAGTCAGCACAGGCAAAGATTACAGGATGATTACAAGGAAAAAAATGTACGTTACGGTACTGACATACCTGAATATATTAGTGCAAAAAACTTTAAAAACTCAGTTTTCAGGTTCTTCTAAGTGCATCAAAGATAAAAGTATACAGTGGGGACAGAAAGTATTCAGACCCCCTTAAATTTTTCACTCTTTTTTATATTGCAGCCATTTGCTAAAATCATTTAAGTTCATTTTTTCATCATTAATGTACACACAGCACCCCATATTGACAGAAAAACACAGAATTGTTGACATTATTGCAGATTTATTAAGAGAGATAAACTGAAATATCACATGGTCCTAAATATTCAGACCCTTTGCTGTGACACTCATATATTTAACTCAGGTGCTGTCCATTTCTTCTGATCATCCTTGAGATGGTTCTACACCTTCATTTGAGTCCAGCTGTGTTTGCTTATACTGATTGGACTTGATTAGGAAAGCCACACACCTGTCTATATAAGACCTTACAGCTCACAGTGCATGTCAGAGCAAATGAGAATGATGAGGTCAAAGGAACTGCCTGAAGAGCTCAGAGACAGAATTGTGGCAAGGCACAGATCTGGCCAAGGTTACAAAAAAAATTCTGCTGCAATTAAGGTTCCTAAGAGCCCAGTGGCCTCCAAAATCCTTTAATGGAAGACGTTTGGGACGACCAGAGCCCTTCCTAGAGCTGGCCGTCCGGCCAAACTGAGCTATCAGGGGAGAAGAGCCTTGGTGAGAGAGGTAAAGAAGAACCCAAAGATCACTGTGGCTGAGCTCCAGAGTTGCAGTCGGGAGATGGGAGAAAGTTGTAAAAAGTCAACCATCACTGCAGCCCTCCACCAGTCTTGGCTTTATGGCAGAGTGGCCCGACGGAAGCCTCTCCTCAGTGCAAGACACATGAAAGCTAAAAAACACCTGAAGGACTCCAAGATGGTGAGAAATAAGATTCTTTGGTCTGATGAGACTAAGATAGAACTTCTTGGCCTTAATTCTAAGCGGTATGTGTGGAGAAAACCAGGCACTGCTCATCACCTGTCCAATACAGTTCCAACAGTGAAGCATGGTGATGGCAGCATCATGCTGTGGGGGTGTTTTTCAGCTGCAGGGACAGGACGACTGGTTGCAATAGAGGGAAAGATGAATTCTGCCAAGTACAGGGATATCCTGGACGAAAACCTTCTCCAGAGTGCTTCTCCAGTTCTTCTCAGACTGGGCCGAAGGTTTACCTCCCAACAAGACAATGACCCTAAGCACACAGCTAAAATAACGAAGGAGTGGCTTCACAACAACTCCATGACTGTTCTTGAATGGCCCAGCCAGAGCCCTGACTTAAACCCAATTGAGCATCTCTGGAGAGACCTAAAAATGGCTGTCCACCAACGTTTACCATCCAACCTGACTCATGGCTGTATTAGATCAAAAGGGTGCTTCTACTAAATACTGAGCAAAGGGTCTGAATACTTAGGACCATGTGATATTTCAGTTTTTCTTTGTTAATAAATCTGCAAAAATGTCAACAATTCTGTTTTTTTCTGTCAATATGGGGTGCTGTGTGTACATTAATGAGGAAAAAATGAACTTAAATGATTTTAGCAAATGGCTGCAATATAACAAAGAGTGAGAAATTTAAGGGGATCTGAATACTTTCCGTCCCCACTGTATATACAAATTCACAAATTTTTATTAAATACAATAAAAATAATCCCATAAATAAAGGCCTGTTACATCCAACACAAACCCATAACGTTTTAAGTATGTTTCACTGTCTTCAAATTCACACAGGTTACAGTGTAGAAATATCTTATATCTCCTTGACAGGATAACCCGCTGGATCAGGAGATGATATTAGTTTAGATGCTATACCTGCCCCGGTGAGATACCAAATACATTGCCCAGTCTAGATAATGTTTGGGTTAATTCCAGATGGTTTAGGGTAGGCAGAGGCGATATTTCGTCTTTTTTAACAGCATCCATATATGTGTGTAAACGTCTGAATAATGGTAATTAGGGATGAGCCGAACACCCCCAGTTCGGTTCGCAGCAGAACATGCGAACAGACAAAAAATTTGTTCGAACACGCGAACACCGTTAAAGTCTATGGGACACGAAAAATCAAAAGTGCTAATTTTAAGGGTTAATATGCAAGTTATTGTCATAAAAAGTGTTCGGGGACCTGGGTCCTGCCCCAGGGGACATGTATTAATGCAAAAAAAAGTTTTAAAAATGGCTGTTTTTTCAGTAGCAGTGATTTAATAATGCTTAAAGTGAAACAATAAAAGTGAAATATTCCTTTAAATTTCGTACCTGGGGGGTGTCTAAGCCTGTAAAGTGGAACATTTTTCCCGTGTTTAGAACAGTCCCTGCACAAAATGACATTTCTAAAGGAAAAAAGGTAATTTAAAAGTACTCGCGGCTATAATGAATTGTCTATGGGAGAAATCAAAAGTGCTAATTTTAAAGGCTTATATGCATGGTATTGTCATAAAAAATGTTTGGGGACCCGCGTCCTGCCCCAGGGGACATGAATCAATGCAAAAAAAAGTTTTAAAAATGCCTGTTTTTTCGGTAGCAGTGATTTTAATAATGCCTAAAGTGAAACAATAAAAGTGAAATATTCCTTTAAAATTTGTACCTGGGGGTGTCTATAGTATGCCTGCGAAGTGGCGCATTTTTCCTGTGTTTAGAACAGTCCCTGCACAAAATGACATTTCTAAAGGAAAAAAAGTCATTTAAAAGTACTAGCGGCTATAATGAATTGTCGGGTCCCGGCAATACAGATAAAAGTCATTGAAAAAAACGACATGGGATCCCCTCCCAGTCCATTACCAGGCCCTTTGGGCATGGTATGACTATTAAGGGGAACCCCAAACCAAAATTTTAAAAAAATGGCGTGGGGGTCCCCCCAAAAATCCATACTAGACCCTCATCCGAGCACACAACCTGGCAGGCCGCAGGAAAAGAGGGGGGACGAGAGAGTGCCCCCCCTCCTGAACCGTACCAGGCCACATGCCCTCAACACGGGGAGGGTGCTTTGGGGTAGCCCCCAATGCACCTTGTCCCCATATTGATGGGGACAAGGGCCTCATCCCCACAACCCTTGCCCGGTGGTTGTGGGGGTCTGCGGGCAGGGGGCTTATTGAAATCTGGAAGCCCCCTTTAACAAGGGGACCCTCAGATCCCGCCTCCCCCAAGTCCATTCATCTTCTTCTATGGCTTTGTCGACGGACCGAAAAAAAAAAAAACCACCACTGATCCGCTTCTGATCCGGGTGAGATACCCGGGTGACCCCGCCCCCTCTGACCCACGGGGACTTCCCAATGGCTTCCCCGGGGTGTTAGAGGGGGCTGGGACACCCGTGTACGTCTACGCTAATTGTATTCATATGTAATTTTCCACAACTAGGTGTCTTATGCCCCGGTCGGATTTTCTGACGGAAAATGTGTGATAGGACCTTGTTGTCGGAAATTCCGACCGTATGTAGGCTCCATCACACATTTTCCATCGGATTTTCCGACACACAAAGTTTGAGAGCAGGATATAAAATTTTCCGACAACAAAATCCGTTGTCGGAAATTCCGATCGTGTGTACACAAATCCGACGCACAAAGTGCCACGCATGCTCAGAATAAATAAAGAGATGAAAGCTATTGGCCACTGCCCCGTTTATAGTCCCGACGTACGTGTTTTACGTCACCGCGTTTAGAACGATCAGATTTTCCGACAACTTTGTGTGACCGTGTGTATGCAAGACAAGTTTGAGCCAACATCCGTCTGAAAAAATCCTAGGATTTTGTTGTCGGAATGTCCGAACAAAGTCCGACCGCGTGTACGGGGCCTTATAGAAAATAGTGGCCAACCTGATGCACAAACTTCCCCCCAACTTCATCACAGAGCAGGTCCTTGTCCTGGTGAAGAGGATACAGAGCCCCCCAGTGGTTTAAATTCTGCATTGTATGGGCCAGTTAATTCTAGGCAGTCTTTCAGCACCAATAAGGCTACACAATTATGGTTACAGTTTTACAGCACAGACTTTAAAGTGAGCCTGTCAGGACCTAAAATGTGTCAAAGGTAGCAAAGTATTGTAGAATAGTTACAATGTAGTATCTGTGTTATGCTAGTCAAACACTAATGGAAATGTTAACCTTAAGAACGTTCCTTTAATTTTCTAATCATTAGTGCCAAATTGATGTTTGTTTTCGGGCCACAGTGACAAGACAATTCAAAGGAGCAGGTTGGAAAGTCCTTTTTGAAGGATTTTCTGACAATGTATGTGTTTTTTGTTCCATAAAGTCCATTTGTTCCAAAATCGAATGTTAAAAACAAATGAAATTTTGAAATATTTTGGAACAACGTTTGTCAAATCGTTGGAAGGTGCTGGGAATTTTCAAATGTTTGTACAAATGTTCTTTTAAAAATCTAATAGCGTATTGGTCGGCTTTAGTTTTCAAATCAATGTCCTGTGGATCTCCTAGGATCCTAGGCTCGGGCTGTACATGCACTTCTTCCCTAGGTAGGATAAAGCCAGGTAGACCAGGCCAAACAAACCCCCTACCATTAACTTGTTATATGGCAGAATTTCAGTGCAGTAAAAGCTTTGGCATTAGAAAGTTGAATGACAGGAGTGGGACTTATCACTGGAAGTGGGAGAATAGTTTTCACTTTGGCAGAAGTTGAGGACCTATGTACAGTTTAGGATCTACCCTGTTTCCCCGAAAATAAGACCTAGCGTGATTGTCAGTGATGGCTGCAGTATAAGCCCTACCCCCCAAATAAGCCCTACCCTGTTTCCCGGAAAATAAGCCCTACCCTGGAAATAAGACCTACAAGGACTTTACTTAGGGCTTATTTGGGGGGGTAGGGCTTATATTGCAGCCCTCACCGACAATCACGCTAGGTCTTATTTTCGGGGAAACAGGGTATGAGGACTCCAAAGGGTACATAGAGATTGATTTGAATACTTACTCAGGTACTTGAGGTTGCACTTTAGCACTGTTACGTTTCAGACCTGGTCAATTTCACAGTTATGTCTACAGTTTAATGTAAAAGTATAAATATCCAAAAAAGTTAACCTGTCGTCTTTCTGAAGATTGATTTTTCCTAGATGTAATACTGACACTTTGATTCTGGCAATTTGGCTTAAAGGACAACCGTTTCTTTATCTTTTACAGGCATTACCAATACGTATTCCATCTACATATTTTAAACAGAGCCAGAAGTTAATTTTTGATTTTATTTGGGCATATAAGCAGCCTCGGTTACAGCGTAATCAACTAACACTTCCCAAGAGATATGGGGGGGGTTAGCAGTGCCAGATATACGCAAATACTATCAAGCTATACACCTGAGCAGGGTAATTGATTGGAATAGACATAGAGACTTCAAACTCTGGGTACAGATTGAATACGCTCAGTCACCCGTCCCATTAGGAAGAGCGTCTTGGTGCTCGGCCTACCTTCCTAGAGAACTCACCAAACATCCTTTAATAGGCAATACTGTCAAACTCTGTTCGGCCTTGTTCCCCACTATTGGTATAACACCTGAGACTTCCCCTCTATATCCGATATTGGGAAACCCCTTTTTCCTCCGGGAACTGATGATGTGGCTTTTAGGCACTTATTGAATACGGGCTGTGTACAAGTATCCAGTTATATAAAGATGGGTGCATGGCTGACAATCCCGGAGTTGATGGAACAGGTAGATACCTTCAGATTAAGGTTCTGGAGTGCTCTTCAGGTTACCCACTTTCTCAACACTCTCCTAGCCCTGGAACAGGTTACCAGGTCCCTTACTATTTTTGAGAAATTCTGCTCGGAGATGGGAACAATGTCCCATACTTTATCGGCTAATTACGAATTATTAATTGTACCTACGGAAACAAACTCTTTGAATTGTGCCTGTGAATGGGAACGAGAGTTGGGTAAATCTTTTAGCGCAACACAACTACAACATATTCTTAAGTTTACGCATGGATCATCGATCTGTACGAAAATCTAAGAAACTAATTTTAAATTTTTTTTTCTCGGTGGTACAGAATGCCAGTGAGACTAAAGAAAATCTTCCCTGACTCCTCTGACTTGTGTTGGAGATGTCAAGGAGATAGAGGCACTATGCTACATATTTTTTGGAAATGCCCCAAATGTGAACTTTTGGACAGAGGTTAGACGTATTCTCCAAATTTTTACAGATCATATCATACCAGAAGATCCAGCCTTTTTTCTTCTGCACGCGTCTCACATACCAGAAAAGGTATACACGGAATCTATTATCCGTCTTCTTTTAGATGCCGTTAAGGCATGTGTTCCCCTGACATGGAAATCATCGCTACCCCCGACAATAGGGATGTGGTTGCGTAAAGTGAAAGAGATTAGCAAATTAGAGGAATTAGTTCTCTCTGCACGACACCAGCAGGAGCGCTACTCCTGGTCGTTATGGAATGGCTTTTTGGTCTCGGAGGAGGGAAGCACCCTCCTTGACTATAATTTGAACAGTTAGGGCTAGTATCTAAGGTTTTCATTTCAACCTTTTCCCTGCTGGGCAAGCACACTGGAGGTCTACCTACCTCCATCAATTGGCTTTATTTTCTTTTTCTTTCTTTCTTTCTTTCTTTCTTTCTTTCTTTCTTTCTTTCTTTCTTTCTTTCTTTCTTTCTTTCTTTCTTTCTTTCTTTCTTTCTTTCTTTCTTTCTTTCTTTCTTTCTTTCTTTTTCTTTTTTTCCCTCTTTCTTTTTTCCCCTTTCTTCTTTTTTTTGCTTTGTTTATTGTTAATATATAATGATATAAAACTGACTGGGACGGGTCCGGGACTATAGGGGAAGTAGTAGATAGGGTCCTTGGTTGATTATAAGGTAGGAGGCTACATATAGCTTTTTTTTTTTTTTTTAATGTGGTTCCTAGTGCTGAATGGGAGAGGAATTTTAGATGGTGACCCAATTTACTACACGGTTGATATAATGGTGTTCTAAACCTGAGATGTTGAAATGTAATGGTGTGTTGTGTTTTTCTCCTATGTATGTTCTCAAATGTGTCCTATGACTAAATAAATAAAATAATTGATAAAGGACAACTGTTCTTTTAACAGAAACGTCTCTAAGCTGCCTGATTCCTCCTGAATGAACCTGCACTAACACCCCCATTCCAGCCTCATACATACCCAGTAGCATTTCTTGCCCAAGTCCTGTGCAGGGTTTTCTTCATGCAGGGTAGAATTCCTCTTCAGTGCCGGCTTGCTATGAAACATTTTTATGGGGCCATACCAGGAAGCAGCTCCAGCATCCACCAACAGCTCTATACAAGTCAGTAAGTGCTCAGTGTGCGATAATCTTTGCACAGAATGCACCTCTGCTACACAGGTAAGAATTGGGGTGGGGGTGTTAGTGCATATTAGTTCAGGAGGAGTGGGTGGTGAATTTAAGGATTTCTATGAGTCGTATAGTTGTCCTTTACATGCTCTAAATCAGCCTTTTTCAACCAGGGTGCCTTGAGGTTTCTTCGGGGGGGGCCTTGGCAAAATGCCTAAAAGTTGATCAAAAAGTATATACAAGCCAGCAGGTGGATCAAGCCTGCCCTTTAGTTACACGAAGTCACAGGTTTTCATTATGCATCATTGCAACGAGACACTGGCATCCTAACCAACAATGATATCATCAGTTGATAAAGAGGATTTCTTTTGCCTCCACAGCATTCTTGTTTCACCCTCCTGTGCTCCTCTCCCTCAGCACTGCAGTCACAGCTGACTGATGGAGAGAAATTGATGAAGAAGAGAAACATTGGAATACTAATCAGTACCAGTGCGCAAAAGTGTATTCGCTTTGGAAGAATAAATCACCTCTAACATTAGGTGTCCTACGTGTGGATGTTGTTGCATTGTGTAAAACTATTAAAATAGTTTTTACATTTTAGAATGGGGTTCCTTGGTACTCTCCATAATTTTAAAGGGTGCTTTGACTGAAAAAAGGGTTGAGAAATATTGCTCTAAATCACTGACTCAGAAGCAAAAACTTCTGGTTTTTGCTAGATTGCATATTTGCTCAAAATGAGTAGGTCAGACATATTAAAGCCAGTAGTTCAGCAGTGCAGCCACTTAACTAACATTTTCAGAAGGTCAGCAATGGCAGCCCCTGTATTTCTGTCATGACCAATTTACTTGCAGATTCACTTTTACTGTAATGTTAATCAACCGTCCCAACATATGAGTCCAACATACCTTTTATCATTTATTATGATCTTGTTCACAGAATGACTGTCTTCAGAGACTGAGAGCAGTGAGGACCCTGTAATAACTAAAGGCATTTTGAAAGGCAGCCAGGCCTAAAAGCTGTTCAGAGAAGATATCACTTTCTGGACAGGGATGATTTCACTATGCAGGATGTAAGCCCATGGCATGTTGGCATTTCAGTGATTCAAAGCTGAGCCAAGGCAACCTGAGAAGCCTGCACCACGCTAGGTTATTGTGACACTGTCTGGACAGCCGTGAGAACTCTTTTTTGGTTCTACCTACCTTTTACTCCTCGCTGTGATCGTGATTACAAGACTGTACCTTCTGTCATCATATCAGCTGTGTTTTTACAGAATAGTGTTCTTATTCCAGGCTTTGACTTGACATGCCCTGGTAGCTCAGATCCTGTTTCCAATTAGTTACTGGCATTTATTTATATAGAAGGATCAGTGTAACCGATTGAAACAAGAGAGGTATATTCTCTCAACAAGTTGTCTAACCTTAGACATACTGACTACCAGCTGGACAGCGTATTCATATTAGGAATGTGCTGAAGCATTTCTTTCCCTGCTTGAGGAAATCTATTTAATATTAGTCATAAGTTAAAGGGCACCTGCCAGTTTGTAAAAGATGTGCCACAGAATAGAGGGACAAGAAACAGAATATACTTTACTAGTTATGATAGTTTTAATGTATTATGGAAGTGCGGTCTATAAGAGCCGTTAATCCAGGATATGAAATATGTATATGGAGTTGACACCTGCCACCAAAGCAGTGGCTGTTTTTTTAGTAAAAGTAAAAGTTGGATCAGGTTTGTTTTGGTCTCTGAAGCCTAGGCTAGGTAGAGTAAGGGTGGGCTCCCTGGCCGCTACTCCATGCAAGGTTTCCCAGTCTTGGAAGGAACAGCAGTGTTTAAAAAAGGTTCCTGATTACAGAGTGTGTTTGAGCGTATGAGGGTAGAGCTTGCCAGCTGGCCAAAGCCCTGACTTTGCTCTTCTGTTGGATATAGCCCTGTGTGGAAAAAGCTGATTTGTCCTGCTTGCTAAATACAAATGAGAAGGAAACCCTGAAAAATACACTGCTGGGTTAAAAGTAATCAAAACAAGGCCAGAGGAGTCTTTACTGATTCATCCTCATGCATGTGTAAATTTCTACTTGAACTACTGAGCTCACTAAACAACCTCTTCCACAGCCTAACCTAACAGTGCATTACAGTAAGGTATCAAAAGCCCTAACTTGTCTATTTGCCTGCTTATCCTTTGCAGTGTCTGCTGCAAATAGATGTACCATTACAAGACACACTTGTATCTACACCCTTACCACAATATCAGCACAGTTATATAAACGTCAAATATAACTCTTTCTTCTTGTGTCTGTTGCAGGTAAGAAATTACACTGAATGTGCCTGTGTCCAAAGTCGGCAGGTCATCACTCCACCCACAGTGGGCCAACGCAGCCAACTCCGAGTGGTCATTGTCAAGACCTATCTGCATGAAAATGGTTATGCTGTGTCAGGGAAATGCGATCGGACCTGCAATACACTCATTCCATTTCTGATATTTCTCTTCATTGTTACTCTCATCACAGCATGTGCACAACCCTCAGCCATCATTGTGACTCTCAGGTGAGTTCACATATATTCAGGAGCTTTGTATATGGGCATATCTGTAGATGATTGGGCCTTATAGGGCCTCCTGATGCATCAACCAACCACCTACATGGCATTCCCACATAACAAACAATGACTATTAATCCAGCAAAATAATTATTTTCTGATACATTGTTTTTTAATGTTATTATCTAACGTCATTTCAGTAAAGCATATTCTGGTCAAAAAAAGGCAAAGGTTCATTCAGTGTTGTAAGATGGAAGGTTTTAGACATACAAATAAAACACGTAATTGGGGCCAAAGTGCTCCTTTAGACTTGCAGTTGAGGGGGCATTAAAAATGTGTGGTTGAGCAACATTTTAAGCGCCCCCTCTTAAGCTGAAAAGGCAGCAGATGGGGCTGTTCACATGCAGTTCTCTCTCATGTCGCATTCGGCAGGCAGTACCCCAGTGGTGGCTAGTGCTCAAAATTTTTAGGGGGAGGGGAACAGACTGAAAAATTCAGAAAAATACTGAAACAAAAACATTGATTGCAGCCTCATTGTGCCCAACATATGCAGCCACTGTGCCCATCATATGCAGCCACTGTGCCATCAAATGCAGCCACTGTGCCCGTCAAAAGCAACCAACTGTGCCCAGCAAATGCAGCCACTCTGCACATCATATGCAGCCAACTATGCCCATAATATGCAGCCAACTGTGCCCATCATATGCAGCCAACTGTGCCCATCATATGCAGCCAACTGTGCCCATCATATCTAGACTCTGTGACCAGCAAATGCAGCCAACTGTGCCCATCATATGCAGACTCTGTGCCCAGCAAATGCAGCCTCTGTGCTCATCAAATGCAGCCAACTGTGCCCCATCAATTGCAGCCTCTGTGCCCTGCAAATGCAGCCAACTCTGTTCCATCAATTGCAGCATTTGTGCCCATAATATGCAGCCACTGTGCCCCCCCGCCCGCTGTCTGCCCATCACTTACCCCATTTACCTTACTTGCTAGGCGGCCAATGGGATCGCCTCTGCCTTCAGCCAATCAGGTGCCTGGTATTACATCTGCGCCTCCTGATTGGCTGAGAGGAGGTTCTGTGTTAGAAAACAAATATTAATTTACTTTGCTAACACATCTGGGTGCACTGCGAGCGCAATGGTTTGTGCTCGTAGTGCACCTTTTTTGAAGCCTATTAGAGCCCCAAAAAGGGGCCGGACGCCTGAATAGGGGGTGGCTACAGTGGCCATTGATAGATTCATGCAATGCATGAATCCATCTATACTGCACAGAGGGGGTGGCTGGAGAGAGGGGGCGGCCCCCGTGCGCCCTTAATGGATGCACCGCCATTGCAGTACCCCAAATGAATCCAAGATTTTCATTCAAATGGGGAAGCACCATAAGCACCCTACAAGCACATGCCATGCTTGTGGTTTGCAGCGCATTGGCACAGCAATTATGTGGTTACAACAGGCGGACTAAGTGAAACCCAAGACCCTGAAGTCACTATATCTGGTCTCACACAGTAGACAGAACATGGAAATGCAATTATTTTAGTAAATATAAACTGCTACATACCTTTTTCTCATCAGCAGTATATAGCAGTCTTGTGGATAAAGCTTGGAGGAGGAGTTTTCATTCTCCCCTGATTGTCCTATAAGGATGCAGTACCCCTGACCCTCTGTCTGGACAGTGCTGAATGGCCCTGTGCTGATCACATGCACTCTCCCAGGAAAAAAAAAAAAGGATATGTATCATATAAGCTTACAGAAGGGTAGTGGGTGGAAAGCGATAATGAAATGAGTTACATATGTTACATATACCTTACCCAACCTTTTTACCCCAGAGGAATCTTTTAATAACTTTCTGGTGTCAGGGAACCTCCTCTTAAAATTAATTCATTGGGGTGGAGGGTTGGGGGTGAGTGGGATTAATGCCCCTTAGATCCTTAGATTGGTGGTCAGTAAGAAAAATGCCATTTACATTGGTGGTGGCCCGTGAAAATAATGCTCATCTTACAGTAATGGTCAGTGGAAAGAACTTCCCTCCTTACAGACCACTAAAAAGATCATTGGTGTCATGCTGGTAGCTTTGCCAAGTGGAATTGGACATATTGAACATTGAACTATGCAGGCACCATCGGAGGGGAGGTCAATCAGCCACAGCTCAAGAAACCCCCAGCAACCTCTGGAGGAACCCTAGGGCTTCATTGATCCCCAACTCAGAAAAGCTAGTTTACAGTAACAGTATATGCCTCATAAGAGAGTGGAGAAGGAAGCAATATTAGGTCAGTTTTGGCTTGGTTCACACTATAGCGTGTCAGGAACACGGGAACAACCGCAGGCCTGCCTGATATGTGAGAGAAACATGCTGCTGTTTAGCAGACACACAGAGGGGGGGTGCCATTCATTTTTAAAGACACCCCCACGCATTGGCAACCACAGCGTGATTTTGTGCATGCTAAACCACCTGGTGCCACACAATTTCAAAAAAGGGTCAGGGACTTCTTTCCCTGCGTTTCTACGGATAGATCAGCCCATTGAACTGAATGGGCTGCCCTAAACACAGATAAATGCACATATTCACCAGCACACCATGGATCGTCAAATGTCCAAAGCTTTTATTGCAGGAAGATCACATCACCAAAGAACAATCACTTGTTCTTTGGTGATGTGATCTCTCTGCAATAAAAGCTTTGGACGACATTTGACCATCCATGGTGTACTGGCGAATATGTGCATTTATCTGTGATGTATTCGGTATACAGCTGGTAGTCGCTGCTACTGGCAAGCCTTGTTCCAGGAAAGGGTGCGATGGGAATATAGACAAGTTTGCCCTAAACACAGAACGCATCTGTGCAGGTGTGAAACAGAGCTTTTCTGAAGAGGTGAGATGAAAGACCCATTCAGACGTATCCAGTACATTGTGATGTGGCAACGTGCATGCGTTAATATATGTTGTGTTAAGTGGCCTGCAGTGGATCATATATTGTGTAAATTGTATTATTGTAAATTGTTATATTACACAATTTAAACCACATTTAATGCTAAATGGGCGTGTAAAGTAAATTTGTACTCAATTGTAAACATTTAAATGTTAAAGCGGAGTTCCACACAAAAATGGAACTTCCGCTTTTTGGAACCCTCCCCCCCTCCGGTGTCACATTTGGCACCTTTCAGGGGGGAGGGGGGTGCAGATACCTGTCTAAGACAGGTATTTGCACCCACTTCCGGCATAGACTCCCATGGGAGTCTACGCCTCTTCCTGTCCCCACCACGCTGTCTCCTGGGAAACACACAGCTCCCAGGAGAGAGCGGGGACCACTTGGGACGCGCAGCGCGACTCGCGCATGCGCAGTAGGGAGCCGGAAAGTGAAGCCGCAGCGCTTCACTTCCTGATTCCCTCACCTAGGATGGCGGTGGCAGCTGCCGAGTACCGAGTGGGTTCTCGGCGTCGCCTGCCGACATCGCTGGACCCTGGGACAGGTAAGTGGCCATGTATTAAAAGTCAGCAGCTGCAGTATTTGTAGCTGCTGGCTTTTAATATTTTTTTTTTTTGGCGGTGTGGGTGGACCCCCGCTTTAAATATCTGCCTTTAAATTTTTGCTTGCAGATGATTGGATGTTTCACAGAGCTTCAACCTTATTCACTAAACTAAGAAAACATCTGCTTTACTAAATTAAGCTTCAATATAAACCCAGCTGTGTCAAAACCTGGACTTTTTCCTGTTTCAGGAAAAATAGGTAAACATACACCGTTTAACTACTTACTGCCCGCGCTGTAGCCGTAAGACAGCTGCACCACGGGCCTTAATTGCCGGGAGGGCGTCCATGGACGTCCTCCCTGTGGGTCGCATGCGGCGCGCTCTGTGATTACCGTGTGTAAGACTCGGCTGATCACAGATCCGAGTAAGGGGTCGATCCCGGCCCCTTACCACATGATCAGCTATCAGCCAGTGACGGCTGATCACGTGATGTAAACAGAAGCTCGGTAATCTGCATTTTTTTTCCTTCACGCTGACATCAGTCCCTCACTCAGAAAGCCACAGCTGTGCCCACCAGTGTCACCTGCCAGTGCCCACAGTGCCACCTATCAGTACCCACCAGTGCCACCTACCAGTGCCCACAGTGCCACCTACCAGTGCCACCAGTGCTGCCAATCAATGCCCATCAGTGTCTAATAATCAGTACAACAGATCAGTGCTGCCTATCAGTGTCACCTACCAGTGTCCATCAGTGCCACCCATCAGTGCCAACCATCAGTGTCCATCAGTGCCACCTATCAGTGTCGACTCATCAGTGTTTATCAGTGCCACCTATCAGTGCCCATTAGTGCCACCTTATCAGTGCACATCAGTGCCACCAATCAGTGCCCATCAGCGCAGCCTATCTGTGCCCATCAGTGCAGCCTCATCAGCGCACATCAGGGAAGGAGAAAAATTACCTGTTTTCAAAATTTTATAACAAACTATGATACAGTTTTGTGTTTTTTTTTCAAAATTTTGGTCCCTTTTTGTTTTATTTTAAATAAAAAACCTAGCAGCAATTAAATACCACCAAAAGAAAGCTCTATCTGTGTGAAAAAAAAGATAAAAATTTCATTTGGGTAAACTATAGCATGACCGCGCAATTGTCATTCAAAGAGTGAATTCAGATTCAGAGGTTCATTTATAAATGTTTTTACCCAAGATTCATGTATTTTTAAATTATATTTGGTTGGAGAATGTGTGGATCCTGGGTGAAAACAGTTAAAATTAGACCTCTTTTAATTAATACTATCTATTCACATTCAACTGGACTGACAAAGTTTATATTGTTACGATTAGCTATACTATGACAAGGATGAACGAGAACCTTCACAGACATTCTAAAGCCCAGTACACACGGTTCAAAAGTTGGCCAGTTCAGCAAGAACTGTTCAACTTCTTTTCCAATGTTTTTATTCAGAAAATTTTTAACAAGTACAATATCGACATTTACCATTTTAGTACGAAGTAATGGTACGGGTGACAAATCGGTTATGAGTCGGTTACATCACAAATTACCTTGTATTTATGTGAGGTTTTGTTTATCCTTGTCCTTATTTTAGGTTTATATAGTAAGGTCAGACCTTAACCGAAAAAATTAAACAAAGAACATAAAAAGGAAAACCTCCTCTAGGTGGTGCACAGGCATGCTCCAACACGTAGCACAGGGAACCGTTGGGGGAACCCCATCTCTCTCTGTCACCTCCACTAGGTGTAATCAACTAGTTTAACTTCTGAGTGGACCCAGGGGCCTTAATTGGTCCATTGGCCCTTAGAGGCAAATTCAGGTTGAAAGAAAAAAAGAGAGAGGAAAGGAATGATAGAAAGAAGAATAGAGGATAGTGTAGGGGGGGTGCACTCTGGCCCTGGAGAAAAGTACTCCCGAGCCACTCCCATCTCATTATGTAGCCGAGAGGTAGTTAATCCAGGGGTCCCATATTTTGTCAAATAAAGCTATCTTATTGTTTAAAACTGCAGAGGGGCATTCGTTCACCATTATCCATGACAGTTTAGATTTTAGCAAGTGAAAAGGGATCGTTGGGGATTTCCAAGATTTGGCAATCGATATTCTTGCTGCAACAAATATGAAGGCGATGAGTCTCTTCATGTGTTTCGATGTCCCCTCCACTGGGCGTCCCAACAGTGCCTGTAGGGGTGATTTAGTGAGATTCACTTGAGTCAGTGAATATATGAAATTGTATGTTCGTATCCAGAACCTTCACACTTTTGGGAATGTCCACCATGTATGGAACATGGTGCCGTCTATGCTACATCCCCTGAAGCACTGTGCGGAGGCCCCCGGGACAAAGGTTGCTACCTTCGCTGGAACCATATACTACCTCATCAAGACTTTATAGTTTGCCTCTATCAACGAGGTATTGATATATGATCTGGATGCACATTGTGACATTTTTCTCTATTCCTCAATTTCTAAGTTGGTTTCTACATCTTGCTCCCAAGAACTGTTCAACTTCTGGCCCATGTGTAAAGCTGGTCTAACTTCTGTCCAACAGTCATGATAGAAAACCATGAAGAAATTAAAGTCCAACACCGACACAGCTTGAAATAAAATAGACTTTATTCATTGTCCATCAAGACAAAAAAAGAATCCAAAATAATTAACGCCTTCTGGGTCTTTGGCAATATTAACATGTTTCTGCCCCTTCTGGACCTTAGTCATATGACTAAGGCCCAGAAGGGGTGGAAACACATTAATCTTTTTCACTAAGGATTTGTTTATTGCCCTGATGGATAATGAATAACGTCTACAACCATTTTATTTCAAGCTGCGTTGGTGCCAGACTTTCATTTTCTTCATTGTTATCTACGGCAGGTACAACGTATGCCCTGGCATAGAGCATTCAACCCTATCCTACAGATACAGTGTAAGGGTTTGTAGCACCGCAGCCAATGGCTGCAAGCACTGATCTATGTATTCTGATAGGGGGGGAGTCCCCCCTGTCAGAATACAATATCTCAGTGGGAAAGATCGCCGCATCAACATCGCTGGTGTTGATGTGGGGATCTGTCAGGTTTTTTTTCCGTTCAACCCATGGGTTGAACTAAACAAAACTGTGTGTATTTACCCAGCTTAAGTGTTGCCTTTTCTATTCTAAAAATTTTGTTTATACTGATCTTTCATTTATACATACAAGTTGCTCTGGAATTATATATCAAAGAGTGTTTAGAGGTTTTTTTCTGCTTCCTTTCTCTAAGGAACGTAGTTGGCTATTAGGCAGACAGCTTGCGTATATTCCCTATAGATATTTCCTGCAATATGACATTCAGAAGTGTAGATTAGAAGTGCACAGGGAAGCTTGCTTTCAACCACACATGATACAAGTTCTATAGCCTGCAAACATATTCCTCTGCCATTCTGCCTCATTTGTTTTGTCACCAGTGTCCTGGAATGAACTTTGCTAAATATCACAGGCTTTCAGTATGTGCAGCTCCAGCCTGAGGCCCATTTTTTACAGAGCAGTTCACTTTAAAGAGCAACTAAATGTGCATTAGGGGATTTATGTAAAAACATGTTCAGATAAATGGAGATCATTGTTAAGGGAAATGTAGAATGGTTTGTATATATTTTCTTTCTTTCTCCATTATGTTTATTATATATATATATATATATATATATATATATATATATGTTACCAAAAGTATTGGGCCGCCTGCCTTTCTTAGTCCATAAGATTCTTTGCAGCTTTACCAGCTTCAAAAGCGCATTTGTGAGGTCAGGCACTGATGTGGATGAGAAGGCCTGGCTCGCAGTCTCCGCTCTAATGCATCCCAAAGGTTTTCTATCGGGTTGAGCTCAGGACTCTGTGCAGGTCAGTCAGGTACCTCCACCCCAAACGCGCTCATCCATGTCTTTATGGCCCTTGTTTGTGCACTGGTCCAAATAGTTTGGTGGAGGGGGGATTATGGTGTGGGGTTGTTTTTCAGGGGTTGGGATTGACCCCTTAGTTCCAGTGAAGGGAACTCCTAAGGTGTCAACATACCAAGACATTTTGGAAAATTTCATACTCCCAATTTTGGGGATGGCCCCTTCCTGTTCCAACATGACTACGTACCAGTGCACAAAGCAAGGTCCATAAAGACATGGATGAACGAGTTTGGGGTGGAGGAACTTGACTGGCCTACACAGAGTCCTGACCTCAACCCAATAAAACACCTTTGGGATGAATTAGAGCAGAGACTGTGAGCCAGGCCTACTCGTCCAACATCAGCGCCTTGACCTTACAAATGCTGTTCTGGAAGAATGATCAAACATTCCCATAGACACACTCCTAAACCTTGTGGACAGCCTTCCCAGAAGAGTTGAAGCTTCTATAGCTGTAAAGGGTGGGCCAAATCCATATTGAACCCTACGGACGTCCCAATACTTGTAAATATATATATATATATATATATATATATATATATATATATATATATATATATATATATATATATATATATATATATATATATATATATATTGTATAATATATATATATATATATATATTTTTAGTCAGGTGCATGAAACATTGCATATAAATATATTATATATAAATATTATTTATATACTTCTGCAGTCAGCAGGTGGAGTTTTTTTTTTTTTAAATTCCCTGTCTATTCCTAAACAGAACTAAAACCCCATACACGCTATCAGATTTTCTGCTGATTTTTGTCATCAGATTTACCAAAACCATGTAGTGCAAGGGCCTGCCTGATTACATACAAATTGAAACTCCTAAGGTTTGACCTCATATTATATGGTTTTGATAAATCTGAAGGAAAAAATCAGCAGAAAATCTGATAGTGTGTATGGGGCTTTAAAGAGTATTTCTGCTTTTGCAGCCAAATTGGAATAACGCCTACATTATATTTTTAAAATATATTGTTCCCATTAACATAAAAATATTTTAAAATTGCTGGTTACCTTTTTAAGTAAAATAAAAATAAAAAAACGCGTTGCGCTGTCACATAAATGGTGCAATAATCTTTACAAATGGTACTATTTAATATTAATAAATTGAATGAAAAAAAATGTATTATTTAGTGTCCAGAAACCAAATAAAGTCCATAAAGTGATAGACAGAAATGTGCAAGTATCCTCTGGTTGTTATTGTTGCACTTAATAATGATGTTTCACCTAATAAGAACCAGAGGATACTTGCACATTTCTGTCTATCACCTTATGGATTTTATTTGGTTTCTGGACACTAAATTAATAAATACATTTTTTTTTTTTTGGACTTTCATTCAATTTATTAATGTTAAATAGTACCATTTGTGAAGATTATTGCACCATTCATGAGACAGAGCAACACGTTATTTTATTTTATTTTTGGTATATTGCTGTGTACAATATTGTGAGTGCTGCTGTTGACTTCAATTGTATTTATTTCATTCTTCACATTGTATACAACAAGTGCAGTTTATATATATACCTTTTTAAGTGCTTTTTGCTTGCTGTTTAGGAGGCGACTGTGGAGTAATGTTTAAAATAATTAACCCTGTTCATACTGTATTTGCAGTTCTTAATTGTCAGCTTTAAACTAGATTTGAACACTCTCTGATGTTCTAAATTTGGAAACCACCCTCCTGCATTGTATGTTAATGAAGTGTAGCCCACTGTGTATTGGGATTAAGACACTGTAGAGATGGCCATAAATGACTCAGTCATTTCTCGATCAGAAAAAATTTGAGTGGATTTCCTCTTCCACACAATCAAGGTGCATGGAGGAATCCTCCCTGCTGCGCTATTGTATTCTGACAGAGGGCACTTCTCCCCTGTTAGAAAACACAGGTCAGCGCTGCAACTGATTGGCTGCAGGCACTGATTGATCGCTGCCTAACTGGCTGAATTTCAATCTGTCTATGGTCAGCTTAAGAGTTTCCAGAAACTCATAGAATCAGCCATGATGCCTTCTCCTTAGAAACATCTAAAGGGTTAAAAAAAAAAAAAAAAAAATATATATATATATATATATATATATATATATATATATATATATATATAAATACTTATATTATTAATTTTACAAATATATATATATATATATATATATATATATATTTTTTTTTTTTTTTTTTTTTTTTTTAAGTATACTCTGTGAATGGGAACACATAACCAACACATGGTGGGCCACACAGAGAGCTCCGTTAGGCCATATGTAGTCTGTGAACTGCATGTTGGGCACCAGTGTTCCAAAGACTACCCCTTGGTCTTTTGTCTGCTGCATTGTGTCAGTGTCAGATAAAAGAGATAAAAGGGTGTGAATATAGTAATTAGCGTGTAGTAAGTAAAAGATGCATTCCTATCCTCAGTCTAATCAGTGTCTTCATAATTTGCCTATACAACCCTTTTAATTTAAAACGTGAGATAAAAGATGGTTGTGCCAGTGGAATCATTTCGTTTTATTTTCGTATATATTTCGTTTTACTGTTATCATTTTTGAGTCACAAGATGTTTTCTTTGCAGGTCTGTGGATGAAGGTGAGCGGCCTTTTGCATTAGGAATGCAGTTTGTTTTGCTGAGAACTCTTGGTAAGTATTATTTTTACATGTCAAAAAAGATTGTTCAGGTCATCATCAGTGGTTTTCATATACGTATACATTGTATGAAGTGGAAAGCAAAGTTAATTAAATGTTTAGTATTCACCTGTAGTACAATTTAATATATTTTGAAAAATTCTGTGGAATGAAAATAAATGCCATTTTAGGCTTACTGTTCATGAAATTTGAAATGTAAACAACAGCTAAGTGTTGGATGTGATAATGCAGCGAAGTGAGAGCCTTCTGTATTTGTGGTGTTCATCCACAAGGTGGCGCTGTTATGCTATTTTTAAATTTGTAAAGAACATCATGCTCTCATATTGGCCTTAGGTTTGCCAAAATATGTATTGGCTGTCTTTAAAAAATGTACACTAGAGGAGAAAAGGCATTTATAACAGTAATGAAATAAATATTTAGACTCTGAGAGATTCTGGCCCAATAATGGGTGTATTACTATAAATGCCAGGGATCAGAGGGAACAAATTACAATTAACTGCTTCTAGGTTTGGGACTGAAGTGAATGGCTTTATGTTAGGTGCAGAGTGATACATCAGTGCTGTGCACTGTAAATATGGGAAAGAACTAAGTACATTTTAGGGACAATTGCCCTAATATTCCTTCATAGCTCTATAATAGAGGCTTGAACCACAGTCAGTAAAGTATTTATTATTCAGTAAGGCTGTAAAAGCAGTGAATCTACTTAATAATGGCCAACTTGCCAAATCTCCCAGTGAAAAATTGAGGTAAAGTCTGTACCACTAGGATCCTTTGGGCTCTATTCACACTCGTATGACTCCAAAGTTGCGCCGACTTTGGATGCCACTTTGTTGCAACCTTTCTATGGGTGCAACTTGGATATGGCTTTGGCTTTACCCAGTGATAATGGGCAACTGTTGCACACAGGTTGCTTGTATAACATTCAGGTACGACTTTCATTCAATAGCTTTCGTCTCTTAATTTATTCTGAGCATGCGTGGCACTTTGTGCGTCAGATTTGTGTACACACGATCGGAATTTCCGACAACGGATTTTGTTGTCGGAAAATTTTATAGCAAGCTCTCAAACTTTGTGTGTCAGAAATTCCTATGGAAAATGTGTGATGGAGCCCACACACGGTCGGAATTTCCGACAACAAGGTCCTATCACACATTTTCCATCGGAAAATCCGACCGTGTGTATGGGGCATTAGAGTAAGGTCTGGATTGCCTTCCTAAGTTCTTCTTAAAATTCATTGTACTGTCTTTACATGGATTGCTAACAATGATCAGTACTCTGGGATTCAAGCTTGATCAATATTAGGAAACATTTTATTTATGAGTCCTTTCAAAATGTTGCTCCACAGTAATGGACAAAAAACATATCATCTAATAAGGCCCCTTTCACACTGCCGCAACTTGAAAGTCACGCAATTTTGCAGCGATTTCAGGGAATGCCTGTGTAAACTTGAGGTCTATGGACTTCAACTCGAATCAAAGTCAGACCAAAGTAGTACAGGGAGTACTTTGAAGTCGTGGGACTTGAAGTCGCACAGATATGAATGGTACTCATTGGAAGTCATGGGGTACAACTTGTCATGCAACTTTGCAGTCCCAAGTCGCAGGACAAGTTGCACAAATTTGAAAGGGGCCTAAAATAGGCCTTTTTGTCCTCCCGTCTGCCCACTGTCTCAGTGAGAAAATTTGAGACATATTTATGGAAAAACAAAAAATAAAATAAAGAGATAAAATGATGGCAATCCTACTAAACAGAACAACATATTTAAAGTGTATCTCTATCTAACAACAGAAAAAGAGAGGACATTTCTTCAAAGGGGTAATCTTGTCTTAGACAATTTTCATCACAACAGGTTTCCCTAATGGAAGATTTCCTTCCACCTCCTGTTTAATTACAACTGTAAAAGTTTGTTAATCCCATCTGTTCTGAAAACAGTGGATCTCCCCAGCTGGGACACAAATGGCAATAAAAACTTGACAGGAGTTCCCATTACCATTCCCTACTCTAATCACACTAATAACAATGTTTTAGGTAGTGATACACTTTAAAGTATGGTTCACCTTCTGCTGACCATTATAGAAAAAGACGACTTGCTAAGGTTTCTTAACCTGCTCTTTCTCCGAGACACCTATAAAAAAAAAAAAAAAAAAAAAACTCTGGATTCTCTGTTAAGTGTCATATACAGAGCCTTGGAAAAGTATTCATACCCCTTGACATTTTCCACATTTTGTCATGTTACAACCAAAAACAGACCAACACAATGTGGTATATAATTGTGAAGTGGAAGGAAAATTATAAATGGTTTTCCAATTTTTTTACAAATAAATATGTGAAAAGTGTGGCGTGTATTTGTATTCAGCCCCCCTGAATCAATACTTTGTAGATCCACCTTTCACTGCAATTACAGCTGCAAGTCTTTTTGGGGATGTCTCTACCAGCTTTGCACATCTAGAGAGTGACATTTTTCCCATTCTTCTTTGCAAAATAGCTCAAGCTCTGTCAGATTGGATGGAGAACATCTGTGAACAGCAATTTCCAAATCTTGCCAGAGATTTTCAATTGGATTTAGGTCTGGACTTTGACTGGGCCATTCTAACACATGAATATGCTTTGATCTAAACCATTCCATTGTAGTTCTGGCTGTATGTTTAGGGTCGTTGTCCTGCTGGAAGGTGAACCTCCATCCCAGGTCTTTTGAAGACTTGTGCAGACTCTAATGCCCCATACACACGGTCGGACATTGATGGGACATTCCGACAACAAAATCCTAGGATTTTTTCCGACGGATGTTGGCTCAAACTTGTCTTGCATACACACGGTCACACGAAGTTGTCGGAAAATCCGATCGTTCTGAACGCGGTGACGTAAAACACGTATGTCGGGACTCTAAACGGGGCAGTAGCCAATAGCTTTCACCTCTTTATTTATTCTGAGCATGCGTGGCACTTTGTGTGTCGGATTTGTGTACACACGATCGGAAATTCCGACAACGGATTTTGTTGTCAGAAAATTTTATAGCCTACTCTCAAACTTTGTGTGTCGGAAAATCCGATGGAAAATGTGTGATGGAGCCTACACACGGTCGGAATTTCCGACAACAAGGTCCTATCACACATTTTCCGTCGGAAAATCTGACCGTGTGTACGGGGCATAACAGGTTTTCTTCTAAGATTGCCCTGTATTTGGCTCCATCCATCTTCCCATCAACTCTGACCAGCTTCTCTGTCCCTGCTGAAGAAAAGCATCCCCACAACATGATGCTGCCATCACCATGTTTCATGGTGGGGATGGCGTGTTCTGGGTGATGTGCAGTTCGTTTTCCGCTACACATAACGCTTTGCTTTTAGGCCAAAAAGTTAAATTTTGGCCTCATCTGACCAGAGCACCTTCTTCCACGTTTGCTGTGTCCCCCACATGACTTCTCACACACTTCAAACGGGACTTCTTATGGCTTTCTTCTCGCCACTCTTCTACAAAGGCCAGATTTGTGGAGTGCACAACTAATAGTTGTCCTGTGGACAGATTCTTCCACCTGAGCTGTGGATCTCTGCAGCTCCCCCAGAGTTACCATGGACCTTTTAGCTGCTTCTCTGATTAATGCTCTCCTTGCCCAGCCTGTCAGTTTAGGTGGACGGCCATGTCTTGGTAGGTTTGCAGTTGTGCCATACTCTTTCCATTTTCAGATGATGGATTTAACAGTGCTCCGTGAGATGTTCAAAGCTTGGGATATTTTTTTTATAAACTAACCCTGCTTTAAACTTCTCCACAACTTTATCCCTGGCCTGTCTGCTATGTTTCTTGGCCTTCATGATGCTGTTTGTTTGCTAAGGTTCTCTAACAAACCTCTGAGGGCTTCACAGAACAGCTGTTTTTATACTGAGATTAAATTACACACAGGTGGACTCTAATTACTAATTAGGTTACTTCTGAAGGCAATTGGTTCCTCTAGATTTTAGTTAGGGGTATCAGAGTAAAGGGTGCGGAATACAAATGCATGCCACACTTTTCACACATTTATTTGTAAAAAATTTGGAAAACAATTTATCATTTTCCTCTCAGTTGACAATTATGTGCCACTTTGTTTTGGTCTATCACATAAAATCCCAATAAAATACATTTACGTTTTTGGTTGTAACATGACAAAATGTGGAAAATGTCAAGGGGTATGAATACCTTTTCAAGGCACTGTATAAATCCCTTACTATCGCTTTTTGCCTCTGTAGGATGTAATGGGGGAGATTTACTAAAACTGGTGCACACAGAACTTGGTGCAGTTGTGCATAGTAACCAATCAGCTTTTAACTTTAGCTTGATCAATTAGGCTTTAACAATAAAATCTGATTGGTTTCTATGCACAAGTAAATTTCCCCCTCTGGGCTTGGATTTCACACTTGGTACTGTAAATGTCACATAATTTATATCATAAAAAATAGCAAATAATGTCTTTTCCCCAACTCTCTGGGAAATTTCACATGCCTGTGGCAAATCCTTTTCTTTGTGTTAAACTAGCTTACTACTCTAATGGAGCCTTGAAATAAAATGTTATTATTAATATTTGGCCTCCTTCAGTAATAGAACAACAATAGAACCCTCTCCTGTGTGCATCCCTGGGAGGCTAACCTCAACCACTACTGAAAAACAGCAGATAATATGAGAACTTATCCTTTGCTATTAGGGCCCTTTCACACTGGGACGGGTGCGGCGTCGGCGGTAAAGCGCCGCTATTGTTAGCGGCGCTTTACCGTCGGTATGCGGCCGCTAGCGGGGCAGTTTTACCCCCCCCTGCTAGCAGCCGAGAAAAGGTTAAAACCACCGAAAAGCGCCTCTGCAGAGGCGCTTTGCCGTCGGTATAGCCGCGCCGTCCCATTGATTTCAATGGGCAGGAGCGGTATACACTCCGCTCCTTCACCGCTCCGAAGATGCTGCTAGCAGGACTTTTTTTCCCGTCCTGCTAGCGCACCGCTCCAGTGTGAAAGCCCTCGGGGCTTTCACACTGGAATTAAAGCAGCGGCACTTTCGGGTCGGTTTGCAGGCGCTATTATTAGCGCAATAGCGCCTGCAAACCGCCCCAGTGAGAAAGGACCCTTACACTTAGAGCCCTTGCACACTGGGGCGGTTTGCAGGCGCTATTGCGCTAATAATAGCGCCTGCAAACCGCCCCGAAAGTGCCGCTGTTTGTATTCCAGTGTGAAAGCCCCAAGGGCTTGCACACTGGAGCGATGCGCTGGCAGGACGGTAAAAAAAGTCCTGCCAGCAGCATCTTCGGAGCGGTGAAGGAGCGGTGTGTATACCGCTCTTTTACCGCTCCTGCCCATTGAAATCAATGGGACGGCGCGGCTATACCGCCGGCAAAGCGCCTCTGCAGAGGCGCTTTGCGGTGGTATTTAACCCTTTCTCGGCCGCTAGCGGGGGGTAAAACCGCCCCGCTAGCGGCCACATACCGACGGTAAAACGCCGCTAGCGGGGGGTAAAACCGCCCCGCTAGCGGCCACATACCGACGGTAAAACGCCGCTAATAATAGCGGCGTTTTACCGCCGACGCCGCCCCAGTGTGCAAGGGCTCTAAGACCCCTTTCATACTGAGGCACTTCTAAACTGCCAGTAAAACATTTGAGCGCTTTTGAAGAGCTTTTCAGGCGCTTTTGAAGAGCTTTGCATTCATTTCAATGGAGAGGGGTGTTTTTTCATCACCCTGCCAGCGCACTGCCCCAATGTAAAAGCATTCATTGATTTTAATGGAAATAGGTTTTCGTGAGCTTTTCAGGTGCTTTTTTAGCGTGAAAATGCTTGAAATGCACCTCAGTGTGAAAGGGGTCTAAAGGGAAATGACTACTAATGCCGCGTACACACGAGCGGACTTTCCGGCAGACTTGGTCCGGCGGACCGGACTCCGTCAGACAATTCGAGCGTGTGTGGACTCCAGCTGACTTTTTATCCCCAAAAGTCCGACGGACCTAGAAATAAAACATGTTTCAAATCTTTCCGACGGACTCGAGTCCGGTCGAAAAATCCGCTCGCCTGTATGCTAGTCCGACGGACTAAAACTGAGGCTAGGGCAGCTATTGGCTACTGGCTATCAACTACCTTATTTTAGTCCGGTCGTACGTCATCACGTACGAATCCGTCGGACTTTGGTGTGATCGTGTGTAGGCAAGTCCGTTCGTTAGGAAAGTCCGTCGGATAGACTGTCGGACCAGTCCGGTCGAAAAGTCCGCTTGTGTGTACACGAAATTATAATTTGTGTATGTACAGGACCCCAGTAATGCTATCTCAGAAAGTTGCCGACTGCTCATCTTGTTTCAAACATTGTGGAGCGATTGGTATAGATTGCCATTATTTGGTGACATGCCTTGTAGAACAGGCATACTGGCAATTGATTACAGGACTTATCTGCTGTGTCTTTTGGACCCAAAATATTTTTGCTGGGTCTTCCAATAAAGTTCACTTAGTAAAAATAAGTGACCTGCATCATATTGTTAGTTTGGAAATGATCTTTTTTGAAAAAAATTGACTCTACCTATCTTACTCAGAAAGTGTTCCTTTTCTTTAAAAAAAGGGGATATATTTGTTGGCAGGTTTGAAATGTCCTTCATAGATTGAGGTGATATGCTATCCATTGCTGCATATTTCTGTTACTAATGGATATGCCTGAATCGTACCCCCTGCCTTTTTTTTATTTGTGTCCCACAATCAAACTTATTTTGACCCAATAGAGAGGTCAAGCAATGGGTTTCCTATTGTGTGGTGGAAGAGAAAGATAACACAATTTGATCTCCAGTTATTATAGCTCTGTTTATTGTTCTTGAGCATGTGATGAAAAAGCCAGTAATTCTTACACGATTGCCAGTAAACTTTAACTAGCATCAGTGCAGGGATCTGTTAGCGTATATACCAATGATTATTGTGTAATTTATCTCCTGGCATGAAGGTTTTACTCTGTTCCCTGCTTCCATTGTATTATATATGTGTGTACATAAAGTGGATATAAAAAGTCTACACACCCCTCTTAAAATGCCAGGCTTCTGTGATGTAAAAAAATGAGACAAAGATAAATCATTTCAGAAGTTTTTCCACCTTTAATGTGACGTATAAACTGTGCAACTCAGTTGAAAAACAAACTAAAATCTTTTAGGTGGAGGGAAGTAAAAGTAAAAAACTAAAATAATATGGTTGCATAAGTGTGCACACCCTTATGCCGCGTACACACGAGCGGACTTTACGGCATACTTGGTTCGGCGGACTGGAGTCGATCGGACAATTCTATCGTGTGTGGGCTCCAGTGAACTTTTTTTCCCCAAAAGTTCGCCAGACCTAGAAATGAAACATGTTTCAAAACTTTTTGACGGACTCGAGTCCGGTCGAAAAATCCGCTCGTCTGTATGCTAGTCCGACAGACAAAAACCGACGCTAGGGCAGCTATTGGCTACTGGCTATGAACTTCCTTGTTGTAGTCCGGTCGTACGTCATCACGTACGAATCCGTTGGACTTTGGTTGATCGTGTGTAGGCAAGTCCGTTCATTCGGAAAGTCCATAGAAAAGACCGCAGGACAAAGTCTGCCGTAAAGTCCGCTCGTGTGTACGCGGCATTAGACTAATACTTTGTTGAAGCACCTTTTGATTTTTTTACAGCACTCATTCTTTTCGGGTATGATTCCTTCAGCATGGCACATCGTGACTTGGCAATATTTGCCCACTCTTCTTTGCAAAAACACTCCAAATCTGTCAGATTGTGAGGGCATCTCCTGCACACAGGCCTTTCAGATCACCCCACAAATTTTCAATAGGATTCAGGTCTGGGCTCTGGCTGGGCCATTCCAAAACTTTAATCTTCTTCTGGTGAAGCCATTCCTTTGTTGATTTGGATGTATGCTGTGGGTCGTTGTCATGCTGAAAGATGAAGTTCCTCTTTATGTTTAGCTTTCTAGCAGAAGCCTGAAGGTTTTGTGCCAGTATTGCCTGGTATTTGGAACTGTTTATAATTCCTTCTACCTTGACTAAGGCCCCTGTTCCAGCTGAAGAAAAACAGCCTCAAAGCATGATGCTGCCACCACCATGCTTCACGGCGGGTATTGTGTTCTTTTGGTGATGTGCAGTTTTGTTTTTGTGCCAAACATATCTTTTAGAATTATGGCCAAAAAGTTCAATCCTGGTTTCATCAGACCATAACACATTTTCCCACATGCTTTTGGGAGACTTCAGATGTGTTTTTGCAAAATTTAACCGGGCTTGAATGCTTTTCTTCGTGAGAAAAGGCTTCTGTCTTGCCAGTCTACCCCATAGCCCAGACATATGAAGAATACGGGAAATTGTTGTCACATGTACCACACGGCCAGTACTTGCCAGATATTCCTGCAGCTCCTTTAATGTTGCTGTAGGCCTCTTGACAGCCTCCCTGACAAGTTTTCTTCTCGTCTTTTCATCAATTTTGGAAGGACGTCCAGTTCTTGGTAATGTCATTGTTGTGCCATATTTTCTCCACTTGATGATGACGGTCTACACCGTGTTCCATGGTATATCTAATGCCTTGGAAATTCTTTTGTACCCTTCTCCTGACTGATACCTTTTAACAATGAGATCCCTCTGATGCTTTGGAAGCTCTCTGCAGACCATGGCTTTTGCTGTAGGATGCGACTAAGAAAATGTCAGGAAAGACCTACTAGAACAGCTGAAATTTATATGGGATTAATCAGAGGCACTTTAAATGATGGCAGGTGTGTACTGACTCCTATTTAACATGAGTTTGAATGTGACTGCCTAATTCTGAACACAGCTACATCCCCAGTTATAAGAGGGTGTGCACACTAATGCAACCATATTATTTTAGTTTTTTATTTTTGCTTCCGAACCCTAAAATATTTCAGTTTGTTTTTCAATTGAGTTATACAGTTTATAGGTCACATTAAAGGTGGGAAAAGTTCTGAAATGATTTATCTTTGTCTCATTTTTTTACATCACAAAAACCTGACATTTTAACAGGGGTGTGTATATTTTTTATATCCACTGTATATGTGGGGCGGGAATATATATATATGTGTATATATATATATATATATATATATATATATATATATATATATATATATATATATATATCAGTGGGGAAATAATTATTTGATCCCTGTAGATTTTCTAAGTTTGCCCACTTACAAAGAAATAAATGGTCTATAATTTTTATCAGGGTTTATAATTTTTAGGTGTATTTTAAATAATAGAGACCAAAAATCCAGAAAAAAATGCTGACTATGACCCTAAGAACACCATTCCCACAGTCAAGCACGAAGGTGGAAACATTATGCTTTGAGGTTGTTTCTCTGCTAAAGATACCGCATTGAGGGGCCAATGGATGGGGCCATATATTGTAAAATCTTGGATGAGAACCTTCTTCCCTAAGCCAGAACACTGAAGATGGGTCATGGATGGGCCTTTCAGCATGACAATGACCCTAAACATATCGCCAAGGCTCAAGAAGAAGCACATTAAGGTCATGGAGTGGCTAGCCAGTCTCCAGACCTTATTCCTTTAGAAAATTTATGGATGGAGCTGAAACTTTGAGTTGCCAAGCGACAGCCAAGAAACCCTAAGGATTTATAGACGATCTGTAAAGAAGAGTGGACCAAAATCCCTCCTGAGATGTGTGCAAACCTGGTCACTAACTACAAGAAATGTTTTACCTCTGTGCTTGCCAACAAGGGTTTTTCCACCAAGTACTAGGTCATATTTTACTTGGAGATCAAATACTAATTTTTCTCACTGAACCGCAGCTCAATTTATAACACTTGTATCATGTTTTTTCTGTATTTTTGGTTGATATTCTGTCTCTATCATTTAACCACTTAACAACCGGCCCATAGCCAAATGAAGGCTACAGGGCGGTTGCTTAACTCTGGGAGGGCGTCCAGGGACGTCCTCCCAGGATTCCACTCTCGCGCGCCCCCTAGGGCACTCAAGAGCATCCGTGACCGCCAGGTCCAGAGGACCTGGCGCATCACGGATCTCGGTAAATGGCCGCTAATCGCAGCAATTTACCATGTGATCACTCCGTCAAATGACAGAGCGATCACATGTAAACAAACACATGAGGCCGATTCCTCTCCTCCCCTCCTGTGTACCGATCGGTACACTGTGAGCGGAGAGGGGGATGGATGGATGGTAGCAACGCTGTGGGCTGCATCTGTAGTGCCCACAGCGCTGCACAGTGACATCCAGCCATCTATCCATCCATGCTCAGCCATCCCTCACTATTCTGCAATGCTGTGCAATACTCTGCAATGCCCCACAATACTCTGCAATACCCCACAATACTCTGCAATGCCCCACAATACTCTGCAATACCCCACAATACTCTGCAATGCCCCACAATACTCTGCAATGCCCTGCAATGCTGTGCAATACTCTGCAATGCCCCACAATACTCTGCAATGCCCCACAATACTCTACAATACCCCACAATACTCTGCAATGCCCCACAATACTCTGCAATGCCCTGCAATGCTGTGCAATACTCTGCAATGCCCCACAATACTCTGCAATGCTGTGCAATACTCTGCAATGCCCCACAATACTCTGCAATGCCCTGCAATGCTGTGCAATACTCTGCAATGCCCCACAATACTCTGCAATGCCCCACAATACTCTGCAATACCCAACAATACTCTGCAATGCCCCACAATACTCTGCAATGCTGTGCAATACTCTGCAATGCCCCACAATACTCTACAATGCCCCACAATACTCTGCATTGCCCCACAATACCCTGCAATACCCCACAATACTCTGCCATACCCTGCAATACCCCGCAATACTCTGCAATACCCCACAATACTCTGCCATACCCTGCAAAAACCCGCAATACTCTGCAATACCCCGCAATACTCTGCCATACTCTGAAATACCCTGCAATACCCCGCATTACTCTGCCATACCCTGAAATACCCTGCAATACTCTGCCATACCCTGCAATACCCAGCCATACTCTGCAATACTCTGTGATACCCAGCCATACTCTGCCATACTCTGCCATACCCAGCCATGCTCAGCCATGCTCAGCCATACTCAGCCATACTCAGCCATACTCAGCCATACTCTGCAATACTCGGTGATACCCAGCCATACTCTGCCATACTCTGCCATACTCTGCCATACCCTGCCATACTCAGCCATACTCAGCCATAACCTGCCATACTCTGCAATACCCCGCAAAAGTCTGCAATACTCTGCCATAACCCGCAATACTCTGCCATACTCTGCAATACCCAGCCATACTCTACAATACTCAGTGATACCCATCCATACTCTGCCATACCCAATCATACTCGGCGATACTCTGCAATACCCAGCCATACCCAGCCATACTCGGCCATGCTCAGCCATACTCTGCCTCTGTATGTGGCCAGGCTGTGGAAGTCTCACACATGTGGTATCGCCGTACTCAGGAGGAGTAGGAGAATCTATTTCGGGGTGTCATTTTTGGTATGTATATGCTATGTGTTAGAAATATTGTATAAATGGACAACTTTGTGTTAAAAAAAAAAAATGTTTTAACCACTTCCCGCCTGCCGTCATACGACGTCCTTGACTTTGTGCAGGGATATCTGAATGATGCCTGCAGCTACAGGCATCATTCAGATATCAGCTTTTTCAGCTTTTTGGGGGAAAAAAGTGTCAAACTAAAATAAATAAAGTAAAATGAACAATAAAAAAAAAAAAAAAATTTTTAAAGCGCCCCTGTCCGTGTGCTCGCATGCAGAAGCGAACGCATACATAAGTCCCGCCCACATATGAAAACGGTGTTAAAACCACACATGTGAGGTATCGCTGCGATTCCTTACACCTTAAGAAACATCATAGCGGCTGTTACACTGCTTGATCGTTCTTACGGGAGATGAGAGGGGACGTCCCCCCCTCCCGCCGCCCTCCGGTGCTTCTACCTATTCACCGCTACGATCTTTTTTATTTCAGGCACAGCCTAGAGGTGAGATGTGGGGTCTTATTGACCCCACATCTCACTGTAAAGAGGACCCGTCATGCCATATTCCTATTACAAGGGATGTTTACATTCCTTGTAATAGGAATAAAAGTGATCAAAAAATTCTTTTGGGGGAAAAAAGTGTCAAACTAAAATAAATAAAGTAAAATGAACAATAAAAAAAAAAAAATTTTTTAAAGCGCCCCTGTCCGTGTGCTCGCATGCAGAAGCGAACGCATACATAAGTCCCGCCCACATATGAAAACGGTGTTAAAACCACACATGTGAGGTATCGCTGCGATTGGTAGAGCAAGAGCAATAATTTTGGCCCTAGACCTTCTCTGTAACTCAAAATTTGTAACCAGTAAAAAATTTTAAAGCGTCGCCTATGGGGATTTTTAAGTATCGAAGTTTGGCGCCATTCCACAAGCGTGTGCAATTTTGAAAGGTGACATGTTAGGTATCTATTTACTCGACGTAACTTCATCTTTCATATTATGCAAAAACATTGGGCTAACCTTACTGTTTTGTTTTTTTTTAAAGCACAAAACAAAAAAGAAAAATTGCTGTGCAAATATCGTGCGAGATAAAAAGTTGCAATGACCGCTATTGTATTCTCTAGGGTCTTTGCTAAAAAAACATATATAATGTTTTGGGGTTCTATGTAATTTTCTAGCTAATAAATGATGATTTTTACATGTAGGAGAGAAATGTCAGAATTGGCCTGGGCACTCCAGAACTCCTCAAGGTGCTCCCCTGCATGTTGGGCCTCTGTATGTGGCCACGCTGTGTAAAAGTCTCACACATGTGGTATCGCCGTACTCGGGAGTAATTGCAGAATGTGTTTTGGGGTGTAATTTGTGGTATGCATATGCTGTGTGTGAGAAATAACCTGCTAATATGACAATTTTGTGAAAAAAAAAAGAAAGAAAAACAACTTGATTTTGCAAAGAATTGTGGGAAAAAATGACAACTTCAAAAAACTCACCATGCATCTTTCTAAATACCTTGGAATGTTTTCTTTCCAAAAAGGGGTCATTTGGGGGGTATTTGTACTTTTCTGGCATGTTAGGGTCTCAAGAAATGAGATAGGCCGTCAGTACTTCAGGTGTGATCAATTTTCAGAGATTGGCACCATAGCTTTTAGACTCTATAACTTTCACAAAGACCAAATAATATCCACCGATTTGGGTTATTTTTACCAAAGATATGTAGCGGTATAAATTTTGGCCAAAATATATGAAGAAAAATTACTAATTTGCAAAATTTTATAACAGAAACAAAGAAAAATGCATTTTTTTACAGATTTTTCGGTCTTTTTTCTTTTATAGCGCAAAAAAATAAAGAACCCAGTGGTGATTAAATACCACCAAAAGAAACCTCTATTTGTGTGAAAAAAAGGACAAAAATTTCATATAGATACAGTGTTGTATGACTGAGTAATTGTCATTCAAAATGTGAGAGCACCAAAAGCTGAAAATTGGTCTGGTTATTAAGGGGGTTTAAGTGCCCATTGGCAAGTGGTTAAAATACACCTATGATAAAAATTATAGACCCTTCATTTCTTTGTAAGTGGGAAAACGTACAAAATCTGCAGGGGATCAAATAATAATTTTCCTCACTGTATATACACTATATTAAGACATGCTGGTAGGTTAATTGGATCCTGTCTAAATTGTCCCTAGTATGTATGAATGTGAGTTAGGGACCTTAGATTGTAAGCTCCTTGAGGGTAGGGACTGATGTGAATGTACAAGGTATATGTAAAGCGCTGCGTAAATTGACAGCGCTATATAAGTACCTGAAATAATAATAATAATAAATATTACCAAAAGTATTGGGATGCCTGCCTTTACACGCACATGAACTTTAATAGCATGCCAGTCCTAGTCTGTAAGGTTCAATATTGAGTTGGCCCACCCTTTGCAGCTATAACAGCTTCAACTCTTTTTGAAAGGCTGTCAATAAGGTTTTGGAATGTGTCTATGGAACTGTTTGACCATTCTTCCAGAAGCAGATTTGTGAGGTCAGGCACTGATGTTGGATGAGAAGGCCTGGCTCGCAGTCTCCACTCTAATTCATCCCAAAGGTGTTCTATCTTGTTGAGGTTAGGACTCTGTGCAAGCCAGTCACGTTCCTCCACCCCAAACTCACTCATCCATGTCTTTATGCACCTTGCTTTGTGCCCTGGTCCAAACCATTTGGTGGAGGGGGGATTATGGTGTGGGGTTGTTTTTTAGGGTTGGGCTTGGCCCTTAATTCCAATGAAGGGAACTCCTAAAGTGTCAGCATACCAAGACATTTTTTTTGTTTCAAAGAATTTTATTGAAGGTTTTCAAAATACAAGCTTACAGATGAAACAATCATATATATCATTGATGAGTATCAACAGCAATTATCGGCAAAACATAGAATACATCAAGCATATTAGAGAATGTCATCTTGGGTGATTGAAACAGTTAAGGGTGTTTCAGTGAGTGGCTCAGATATAACAGGAATTGTATAAAATCAGTCCTTCTAGGGGAGGGACTAAACCTAGTCCTGTGGTGAAGCAACAGTCATGGGTTTGTCAAGGCACGCAAAAGTTCCTCCACAATGTAGAAAGGGGGTGATGGGAAGAAAAAAAACAAAACATACATATAAGACATTTTGGACAATTTCATGCTCCCAACTTTGTGGGAACAGTTTGAGGATGGCCCCTTCCTGTTCCAACATTACTGTGCACCAGGGCACAAACAAGGTCCATGAAGACATGGATGAGCGAGTTTGGGGTGGAGGAACTTGACTGGCCTGCACAGAGTCTTGACCTCAACCTGATAGAACACCTTTGGGAAGAATTAGAGCGGAGAACGTGAGCCAGGCCTTACCGTCCACATCAGCGCCTGACCTCACAAATGCACTTCTGGAAGAATGGTCGAACATTCCTATAGACACACTCCTAAACCTTGTGGACAGCCTTCCCAGGAAAGTTGAAGCTTCTATAGCTGCAAAGGGTGGACCAACTCAATACTGAACCCTACAGACGAAGACTGGGATGTGTATGTAAAGGCAGGCGTCCCAATACTTTTGGTAATATAGTGTGTGTGTGTGTATATATATATATATATATATATATATATATATATATATATATATATATGTACAGTATCTCACAAAAGTGAGTACACCCCTAACATTTTTGTAAAATATTTATTATATCTTTTCATTTGACAACACTCAACACTGAAGAAATGGCACTTTGTAACAATGTAAAGTAGTGAATGTACAGCTTGTATAACAGTGTAAATTTGCTGTCCCCTCAAAATAATTCAACACACAGCCATTATTGTCTAAACCGCTGGCAACAAATGTGAGTACACCCCTAAGTGAAAATGACCAAATTGGGCCCAAAGTTTCAATATTTTGTGTGGCCACCATTATTTTCTAGCACTGCCTTAACCCTCTTGGCCATGGAGTTCACCAGAGCTTCACAGGTTGCCACTGGAGTCCTCTTCCACTCATCCATGACGACATCATGGAGCTGGTGGATTTTAGAGACCTTGCGCTCCTCCACCTTCCATTTGAGGATGCCCCACAGATGCTAAAAAGGGTTTAGGTCTGGAGACATGCTTGGCCAGTCCATCACCTTTACCTTCAGCTTCTTTAGCAAGGCAGTGGTCGTCTTGGATATGTGTTTGGGGTCGTTATCATGTTGGAATACTGCCCTGTGGCCCAATCTCTGAAGGGAGGGGATCATGCTCTGCTTCAGTATGTCACGGTATATCTTGGCATTCATGGTTCCCTCAGTGAACTGTAGCTTCCCAGTGCCGGCAACACTCATGCAGCCCCAGACCATGACACTCCCACCATCATGCTTGACTGTAGGCAAGACACACTTGTCATTGTACTCCTCACCTTGTTGCCGCCACATACGCTTGACAGTATCTGAACCAAATAAGTTTATCTTGCTCTCATCAGATCACAGGACATGGTTCCAGTAATCCATATCCTTAGTCTGCTTGTCTTCAGCAAACTGTTTCCGGGCTTTCTTGTGCATCATCTTTAGAAGAGGCTTCCTTCTGGGATGACAGCCATGCAGACCAATTTGATGTTGTGTGCAGCGTATGTTCTGAGCACTGACAGGCTGACCCCCCACCCCTTCAACCTCTGCAGCAATGCTGGCAGCACTCATACGTCTATATCCCAAAGACAACCTCTGGATATGATGCTGAGCACATGCACTCAATGTCTATGGTCGACCATGGCGAGGCCTGTTCTGAGTGGAACCCGTCCTGTTAAACCGCTGTATGGTCATGGCCACCGTGCTGCAGCTCAGTTTCAGGGTCTTGGCAATCTTCTTATAACCTAGGCCATCTTTATGCAGAGCAACAATTCTTTTTTTCAGATCCTCAGAGAGTTATTTGCCATGAGGTGCCATGTTGAACTTCCAGTGACCAGTATGAGAGAGTGAGAGTGATAACACCAAATTTAACACACCTGCTCCCCATTCACACCTGAGACCTTGTAACACTAATGAGTCACATGACACCGGGGAGGGAAAATGGCTAATTGGGCCCAATTTGGACATTTCCACTTAGAGGTGTACTCACCTTTTGTTGCCAGCGGTTTAGACATTAATGACTGTGTGTTGAGTTATTTTGAGGGGACAGCAAATTTACACTGTTATACAAGCTGTGCACTCACTACTTTACATTGTAGCAAAGCAAAACATGAAAAGATATAATAAAATATTTACAAAAATGTGAGGGCTGTACTCACTTTTGTGACATACTGTATATCGTAAGTACAGAAAATGTTTTTTTTTTTGGCTACTGTTAAGTGATAAATAGGATTTACTACTAACTGTATGAAATGGACCTTAAGACCAAATAGAGTGACCCTACACCAACAAACATGGTGTTGGCTGTGTGATAGACTCAGTATTTTTTACTAACCTTGGGCACCTTTCTGTTATCAAAGGAGCCGTTAATTCCTCTTTGTGTTAGAAACTTCTAAAGTAGAATGTTAGGCCATAAGTCCATGAGATGAAGCTGAATTGCATTTGGGTCCTATAGGATGAACGATCTCAAGCATGCAAGTAGGTCAACAGCTAAATGGCTTAAGTTATGGAATGGCCTGAAATCAGGTCATGTGACAAGACCTGAAAAGAACTGTTAATGCTTAACAGCCTGCAAATGTTGCTGAGCTAATGCAGTTCTTTATAGAGGTATATATTTAAATTCCATCAAAGTGGTGTATGACCCAGGTCAGTGGCATTTACTTGCTTTAGTGACTAGAGGTAAATAACCAGGTATTGACTCTAAGTTCCGAAAGATGACCAAGGCTACTTGATATGTTTGAGCGATTTGTAACTTGGGCTTTGACTCTTGGGTTAAAACATTTTGATCTTAGCATATCAATAAATGCAAACATGTAGTGAAATAAGGTTGTCTTTGTATACTTTATATAAAAAAAACGAACCCCAGAGTTAGCTATAGATTTTCCATCTAACACTCTGTAATTACATTGGCAACCTACCGTGTCTCACTGCACGTTATTTATTGTGTGAAATGATGCAAATTTCCAAACTCCCCAACGTGTCTTTGTTTTTGCAGCTTACATTCCTACACCGATCTACTTCGGGGCTGTTATTGATACAACTTGCATGCTTTGGCAGCAGGACTGTGGAGTGCAAGGCTCCTGCTGGGAATACAACGTGACATCATTTCGTTTCGTTTATTTTGGACTGGCAGCTGGTTTGAAATTCTTAGGATTCATTTTTATATTTCTGGCCTGGTATTCCATTAAACACAAAGAAGATCAGTTGCAAAGGAGAAGGTGGCAGGCCTCCCCAATAAGCACAGTCAGTGAGATGATCGGTAACACCAGAGCGGAGCCAAATTATGCACGGACCAGATCCTGCCCCGCCTTCGGCGCCAGGGAAGAGCCAAATGAAGACAGTAGCATAGACAAAGGAATCCAACACATAGCACAAACCTATCCTGGGCCTTTCCTGGAAGCAATAAATTCATCCTTTGATAATTCCCAAGAGGAGACCCCAGCTGACACATAGTTTGGAAAGTCCATTTTCCTGACCGAGTTTAGTGTGGCGCCTTGTGCAACACGTGCCTTTTGTATATGAACTACAAACATATGGAAAAATGATAACACCTTTTAATCAGTAGCAACAGGGTTGTTGGGGGCTGGTTACCTCAACAAAATTTGTTTTCTCCATTTTTTAACTGTTAGTGGTAAACTTGTGCTCTACCCTTATGAATCTGTACTTTACTAAATGGTTCCTAAAGGAATAAAAAATGCTGAAGAAATATGGGAACAGCACATTTGGAATTGCTCCATGACATTTAAATCTCGGCTGTAAGATTTGCAATGTAAAGTTTACCTGTTAGCCATCTTGAATTACCCAATATCTCTTGTGAAAAGTCCGAGATCATTAATAGCTCTGAGGTATTTACTAAACCGACTAATCAGAGGAATCCACGGATGAGGATTTGTGTAATTAACAGTAGTTACAACAGGTAGGACTGCAGTTTTTGAAAATGTCTGACAGATTCAGTTTAAAGCAGTATTAAACCCAAAAACAAGTATTTATTCATTTTCAGCTTACCAGTTCTTAGATGTGGTGACTGCATTAGTTTTCTTTTTTAGGCTTTCTTTCCATTATTTTCACCTGGTGATCTGACCAATAAGTCTGTTGTTTTTTGAAAAAACAAGCAGATGAAGCATTTAGAGGGGTGAGACAAATTATTTACCATTGACATGGGCACATACAATGATCATTTTTTTTTGTATGTAACACCTTTATCCCAAAAAGGAAAACAACTATTTGTGGTAACTGCTTATAAAGTGTAAGCTGGAGTTTGACTTCAACGTGTTAGTGTATCTAAATCTGCTAGTACAGCAGTAGACAAAAGTTTTGAGAGTGACACAAATATTATTTTTCACAAAGTCTGCTGCTTCGGTGTTTTTAGATCTTTTTGGCAGATGTTACTATGGTATAATGAAGTATAATTACAAGCATTTCATAAGTGTCAAAGACTTTTATTGACAATTCCAATAAGTTTATGCAGAGAGACATTATTTGCAGTGTTGACCCTTCTTTTTCAAGACCTCTGCAATTCACCCTGGCATGCTGTCAATCAACTTCTGGGCCACATCCTGACTGATGGCAGACTATTTTTGCATAATCAATGCTTGGAGTTTGTGAGAATTTGTGGGGTTTGTTTTGTTCGTCTGCCTCTTGAGGATTGACCACAAGTTCAATGGGATTAAGGTCTGGGGAGTTTCCTGGCCATGGACCCAAAATGTAAATGTTTTGTTCCCCAAGCCACTTAGTTATCACTTTTGCCTTATAGCAAGGTGCTCCATCATGCTGGAAAAGACATTGTTTGTCACCAAACTGTTCTTGGATGGTTGGCAGAAGTTGCTTTCGGAGAAGGTTTTTGTACCATTCTTTATTCATGGCTGTGTTCTTATACAAAATTGTAAGTGAGCGCCACTTCCTTGGCTGAGAAACAACCCCACACATGAATGGTCTCAGGATGCTTAACTGTTGACATGACACAGGACTGATGGTAGTGCTCACCTTTTCCTCTCCGGACAAGTTTTTTTCTGGATGCCCCAAACAATCAGATATGGGATTCATCAGAGAAAATGACTTTACTATCAGTCCTCAGCAGTCCAATCCCTGTACCTTTTGCAGAATATCAGTCTGTCCCTGATGTTTTTCCTAGAGATAAGTGGCTTCTTTGTTGCCCTTCTTGACACCAGACCATCCACCAAGCACATGCACTCACACCTGCCTGCTGCCATTCCTGGGAAAGCTCAGCACTGGTGGTACCCCAATCCCGCAGCTGAATCAACTGTAGGAGATGGTCTTAGCACTTGCTGGACTTTCTTGGGCGCCATGAAGCCTTCTTCACAACAGTTGAACCTCTTTTCTTGAAGTTCTTGATGATCCGATAAATGGTTGAGTTAGGTGCAATCTTCGTAGCAGCAATTGCCTGTGAATCCCTTTTTGTGCAAAGCAATGATGACTGCACATGTTTCCTTGCAGGTAACCATGGTTAACAGAGTACCTTTGAATATGTCACCTACACCTACAGATCAAGGGCACCTTCATCCCAGAAGAATATTATTTGAAAGATAACAAGGAAAATGGATTTTTATGGTGCCATGACACATACATTTTTAAAGAAATATTCTTTATTTGAATCAAAATTATTAAAAATTGGGGCATGCAATTGCTCCCAAATAGAACATTTCTCAAAAGGGTTTTTACACATATAACACACATATACAGACAATAAATACAATATGTATAGAAACTGTTTGTTTTGACAATAGTGTTTACTGTAATTATTGTTTATAGTTACACATGCTTTACAGCCCCTGAAGAAGCAGAAAAGCGAAACATGTCGAGCAACAAGCATTGTGATTAACATAATATCTGTATATGTGTGTTATATATGTAAAAACCCTTTTAAGAAATGTTCTATTTGGGAACAATTGCATGCCCCAATTTTTAATTAATTTGATTCAAATAAAGAATATTTTTTTAAAATGTATCATGGCATCATAAAAATCCCTTTTCCTTTTTACCTTTCAAATAACATGGTTAACAGAGGAAGAGCAATGGGGGTTATTTACTAAAGCTGGTGAGTGAAAAATCTGCAGCTTTACAAAGAAACCAATCGGCTTCATTGAACAAGCTAAAGTTAGAAGCTGATTGGCTACCATGCACAGCTGCACTAGATCCTGTGTGCACCAGTTTTAGTAAATCCCCCCAATTATTTCAATCACCACCCTACTTTTAAAGCTTCCAGTCTGTTATTCTAACTCAGCATTACAGAGTGATTTCCAGCCTTGTCCTCGTCAACACTGACACCTGTGTTAACTAGAGAATCACTGACATGATGTCAGGTGGTCCTTTTGTGGCAAGGCTGAATGCAGTGGAAATGTTTTTTGGGGGATTAAGTTCATTTTCATGGCAAAGGGGGACTTTGCAATTATTTGAAATTGATCTGATCACTCTTCATAACATTCTGGAGTATATGCAAATTGCCATCATAAAAACTGAGGCAGCAGACTTTGTGAAAAATTAATATTTGTGTCATTCTCAAAACTTTTGGCCACAGCTGTACATTTAATACCCCCTTCCGCAAGGTTAACAATATTGTTATCCAAAGGTTCCCCCTGTGCTCCTTCATCCAGACTGGAGGTGGGTTACTGGCCAAATCACCAGGTGAAAACAGTGAAAAAAGCTATGCTGTCATCGTACATATTTGAGCATAACAATCTTTTCCAAATATGTGAAAAACATCACTTTTTTCGGTCATTTAGACCTGAATCCATGACAGTACTGGATTGTAATATAAAGCCTACTTTGGAGATGCTTCTAGGTAGCATCATTGGCGTTGGAGTAGTTAATGAACTGACTTATAGAAAATACATTTTATGACAGCAGACAATCAGCATCAGTCAGTAAACTCACTGTGAGGGTTTATTTTTCCCAAATACAGATGGAAGATACTCTGTAACTGCAAGGAGAAAATGTTAGGACGTTGCTAGCACTTTTTTTTTATAAGGCGAGATCAGTAATTTCTTCAAAGTGTGCTGTCTCATATTCCCCCATGTACTGTGAAGTACAGAAGCGTTTGGTTGATAGTAACTGCCTGCCAGAACTGGCACAGCTGGCAGGACTCAGCCACTAGGTGGCCAGCTGGGATATTTTGTGCCAACAGCTGGAAATCAACAGGCTGCATTATCTTATCGGAATGTTTGTCATTGATACCAGGTGTGCTACATGTAATTAGAAGATACTAAACATAGTATGGACTTTACTGTAAGGTATGCTTTAAAGCACAATTGAATTAGCCTAAACTATGCAACTACACTGTGGAGAATTGCATTGGAAGCATGGCAGAAATCATACTCCTAAATATGCAAGCCATACTAATGTTATCTATCAGGCAAGACTACCTAAAACAAAACTTTTCACTGCAGGCATTGATAAAATAACCATCAGCATAGGGTTTTATATGTACATAGTAACCGCTTGGTAATACGTGAGCAACTGAAATAAGAACAGTATACAAAGGTTTAGTTGCATCATTTTTGTTACTATATGATAACTTTTGTTATTTTTTTTTTTTTTTTTTTTTAGGACTAATATACAGATAGAGCGTTTTTGTTTTGTTTGATCAACTTTTTGTAAGTGGCTATAGGTTCAAATTGAGTTCCATATATAGAACGTCTAGACTGACATTGTTTCTGATTGTGATTAATTTTAATTTCTTATGCCTTCTTATAAAGTACTGTAGTCCTAGTCTTGGAGAATTGTTTTGACGTCCCCCAGTGTGCAGAGGAGAACCACTCCCCAGGGTACAATGAAAAGGAAGGATACAGCACAGAATCCTACTAATCTGTGTTCAGGACACCCAAGTATGTTGGTGAAACGCCCTTAAAAATAGAATAGAATGTCTGGGGGAGCGCAGTACAGTAAACCAAAATTATGTAATGCTTTTCTCTCAGGATAGAGGCTTTCCATCATTTTTATATCCGGCTCTGTTTATAACAGCAAACAGTATGTGGCCAAGTTATGCTTGCTGTATATCAGGTGCCACATCCCTAAATGATTTCCAACACGCAAAAAAACTTCAGAATTAGTGGGACTTTAAAGGCACCAAGGAACTACAAATATAAAAATGTTTATTGTAGATATTTGTAAAATCACAAATTATAAAATCCGGCAACACTAATCATTGTGTTCTGCTGTCAGGGAAGGCTCCCCACCAGCAGAATACAATAGAGCTGTAGGAGGGATTCTCCCATCAACATAGTCAAGCAATTTTCTTTCCTTCCACCCATAGTGGAAAAGAGAAAATTGCATAATCCATGGCCTGCCTTAGTCTGGCTATAGACGGTTCAAATCTCGGCCGGTTTAGCAGGAACCAGCCGACATTTGAACCATGTGTGGGCAGGCTGAATATATCAAGTTGATCAATCTATCAACTTAGGTACAACCAGCCTGTCAGATTTACTTTACTTTACTGCTATAGCCGCTAGCAATAATCACTGTCTTCTCCCAGTGGGGATGGCTCCCCCCCGGGAGCAGACAATAGCTCGGCAGGAGGGATTCCCCAGTCAGCACTGTCTCTGTTGATGGGGGAATCGTGCAAATTTCTTTCCTGCAACTTGAGGTTGCAGGAAAGAAATTTGCAGTGTCTATGGCCTGCTTTAGGCGGCCAGTGAGTAGTCTACAATAATAGAGAGTCACAGCAGGTAGAGTTAATAATTACTCAGAAATCAGTATACAGAGAAAATCACACAATGCAAAACGCAGAACAACCAATCAGTACTCCTCTTGATCAATAGCTATAAGTTGCAGTACCTCTCAACTTTCTGAGATTGGAAAGAGGAACACTTTTTAGCATAAACTTTGTTGGCAAAGGACTCACTCCTGCCACGCCCCTTGTTATATGAGCACCAATAAAAAAAATGTCACCACTTCCTGTATACTGGATTTTCATAATAACAAATGCAATCATTTATAGGTTGGTCTAAAATGTTTAGTTGTGCTTGTTAAATTGTGCAAGACATCAGTGCAAAAACCATGGGCAGAGGGGTTTGATTTCAAAAATTGGCAGTTCCTCAAATTATGGGGCAGTAGGGAGGTATAGGTTATGGAATTTTTCTTTAAGCCCTTTGCTCCCTGCAGTGATTCTTAAAGTGTATCTAAACCCAGGAACAAAAATGAAATATAATGCAGTTTACCAGTCCTTAGGTGTGGTGGCTGTATTAGTTTTCTTTTTTTCAGGATTTTTTTCCCTTTGATTTACCAGGTGATTCTGCAAGTAACACGCTTCCTTTCCTAGGGTGCCAACGTTCATTTAACATATTGTATCTATAGGGTTGTCACTCTTTTAGGACTACAGAACATCTCCCATTTAAAATTATTCCTACTATAATCTAATGACCACTCTCTTTATACATTTAGGTAGAATATTTTGTTTGGATATATAGTTTTCAAATCTCCACCGCCAAACATGTGAATTCAGTATGGGTCACCCTATGAATTGCTATCATGGCTATTGTCAACACAGGAGGTCAGCTTATCATGCAGCCCCTCTTCACAATTGTGTCCTGCCTAAAGCCGGGTACGCACTAACAGTAAAAAAAAAAAGGACTGCTCCGGACAGAGCCGCTGTACTAACCATGCAAGGTTAGTTCAGCGATCCCTGCTGAGCTGTTGTGTTCTGACAGGGAGACAGCCCCCGGCCAGAACACTCCGCTTGGCTGAGAGATCTTGAGTCAGCTGCTGATTTTCCAGCATGCACGTCTGACAGAAGCCAGACAGGCCAGACAGGCTGACGTAAACATGGGCCCAATGTCGGCCGGATTTTTTTGAACCAGCCGTTGTCTCCCCACATTTGGCCTGTATGTACAGGGCTTAAGAGAGGGTGCGTGTCTGTTATCCCGCTCAACATTACTCATGCTAAAGATTGAGCTAAGACAATAAAGTATATGTAGGCAGATTAACCAGATTGTCCATTTAATTTTCCCATACTCAGGTCTAGACCACATAGGTGGAATTGTATGACAACAGAATTTTAAAGCTAACCTAACCTTCTCATTACTGGTAACCCGGTAGCAAGGACTTGTCTGCACACTTGTTTCAATGTCAGAATATTCTCTTTTTTTATTCCAGTAGTACTCTGGTGCCGCAAAATTAGTGGTGCTTTATTGCTGCCTACCCGTTCCTGCGTACCGTCTCATTTTCCATCAAAAACTCTGCAGCCAACTGAAAAATGAAAACAAAATGGGTGGACTGTGGTGCATCCTTTAGAAATATAGTACCTGTTCCTTGTAATAAATCACTAATGTTCAGCGAGAATGTTCATTGGGAGGTGCCTGCAAACAAGTCCTGCCACAACATTACTACCAATGAGAAGGCTACAGATTTTCCTTTATGGGACTCCATTTGTTTATTTTGTCTCGTTGCAAAATTTGTAAATTAGTGGCTAGACACATATAATAGATTTAATCAGTCTCATGTATGATTTAGAGAACTGTGTAGCCACAAAGGTCTGTAGATCTGGACAACACAAATAGTGGCCTTGAACATCAGAGAACTGTGAAACATCTATGTCCATACTGCACTGGATACTAGAAAAAAACAATGTTGAAGCCATGGGATACATCAGCAGAATAGACAGACGTTTGAAGTTTCCAGTGAAGGATAGCAGATCTGTCTGATATGGTTTGTAGTAGGCATCTGATCTGTTACCAGTTAACAGCATAGTGCATCTTTACCCCTATAATTTTAAGGCTAAACTACATCTTTCCTGGTAAATGGTAGGTAAAATCTGGTTGGTTGGAATCCCTTTATACCCGGTATCATAGCTTATGTTTTAATAAGTCCATCCTTTTGTCTATAATCTCACAACATTTCAGAGGGATGTTTGGGTGTCATATTTTAAGAGCGAATAGGCAAAGCTTTTTAATACAGAAGTCTCTCAGCATCCTTGGAGTGTAACTTCAGGCTCTAATCCTTCCCCACCCTATCCAAAACCTGGGAAAAAAGGTTTGGCTTTAATCACCACTGGCTAGAAAATCTTAAAAGTCAGCATTTATTTATTTGAATTAAGAGCAATTACTGGAACTTGACTTTTCAGACATTAAAAATGTCTATGAGATTCTCCAAGCCAAACAGGCAGTGTTGCTGAAAGAATGCAATGTTTTAGAGTATTTTTTTGTATTTTTATGCAAAGGCAAGGACATTAAACACAAAGAAAGGAAAACTTGTTCACATTAGCTAGTTACTTGTTTTTTTTTTCTCTCGGTGCATTGTATTAGAATAAAAGTAGACTCTGGTTGGATGTTATAGGCATCAGGTACAGTTCTCCCTTTATCTAATAATGTGTGCCTCATATACTATTCATACTGTAGTCAGTAATCATCCTGTGTTAAAGCAAACCTCTGCTAAAAGAAATAGGGGGCTGCCTTCGCTGGCCTCCTTTTGAATGTGCAAGTTTGGGTGGCCCTCTGGCTTCAACACTTTCCAAGTCACTGACCAGAATCATATTTGTAAATCAGTAAAGTCCTTGTACTGTGTACTCAGGGTAGTGACACAAAGTATTAAATAAAGAGTCAGGCAACTTGCAGTTTCAGAATAAAAAGTCAGCAATTGCAGCCTTTTTGATTCTCTTAAGAAAACTGTGTCCAAAAAGTGGCTGATTGGTGTTTTCTGGCTACTCTACATTTCTGCACCTTTATTAACCACTTCCCACCTGGCCACTGCACATAAACGGCCGGGTGGGGGCTTCCTCCTTCTGAGTGGACGTTCCTGAACGTCCTTCAGAAGGAGAGGGATCGTACAATCCGATGCGCACGTGTCCCCCGGACAAACCGCCTCTCGGATCGGCAGGAGGGCTCTGTGATTTGCTCTCCTGATCACATGATGGCTGTGTCCAATCACAGCCATCATGTAATGTAAACAATGAATACAGAAGAAAAAAATATGCCCACTTCCCCTATCTCAGCACTATGGTGCTCCAAATCTTCACAACAAAAAAAATGATTAAAACAAAAATTTTAGCTAGCATTATTTTTTCCCACTGACGCCAGTACCTTTTATGCTCCCACTGGCCATAGTCCGGCTTTCATAAAATCTGAAGGACAGTAAACTGGCCCTTTGTTTGGAAAGTTTGGAGACCCCTGCTCCAGGGCCTTCAATAATGTTATAGGTACTCAGGAAATTAAATGTGTAATTTATGCCTTTAGAACACCTGACGGTACTACTTGGATGTTGGGCCTTTCTATGTGGCCAGACTGTGTAAAAGTCTTACCCATGTGGTATTGCCATACTCAGGACAAGTGGCAGAATGTATTTTGGAGTGTAATTTTTGTACATGCAATGTGTTAGAAATATCTTATAAATTGACAACTTTGTATAAAAAAAAAAACACATTTTCATTTTCTTTCCATATTTTCCAAAAACTTGTGGAAAAAAAAATGACATGTTCAAAAGACTCATTATGCCTCCTAGAATATACACTGTTTACTTTCGAAAATGGGGTCATTTTGTGGGCATTTCTATTGTCCTCGTACTCCAGGGCCTTCACAAATGTGATAGGTAGTCAGGAAACTAAATGTGTAATTTATGCTCCTAGAACGCCTGATGGTGTTCTTTGCATTTTGGGCCTCTCTATGTGGCCAGGCTGTGAAAAAGTCTCACGTGTGGTATCGCTATACTCAGGAGGAGTAGCAGAATGTATTTTGGGGTGTAATTGCAAGTTTATCTATGACATATGCCTATATCTATGTGTGAGAAATAACTTGTGAATATGACAATTTTGTGGGGAAAAAAAAAAATCTTCATTACCCAAACTATTGTTGGACTAAAAATTGTAACTTCAAAAAACTCACTATGCCTTTTACTAAATACCTTGGACTGTCATCTTTACAAAAAGGGGTCATTTGGGGGGTATTTGTACTGTCCTAACATTTTAGGGCCTCAAGAAATGAGCTAGGCGGTCAGTACATCAGGATTGATCAATTTTCAATGATACGTAGCATAGCTTGTAGACTCTATAACTTTCACACAGACCTATTATCATACACTTATCAGGATTTTTTTTACCAAAGATGTAGCAGAATACATTCTGGCCTAAATTTATGATGAAGTTTGATTTTATTGGATTTCTTTTAAAAAAGAAAGTAGAAAATATTGTTTTTTCAAAATTTTTGCTCTTTTTTTTGCTTATATCGCAAAAAAAAAAAAAAAACAGTAGTGAATAAATACCACCAAAAGAAAGCTCTGTTTGTGTGAACAAAATGATAAAAAATTCATTTGGGTACAGTGTAGCATGACTGAGTAAATGTCATTAAAACTGCGAGAGCACTGAAAGCTGAAAATTGGCCTGGGAAGGAAGGGGATGAAAGTGGTCAGTATTGAGGTAGTTAATATTAAAATCTGATCAATTAAAATAGCTTGGAGACAGCAGGAAAGGGCTAAAACTCATCCATTTTTACTGTCTCTGTTCTGTTGGGTAGACTTCTTTCACTTCCTTGCCCAGAGACAGAACAGGAAGTGGGAGCATGGCTCTAAAAAGGAGGAGGATTTTCCCTCTTAAACGATTTAACAGAACTAGAACATTTCCAACCTACTCTTATTCTGGTGACAACTGTAAAATATTGGATTTTCCATCAAATTCTGTTTTGTGACAGTCGTCTCCAGGACGAATAGAGAAAGTTGGTCTTCCCAGCGGGGACATAGGCAATAAAAAAAAAACCTGACCGGGGGTTTCCCATACTCTAGCCAAGAATAAAAAAAAGTTTGGGCTATACATACATTTTAAATGAAATTGAATATGTTAAGAAGCCATACAATGCGGTATTTGCTGTTTATTACCAAATGATGCTAATTATTACAACACTATTGTCCCTATCAAGATTATAGTTGTATAATATACGCCTGCCATATATTATATATATATATAGATATATATATATCTATATATCTATATATATATAGATATATAGATATATAGATATATATCTATATATATATATATTTCAAAATTATGTTTTTCTCTGAAGTAAATCACACAGAATTAGCTGAAAATATACAAATTGGTGGAATGGCTTTATTTATTCATGTGCTATTCCAATGGCTGTCTCATGAATTATATAATTATCATTTAAAGATACCACAGTAGACCAAATTAATCTCCTTGTATGGTCATTTTTAATTTAAACAACAAATATCTGACAAAAAAATATTATTTTAAGAGATAATTATGTATCCAGTTTGAGAGTCCAATCAATTCCTTTTAAAAGTGCTGCTTACAGATAAAACCATGAGACTGTGCAATAACATCTAACCTATTTTTTGGGGCAAATAGTATGAATACAATCAGGATACGTAGATCGTTTTTTGTGCATATCACATATTTTAAAAAAATAACAACATAGGATAAGGCATGGTTACTGAAGAATGTTGCATGAACAAACATGTATTGTGCTCATTTATTAATTAAAATTAAGTCATCATACTCCTGAATCTAAGTTAGATGTATATGTGCTAAATAGTTGGGCTATATTATTTATTAGTATTTCTCATGCACCAGTGTTAATATAGTTCTGTATTTTGTATAATATAATATATAGGCTAAGAAGTATGGAACATATCACTTAAAAAGTGAATAAGAACAAAATCGAATTGTAATGTATTCTGTGAAAATTAGCCATCTGCAGAGCTTTATGCTAAAGTAAGAGCAATATATTAATACTTTGAAAAGATTTTATAGCATTTAAATTGTCTACTTAATATACAGTGGAGGAAGTCATTTTATGAGATTCCCTTTCAGCCTAAAAATTCACTTGGAGCTGCAGAATTATTGTGGTTCTACCAATATATTTGTTGAACTAGTACATCTGTTTTTAATACGCCAATATACTCAGGTTTCTTGGACAGCATTTGCAGGAATATTAATTAAGTTAGTTTCCCCGTTGTGAAAATGACCAGTCCACTTAACGTGACCTTGCATAAAATAGCATTTTAACAGTATAATTTACTGAACACTTTAGGATGAGATTCACCTCGGCACTGCCATGCTAATAAAACTAACATTGTACTGTACTAGGTTGCTGATTATGTGATATAAAACCTTCAGTAATCGTTTGATATATAATGTTTAGAAATCTTATCTCCTAGAGTTACATCTGTGCATCTGAAGGCTGTGCAGGAAGGTGCATCTAAGAAGTGATCTTTGTCCTTGCTAAGACTACCCAATATTGTGGACCAAGCAGTGACACATGCTTTTATCATAATGCAATGTCTGCTTTAAGCGTGACTTATATAGTAGTACCCGCTTGGTACAACAGTTAGCTTTGAAACTTTTTAAAAAAAGTTATCTGTGCTCAAGTAATAAAAACCTAATGATAAAGAAATAAAAGGTCAGATTATCTTGAGACCTGGACTCATAAAGAGGATGTGGGCCCCAGGGGGGGTCTGATGTTGTTAAAAGTATTGAAGATAATAATGCTCGTTACTTGATGTAGCCAATTATTGGCTAGATTTGACTTCTACTGTGTCTTTAGCCATTGGTTTAGCTTAGAGGACAACTGTGGATGCTTGTCTTCGATGGAAAATATGATTAGCCAGGTTGGATTTTTCCAACTGTTACTAATGCTCATCTCAGTTCAGTATGGTCCGAGATGTATCTTGGATAGATACATACAGTACATTGGCCAGTATGAGTGTACTGTATGCAACTTTTTATAGTTGGTGTTCACATATTCTCCTCTCATTCTCTTGTCCAGCAGCTAGATGTATGCAGCTGATAATATAAGCATCATGGTTCTCTAAGATAGTACACTCTCTAAGCATTAGATTTTAATTTTAAGGTTTAATACAAGTCTTTAGACATACACATTTACCATGATTGTAAACAGAAATTCCAGTGTTAAAATGAATAATTCTCATCTTTTGCACAATCCAAAGTGGCTGGTTGGTTGTGCGGAGCATCTGTGTCTCAGGCTGGGCTGTGGGGTATTTCTAGGTTGAGGTGGAATATTACAGGCCAAACATGACACAAAATGCAGACAATAAGCAGCATTTTTATAGCTAGGTTTTGTGTTGAATTCTTGTCTAAGTACTAGGATCACCCTTTAGGTTCTATTTTTGTGCTTAGTTTTGAAAGCATATACTACCAGCCAGAATGGAGCTTTCGATATGTATTAAATCTAGATGCTGGTGGTGGTAGATGATGTGTATGTATAGCTTTAGGCTGGGTTCACACTATTGGGAATAGGATGTGTGTTCCCCTAATCCATTTCAATAGCAGGAGATGTTGACTGGCTCTTTATTGAATTTGCACAGGAGCCCTGTGCGTCTTTTGGTCCGTTTCAGGTCCGAATTCAGCCAAAAATTTGGGCTGAAATCGGACCTGAAACGGTGAAGGAGGATGTACCGGACCTGTGAGCCGCATGCGAACCCAGCCTTACTGTTTCATAAATAGTAATAAAACTATGCTATTTTCTATAACAAACTTGGTTTATCTGAGTAATAAACAGATCCAATGATGATGTTGCTAGTTCTTAATGTTCCACTTATCCAGATTAGGTGAGCAAGTTCACACAAATTTGAATTGCCCATTATACAGTCAAATTATCTGTATACTGTGGATGTACAGCTGTCACTTGAAGTCCGGTATTTCAATAGGAGATGGAGGGAATGTACCATCATTGCACCTTGTTCATCAGTAGGGTCAATTGGCACATACTAGTTATATTCTAAAAATTGGTTTGTCAAAAAATGTATATTGTACAAATTAAATGGTTCATTATTGTATACATACCCAGATCCAAATGTTTTACCCATACCCAAATCCAAATGAAAACCAGTGTTTTCACACTTTAAATTATATCCATTTTGGAAAGGTGAAAGTGACACATTCAGGTTTTATTGCCATTTGTGTCCTACAGGGGAGATCCATTTTTACTGGGATAAAAAGTGATGGGAATTCCAATGTTTTTCAGATGTCACCAGAACAAGATATGAGGAACACATATTCTGGTCACATATCTCCATTGCGAATTTTGCCTTACTTTGAAGCAATCCCATATGTGTACCAGCTTAGCAATGGCTAAGCCCGTCCATTGTTCACCTTTGATGCCGGCGCCAGCGTCATATGTTGCCATGACACCCGCGGCTGGCTCTGTATAGTTCAGATGCCCCTGGGTGCATGTGCACAGCGGGACATGCCATTGGAGGCATGATACATGCCCCCTACATTACCTAGAAACGCTATTATTCTGTTTAGACAGGAACAGCCCCCTGCCCGGCTGATGTGTTTGTTTAGGCTGCTGTCCCTTATATACATTACTATTCATTTTAGGATGAACATGTCGCCATCAGATGTATTCACTTTGTGCTATAGTTAACCTGAATGCTGCTCTACTAAGTTGGTACACATATGGGATTGCTGTTATGTCATTTTTTAACAGTTTATGCAGATGGCGAGAATATGACATAATTATGATGTCAGGGGGCAGGTCTGGGGCTGATTGGTGGATGGTTCTTTAAATATTGTTTGTTCTGTATCACAATTTGGCACATGCCCGATGAAGGGATCCTGCATGGCTCTGAAAAGTTGCTCTCTGTGGTAACAATGTGATTGCTGATTAAAGCTTTGGACCCATTTAGGAGATCTTGGTGTTCTGGTGACATTTCTCTCTCAGACTATATACAGTTCCAGCCGGTGGTCCCTTCAGCACCCACTTACAAATGCAGTCATCTCTATAATAATGTGTGCGTTGGGAATAGTGCTTTGCAGTCACAAAGTCATTTGCATTAGAACGTGCTCTGACATTTTCCAACTTGTACTCGCCAGGGTTGCAGACCAGCTGACTCAGTCTTTACATAGTAGTAGAAGAAATTACATGTGTGGACATTGGCCTGTTGGCTGAAAATGAGTGATAGGAATTTGGAGCAGCAGATTAACATCAAATTTTATGTGAAAATATCAAAAGTGCAAGGGAAGCTTTAGTTCTGTTACAAGTGAACATTCCATGACGAAATCAAGTGTTTTTGAATGGCATAGGCAGTTTAAGGAGGGGCAGGAAGATGTCAACTATGACACAAGAAGTGGGCAGCCAAAAACGTAAAGGATAGATGTCAGCAAATGTGGACATAGTGTGAACCTTGTACACTCATGCTGGTGGGTTTTTTTTTCGTGTTCAAATATTTTATTGAAGTTACAAGAAAATCACATACAGTAAACATGTTTTTTTTTTTTTAAATCCCAAGGGGATAGTTCACTACGAGTACATTGTTACTTGGAAATTCTGAAAAGGTTACGGGAATCTGTTCGGAGGAAAAGACTGGAACTCTGGCATGACAAGTGGATTCTCCACTATGACAATGCTCCTACACAACATTTTTTTACAGTCCATTCCGGGTTTTAAATCGTCACACCTCATATATGTCATTGTGGGGGGGGGGGGGGGGGGGTATTGTTGTGCAATAACCCATAGTAAGTCATTATTTTAGAGTTCTAAAAATAGATATAACGTTTTTGCAGTAAACCAAATAGGTTTTTTGCACTATATTATTGAATAAGCACACATTTGTTATCCATGCAACTAGATTTACAAGGCTGCCCTGGTAACTCTCTATAAAGAACAATATCAGGAACCTCTAATAAAAAGTTATTATATGCATGCAAGACTGAGGTGATCAATCTGCTAGCCAGAGTACCAAATCAGATGCCACATATAGTCTTTTGTTAACTACATTTTTGAGGGGTTAATGGCACACTGATACCTGGAGCTCTATTACTAATACTAATTAAACATCTTTGAGCTAAAGTCTTTAATAAAATGCTGGGCAAACTGAACTGAGGTTCTGAAAGTGGCAAGATGGCCAGTGTTTAGTGAATGAAGATAAAAAAAGGACTTAATGTCAGTGGCTGAATGTTTTTTTTTTTGTTTTTGTTTTTTACTTTACTAGTAAATGATTGCAGTATCTGTAGTAATTTATATATGACTGAATGTGTGTGTAAATGGCATATGTAGGGGCATAACTGCTGATGCATTTTTGCTCAGGCAATAAATGGCGCCAATCTGATTGTAGATCAGCATTGCGGAGTGTGTTGTTAAGAATGAATAATATTGTGGTACAGCATGAAGGATCTTTGTATTAGTGTGTTTTTATTTGTAGTGCAAGAGTAATGCAGATCTTGGGTTTGCCGCATTTAGGTTTGTTGTTACTTGATATTTATTTTAATGACCACACAATCATTTTAAGCTAGGTCAAACTGGCTTATTCAATTGAAATCTTTCTGAAAATGTTTGTTTACAAACCTTTCGATACTTGATATATGACAATAAAGGAGAAATTGTTCATAATGTGTGTCTCTCTGCGTGTGTATATGCTTCTGCTAGTCAAAATTTTTCATGCACAGCACAAATACATGGATCCATCCTTTCGTGTGCTAGCAGTTGAAGAAACTATTAAACATGTAATGCTGTTGAGAATACATTCTTGGCACACATTAGTGGAGCATCAGTGTAATGCCAAAGTTTACCTCAGTATTGTTGCTGGCCATGTGCATCCCTTTATGGTCACAGTCCACCCATTTCCATGCTATTTTCAAGAAAATAATACATCTCTTCAAAAAAGCATGCATCATTTAAATCCTTGTCCACTAACAGAATAGTGACATCAGTGTATTCCAAAGGATACCACAATCTACAACTCTTCATCCAATCAAGCCCCATAAGTGGAGAAGCTGTATAACGATTTTGTCAGCGTGGATCAAAATCCATGTTTCCAACACCTTTTTGAACCCATGCTGCCAACTATTTACCCAGTAGGAGTTATACCAGGTAATACTGTAGAGTATATGCAATCTGTTTTACCAGCCAAAAGATTTGTAACCATACTGAACCAGTTGTGATCAAGGAACCTTTGCTAGATTGCATAGCTGTGTTGGTGACCTCTCTTTCTTTCTACTGCAGTTAGGTTATAGTCAATAAACCTCCCACAGCTTGTTGATTGGACAGTGAAAGAACATTACTGTCCTTATATGGCCATCATTTAACTGAATTAAATTGTGTTAATTTCTATCTACCTCAAATTCAGCATTTCAGACAAGAAAATGTGCCCTTTGTTCTCTTTTATAGGACACAACCTTCTGTGCTCAACATTTCAACATTTTGCTCATGTTACTGGTTTCAGCAATGCTAACTTAGGCTATGTGGTCTGTAGGTTTTTCTATTTTTTTTTTTTTTTTTGCGCTACGTTTACAAAATAAAAATCTGATGTACATAAATTGGGTCTGTACCTTAAAGTCTGAAGTGTAGTTTCAAGTTAAACACATTAGAAAACCCCCAGAGTGCATATTAACGAAGGTTTTTTTTTTGTACCCACCATAAGATCCTTTTTCTCTGTGTTCACAGAAAGACACCTGGAGCTTTACCTATGGGTTATAGTGCCACCTGCATAAGTAGGACACTAGGTGCAAACAACATTACAGCCCAGGTGCAGCCCCTGCTGGTGGCCAAACCGCCCCCCCCCCCTGCAACAACAAAACTCATTAGTACACAGCATAGCCAGAAAGAAGAGAATGCAGAGAAAAGGATTTTACGGTCAGTATAAAAATCCATTATTTCCTATTGTCCTTATTGAAGGACACACCTGGACCTTTAGATCTTGACTGATGGGACGTTCCAAAGCAGTGCAAGGCATTAAGGGAAGGCCCAATGGTGAAACAACAACATAAAAAAGGGAACCAAAACCCAGCAGAACATTCACAATGCTGCCTGCAATACCTTGTGGACATAACTAGCATCTGCAAATGCAGAAAAATCAACCACATAGAACTTGGTATGAACTGTTTACCTTCTTGCAAACTTGAGAAACAGAGGCATGCTGATGAAAAGCTCAGGATGAACACAGAACCATAGCAGAGTGTGCAGTACTGGGTAAAGGAGATTCCTGGCCTGAACCTGCATAAGCTTAAATCACAGTCTGGTGGCTCCATCTGGAAATAGTCAATGATGAGGAAGCCTACCCCTTCCTATGACCATCCATGACAACAAAAAAAGAAAGTTAGTATTTTGGATAGAAGTGGTGGCTTTCAGGTAGACCCTAACTGCTCTAATTACATCTTGATAATAGAGAGCCACTTCTTTAGGATGGGAAGGATTGGAACAAAGGAAAGATAAGAAGATGTTCTTAGTCCAATGACCGACTGATGCTACTTTTGTAAGAAAGGATAACCAAGAGTGGACAACCTTATCCCAGAAATGGTTGCATACAGAGCAGTGATGGTAAAGCTGAATGGAAAACCAGACTCTGTGACAGGAGATCTGGATGCAATGGATGGCATCCGGTCAGATGAGGACTTGGTAAAAAGGCGAGGTTGGAACACATAGGCCCCATAAAGGACGAGGAAGGGAAGTTGGTTACAGATGACAAGGAGAAGGCATCTGTACTAAATGCTTACTTCTCCTCAGTCTTCACATAGGAAAAGGATGGGTATAACAACCACGACTGTATGGTTAGACTAATGTAAATGAGGTCCTTCGGGCTATCAAAGTGAATGAGTGATATAGTAATCAGATAATTTGCAGCTGAAATCTGTGAGTGCACTAAAATTGGTATGAAATAAATAAGTAATCAGCGCAATTTAATACTATAAATAAAATAATAATGATTCTGTGCAAAAAACGCTAAATGAGTATATCTGTGCAAAAAACGCTCACGATGCTGTGCAAGAAATGCTGAGTGCAAATTATAATCCTGTGCTAAAACAGAATGATTCCTGTGCAAGATGAATCAATACAAATAAAAATCTTGTGCATATCCAATATTTCAATGAAATAGATGTGATCTGTATAAATTAATGAAACAATAATCCATTCAATTCCTCATTATCACACTGCTAACACAACAATAAGTGCTCTTCAATAAAATAGCCAATGTGCCAGTCTTCATGTGCATCACTAGACTCTTACCTCCATATGGATAGTAAATGGCAATGGGGATGAATATAGCTGGAGACCTTTCCGGGATGCAATGATGGTGGATGACCCTCTCAAAGCACTGTATACCAGATGACGGCTTAGTATGGATCAATCCGAAGCCGTCATCTGGTATACAGTGCTTTGAGAGGGTCATCCACCATTATTGCATCATTGCAAGACTGGCACATTGGCGATTTTATTGAAGAGTACTTTTGAAGCACTTCCTGCACTTTGTTTAAACACTTCCTACCATTGACTTTTTAATGTCCTCATATTGATCCTTACTTCATGAACTATTACATCACCATTTTATTGTTGTGGTAGCAGTGTGATAATGAGGAATTGAATGGATTATTGTTGCATTAAGTTATACAGATCACATCTATTTCATTGAAATATTGGATATGCACAAGATTTTTATTTGTATTGATTCATCTTGCACAGGAATCATTCTGTATGGTTAGACTGTATGGTAACACGTCACTGTATCTACCCTTGTGGCTAACAGAAGCAGGAGTCTGGAAAGGATTAGAGAAGCTCAAAATAAATAAATCACCAGGACAAGATGGCTTGCTGCCATTCCATATACACTAGGATTACTGGAATGACCTCCAGCTCTTTTCTGCACAACCACTGGGGCATAAATCAAAGGGGAATCCTCATCAGACTCCTTATAAGCAAATGGAGAGGGAGCCCGTTGCCCGTTGACCAGTCTGTCATGGTTCAGCCATGGCTCCAGAGTATCCTGCCAACACAGTGATGCAGATAGGGAAATGACCCCAACACCCAGCACAACAAATGCAAAAGAGCTGTGAATCCAGGCTGTGTTCACTCCATGCTCCCGGCAGAAGGGACTGCCTACTGCCAGTACCCAGGCTCCTCCGTTTCCTGGTTGGAACAGTCAGTAGTAGAGGCAGATGCTCAAAAAAAAATGATGGCAGTGCCACTGGTTTAGGGGTTCAGGGTTCCCTGCTGGCATCTGGCTGTGACAGCACAGTGCTCAGGGGCTGAGACTCTCAACCAGGGCACCTGTCTGATCCCCTGGAGCCGGACAGGGCCCAACATAAAAGTGGTGGCTGCATTAAAAAGGCTGTGGGAGTAGCTACAATGTGACCTGTAGAGTAGGCTCTACAGCAAGAGTCCATGAACACTGCTGTGCAGAAAAACCCAAGGGATCAACCAGCACCAGCATTGAGACATCCTTCTAGTCTGATGGGCACCAGGGTAGGAGTGCTGCAGACAGGGAGAAGCCTGAAATAAAATGGCTGATGTTACAGCCAAACAGGAAAACTGCAAGCTGCATGTATTGAGTTAGAGAGAGGCCTCACCGGTACCTGCAGCACAATGAGGTGGACATCCAACAAGGCAAGGAATCTCCTAGGCAGTGCAGCCAGTGCACCTAATCCTCTTTAGGTAGGAGTTCTCCAGTCAAGAATGCTGGGGGTTATAGTCCCATGAATCCCCAAGGTCTTTTCAGCCTTCTCTTGATGTCGCCACATACTTGATGAGGCAGGTTTACCTCCGGGAATGGACAAAATGCCTCTAAACTTATGCGGTCATATGCACCATCAAAGGGATTGAAACCCTCATGGGCCATTGTGCCAATGCACAGCCATCGCAGCTGGTCCCTTGATGTACTCGTGGGCTCTCTTAGTGGATCTATAAAATCCACCCTGTCACCCAACACACCCCAGGATGTTTTTTTTTATACCTCGCACCCTACTCTTGCAGGTGGGGCTATAGCCCATCAGTCGAGATCTAAAAATACAGCAGTGTCTTTTAATGAACAAAGAGAAATATATCGTGTTTTACTTCTGTCTGTCATTCGAGTTCCAGTGCCAACCCTAAATTTAGCTCTCCTGCAGGAGGCTGAAGATAAGGACTGCTGCAATCTGTGAATGCAACGGTCTATCTTTGGCTGCACAATACACCTTCTGTCTTGTCACATACAGCTAGCTTTCCAGCCAGCAAAGCGCAAATTTTTAGACCTCTGTGCTCACACAAATATCAGTGGTCTTTATCCAGCAGACAGAAGTTTAACTTGAAACTTTGGGCTTTAAGCCTAAGCTTGCCTATTTATTATTTTTTTCTTTGTCTTATTAAGTATTAAAAAAGGAAGCTTAAAGGAGTTGTAAAGGCAGAAGGTTTTTAATCGTAATGCATTCTATGCATTAAGATAAAAAACCTTCTGCGTGTAGCAGCCCCCCTAATACTTACCTGATCCCTATCCCTGTCCAGCGATGTACACCATCAGCCATCCGGGACGCTCCCTCTTGATTGGCTGAGACACAGCAGTGGCTCTATTGACTCCCGCTGCTGTCAATCAAAGTAAGTTAGCCAATCAGGAGAGAGAGGGGATGGGGCCAAACGGCAGCTCTGTGTCTGAATGGACACACGGAGCTGCAGCTCAGCTCGGGTGCCCTCATAGCAAGCTGCTTGCTATGGGGACACTCGACAGCAGGGAGGGGCCAGGAGCACAGAAGGGGCCTGAGAAGAGGAGGATTGGGGCTGACCTTTGCAAAACCACTACACAGAGGAGGTAAGTATAACATGTTTGTTATTTTAAAAAAAACAAAAACTAGACTTTACAATCACTTTAAAATTAAATTAAACCGATACATATAGAGGTAGATAGAATATTTTGAAGCATATGCATGTATCAATCATAAAACACAAAAGTAAAAGGCCACTTTAATAAACTTTAAGAATTGTAAAAGTAAAGCACATCTTTATTTCAAGAAATGATGCTTCGTGACTTTCCTGAAGTCCGAATTGTTCTATAAAAGTATAACATGATTAAAAAAAAACACAGAACAAAGCCTATTCATCTTAAATCTATTTACAAAAAAAAGAATACTTTCATAACCATAAATATGTTTGTCATGTCATCACATAAGGTGACGCGCATAGCAACAGTTTTTAGTATATGTACATAGACCACATTGGGACTGCTCGGAGAAGAGAAACATTCAAAATCCCGTGGAACAAATGTGGTGCTCATGTGCATTTCTGACATGGAATACCGAAGAAATATCTTGACAAAAAGGAAGAAAAATGTATTCCTACCTGGATATGTAAAAACATTGAGGTAATTTGTAAATGGATGTAACATTTACAACTTTAGTCAACGGTATACTTATGACTATGTTTATGTATAGGTTATGTGCCATGTTTGCTGTTTTTTGATGCCTCTAGCTGGACCTTCTTGGTAACCCCCATGTGGAAAAATACATTTATAGTACATGAATGTTGCAGCCAACAAATTGACAATGGAATTCAAGTGTAAGTGAGCTTAAAGTGCACAAATCCTTTTTAGACTTTGATGCCAATCCACAACAGCCCTTGAAAGTCATATACTTACTTGTTCTCGATTCACCTGCTTGGTGCTGCACAGCCTTTATTTAAAAATTCTTAGTATCAAGGCCACATTTTTTCCACATATGTACACCACATTTTATATTCATTGCAATGGAAAGTTCTTACTCTGCTTATCCCTAGCAGAGTAGGGACAGGTAAGTCTATGGCTGTCAAGGGCTGTTGAACATAGACATAGGAGCCCAGTAAATGTAAATGCACTTTTAAAGCTCCTGGAACTGGCAAAACGTAGAAACTTCCAAGTTACCAGACTGTGGAAAAAGAAGCAGATGGGGAACTTCCATTAAAATGGAAAGCTCTCTTTACATGTGCATACATCAGTAGGTATGGCAAGAGAGGAAATAAAGATACATATCACTAGAACAAAGCTGGATTAATGTGCTCTAGATTGCTCCAGCATGCCAATCATAGAACAATGGGAGAAATAAACCAATGATTCACGATTATGGGATACAATCACATTAATATGATACAAGATAACTTATTGGGAAAATAACTCCTCTTTTCTCTGGATTGCGCTTCCAAAATATTACCCTCTTTATAAATGGAGCAATATCCTCTTGTAAGTCACTGATTTATTAGATTCTCTCTCACCAGCAGATCTATCATTTATTGGTCTAATAACAGATTTGGTTATCAATGTACTTATCCAAATCTGACAAATGCAGCCATCAGACGCCTCAGTAAATGCCTAGGTTTAGTAGGTGGCAGGAAAATTGGTTGTGCAATAATAATACTTAGATGGATAAAGTCACCTAACACTGTCTAGTTACTGCTGACTAGATATTAATCAGATTATCTTTACCCCACACACAAGGTGGATTTTTCTCCAGATTTTCCTTATCTGTCACCATAATCTCCTAATGAATCAACGGGACAACACTGATTTCCAATTAGGCATTCATTATAAGATTTTGAAGTTATAAAACAAAATTGTAAAAAGCACCTTTCTGCAATTTTTTTTTTCTGGTCACAACACAATGTTTAGAACTAAAAGTAAAAAGGGAAAAAAACATGGTGGTCAAGCTTAAAAGCTTTATAAAAGTGCAAAATTAGTTTACTAATTCCAGTGGTTAGAAAATAAAATATATATTTAGTGGGGATATAATTGTCTGTGGTGTTTAAACATTTGACACATATGAGCCCAAATAGTGAAAAAAAATAAAACCGTGTGACGTCAAATTTCATTAATTATTAATGTTAATTATCAAGTATCTTATTGGAGTGATGTTTGAAGACTCCGTTTTCCATATTGTGAAAAGCAAAAAAGCTGGATGCACTGGAATGTCAAGTGCCACAGTCACTGGTTAAATTTAGCTTTTGTTAAAGTACATTTGTTCTAATCAGAAGAAAGCGAGAATGAAGCACTGCCTTCCATATCTAAGTTTGTATCTGTTTCTCCAGAAAAATCTTTTGTTGGTCGGGCTTTTGTACTTTTGTGGTCTTCAGAATCATCTAAGTGATCCACAGTGGAGATATTTTTTACCTGGGGAGCCATGGAGTCAATAGGAAGATACATCTGGTCTTGAAATATATCTTCACTTACAAGACGACGTTGCTGAATTTCTCTAGGTGTATGACTGAAAGTCTGCATGTCTAAATTCATTTTAGATTCTAACTCTGTGAGTCCATTTCCACTGAAGTCCACATCATAGGTGTCTAAAGAAACTTGATCTCTCTGTCTTTCGGTTTTGCTATAGCTCCAGTGTGCCTGGTTCTTTTGTTTCTCCTTGGGGAGATTGTTTTCAAGTTTTTTCTTGTGATTAAATATCACTGTGCTCAAATTAACTTCCATTTTAGGTTCCCTTTCTTCTGCAGCTACACCGCTAAATTCATCTTCAGAGTCAGCAGAGGACATTTCCATCAGAGCCGACGCATCGGAGGACACGTAAGTTCGTACAACCACAGTCGAATTTGCTGTAACTTTTTTAGGGATATTGTTCAGCAGTGCAAAAACTCTATCTACATCCTTCAAGTAATTAGCCCAATCATCCGGACTGAGTCTATACTTGTTTCTGTAGCCATACAAGCTTTCATTAACGCTGTACAGATCTTCCAGTCCTTTCCAGTCAACATCCTCTGTGAAATTGGGCAGGTTAACCTTCCCATCCATCCCATAGTTGTCCCCTGTAAAAATACAGATTGTTTAGGTGATTGCATTCTGGCTTCAATACAATATTTCACTTCTTCACACACTGAATTTTTAAAATTCTTTTTAAAATGGAAATGTGTTAAAATGAGGTCAAAGTGTGTTTTTGTGTCAATTATTTTCCACTCAGTAAACAGAATGAATATTTACAGTCTATTCAAATAAATTCTAAGCACGGGGAACCCATCTCAGCAAAAAAGTTATACGCTTAAAATATGCAATTGTTACCCAAATGCTGTGTAAAGTGCATCTATGATTTATCTAGGCAAAAAAAAGCTAAGTTTAATGGTGTCTCCACCTCATCATCCACTCACACTCTCAGCACCTAATTCAGCCACCAGAAGCAGAAAGAGTTAGGACCATGTAAGCTCAAGTTGGAATTTACACAAGGCTCAGGACTCTTTCCTTCCATGTGTAACAGTGCTGGGTGCCTAAGGGGCCAATCACTGAACAGCATTAGAACTGGGAGGAAGGTAAGTGAGTCACATGCTCCCTCATACCCAGAAGTACCAGGATTTTTCTTACACTCCAGAAGCCAACAGAGTGTGGAAAGGGGAGCAAAGGTGTGGCTGCCATTTAAGACCCCTTTCACACTGAGGGCGTTTTGCAGGCGCTATAGCGTTAAAAATAGCACCTGAAAGCCGCCCTAAACAGCTGCTCCATGCACTCCGGTGTGAAAGTCCGAGGGCTTTCACACTGGAGCGGTGCACTGGCAGGGCGTCAGAAAAAGTCCTGCCAGCAGCTTCTTTGGAGCGGTGAACTCACCGCTCCTCCACATTGAAATCAATGGGGCAGCGCTGCAATACCACCAAGATTTAGCCCCTTTTCGGCTGCTAGCAGGGGGTTAAAAGCGCCCCGCTAGTGGGCGAATAGCGCCGCTAAAACAATGGTAAAGCGGCGCTAAAAATAGCGCTGCTTTACCGCTGACGCCCAGGGCAGCTCGGTGTGAAAGGGGTCTTAGTGAATGTTTGGCCTTAGCCTGCATGGAAAAAACAGGTCACTTTAGGAAGACTGCCAGTCATGAATCTATTAATTTTAACATATATTTTACAAAGCTTTGTTTATTACATACTGCTCTTTTGAAATGTCATCATATTTGAATCTGATACAATGCCATTTTAACACTTTTATAAAGCTAAATTGAAATTCCCATTCCACCCAAAACTAGCATGGACGCAAACAAGCTCAATCACACATTAGATGAATATGTTTCCTAGGGACTCTGGTGATGAGATATCACTATAATAATTTGTTTTCTATATAGTTCTATAAGACACAACAAGACAGTAGGAAATATAACACATTGATCACACCCATAAAGGAATTGTCTATCTCATGTGACGGAAATATTTCTCTGCTCATAAACCATAGCAGTATATATTTGTCGTTCAGTAGTATTTGTCTTATAATTTATTATCTGCTTTGTGGGCCATCATATATGTTGCGGCTTCTATAGCTGCCTGGTATAGAAAAATGGAAGTTGTAAATTGCCAAAAAAATGATAATACAATGATTTTATCCTGTAGATGGTAGATGGTATTGATTTTGTCAACATGATGTCACTGCTGCATAAGTCGCAGACATTATTTTCTGTAAAGTGAGGTAGATCTGTGTTCGTGAAATGGATGTTTGAAGTGTGGACAGGTACACTTATTTTCACACTTTACTTAGCCAAGCCCAGGTTTACTTCACACTATAATAAATCAGGCTCATTGTGTCTCAATCAATCAAAAATTAATTGTTAAAAACAGTAGCAATGAGGACGAGGTGAATTAGATGGCAACAAATTAAAAGTACCATTTGAATTTAAATCTAAACCTTACATTTTTTAATTTTGTATAGAGGCCTTGTCAGTGTTTTTCTAAATCTGTATCCCAGTGGGAAGACTTTCTTTTATTCCTTGAGCAGAAGACATAACAGGAAGTGAGAGACCATCTCTTCAAAATATGGTAAATTCCCTCTTCCCTACTGGAAAATGTGGTGTTGTGACAACTTAAAATTTTGGATTTCCCCTCACTTTAAGTCCCAATGACAAAGATCACAGGACAATTAGAGGAAGATCTCCCCAATGAGGATACAGACAGCAAAATACTGACAAGGGTTCTAAACCCTCAACAATCTAAAAAATGGCTTTAGATACATTTTAAAGGCTAAGTTCACCCTTTTTTTTTTCCGTCAAATGACGGAGCATCACTTGTAAACAAACCAGCTTCATGTCATGATGCTGGTTCCTCCCTCCCCTCTCTGTACCGATCTGTACAGTGCGAGAGGAGAGGGGGAGGGATCGTTTTTAGCAGCGCTGTGGGCTGGATCTGTAGTGCCCACAGCGATGCTCTGTGCCTATACTGTGCAATACTCTGCAATAATGTGCAATACTCTGCCAATACTCTGCAATACTGTGCAAAACTCTGCCAATACTCTGCAATACCCTGCAATACTCTGCCAATACTCGCCAATACTCTGCCAATACTCTGCAATAAATTTTAACAGAAACAAAGATTTTTTTTAACCGAATTTTCTGTCTTTTTTGATTTATAGCGCAAAAAATAAAAAACCCAGCTGTGATTAAATACCACCAAAAGAAAGCTCTATTTGTGTGAAAAAAGGACAAAAAATTTCATATGGGTACAGTGTTGCATAACTGAGTAATTGTCAATCAAAATGTGAGAGCACCGAAAGCTGAAAATTGGTCTGGTTAGGAAGGGGGTTTAAGTGCCCAGTTGTCAAGTGGTTCAAAAACCTGCACCTGGGAATGGGAGGGTGCATGATGCAAGGTGTGTGCTAATGAGGTCAGCTGGTCAACGCCTTCCTGTGTCATAACCCACAGTCTGTAAGGATGTAAGACAAGCAATAGATATGGTTGGAATCATGGATGGAGGAGAGTAAGGGATGTGTCTGTAGATTTTATGGAAAGCTTTGATATTTTTGCAATTGGGGAGCTGGAATTTAGAAAAAAAAGTGAACATAGCCTTTAAGAAAGGAAGAAGTAGATGTTTATGAAAAGAATAATTAGAAAACATTGCCCTGCCGTTAAAGGGAGAAAGTACAGTTGTGCTCAAAAGTTTGCATACTCTGGCAGAAATTGTGAAATTTTGGCATTTATATTGAAAATATGACTAATCATGCCAAAAAAACTGTCTTTTATTCAAGGATAGTGATCACATGAAGCCATTTATTATCACATAGTTTTTTGGCTAACAAATCATAATGATAACAGAAATAATCCAAATGGCCCTGATCAAAAGTTTACATACCCTGGAATGTTTGGCCTTGGTACAGACACAGAAGTTGGCACACACAGGTTAAAATGGCTATTAAAGGTTAATTTCCTACATTTGTGGCTTTTTAAACCGCAATTAGTGTCTGTGTATAAAAAGTCAATGAGTTTGTTAGCTCTCACATGGATGCACTAAGCAGGCTAGATACTAAGCCATGGGGGAACAGAAAAAAATGTCAAAAGACCTGCGTAACAAGGTAATGAAACTTTACAAAGATGGAAAAGGATATAAAAAGCTATCCAAAGCCTTGAATATACCGGTCACTACTGTTCATTCATTAAATAAGAAGTGGAAAATTTGGGGATCTCTTGATACCAAGCCAAGGTCAGGTAGATCAAGAAAGATTTCAGCCACAGGAATTGTTTGGGATACAAAGAAAAACCCAGGAGAAATACAGGCTGCACTGGAAAAAGATGGTGTGAAAAATGATGGTTGTTTTTAAGGAGCAAAATACAATGATACTTGAACAAAAAAGGGCTGCATGGTCAAGTTGCCAGAAAGAAGCCTTTACTGTACAAGTTCCACAAAAAAGCCTGGTTACAATATGCCCAACAACACCTTAACGTGCCTCATTGGGCTTTTTTGTGGCATTGGCGCAGTAAAGGCTTCCTTCTGGCAGCTCAACCATGCAGCTCTTTTTTGTTCAAGTATCGTTGAATTGTGCTCCTTAAAAACAACCACACCGTCTTTTTGGAAAACAGCCTGTATTTCTCCTGAGGTTTCCTGTGGGTTTTTCTTTGTATCCTGAGCAATTCTTCCACCAGTTGAGGCTGCAATCTTTCTTGGTCTACGTGACCTTGGCTTGGTATCAAAAGAGCCTTGAATTTTCCTCTTCTTAATAAGGGATTAAACAGTACTGACTGGCATATTCAAGGCTTTGGGTATCCTTTAATATCCTTTTACATATTTATAAAGTTACATTACTTTGTTACGCAGGTCTTTTGACTGTTCTTTTCTACCTCCTCATGGCTCAGTGTTTAGCCTGCTTAGGGCATCCAAGTGGGAGCTAACAAACTCATTGACTATTTACAGTGGCTTGCGAAAGTATTCGGCCCCCTTGAACTTTTCAACCTTTTGCCACATTTCAGGCTTCAAACATAAAGATATAAAATTTTTATTTTTTGTGAAGAATCACCAACAAGTGGGACACAATTGTGAAGTGGAACGAAATCTTTTGGATTTTTGAAACTTTTTTAACTAATAAAAAAATGAAAAGTGGGGCGTGCAAAATTATTCGGCCCCCTTGCGTTAATACTTTGTAGAGCCACCTTTTGCTGCGATTACAGCTGCAAGTCACTTTGGGTATGTCTCTATCAGTTTTGCACATCGAGAGACTGAAATTCTTGCCCATTCTTCCTTGCAAAATAGCTCGAGCTCAGTGAGGTTGGATGGAGAGCATTTGTGAACAGCAGTTTTCAGCTCTTTCCACAGATTCTCGATTGGATTCAGGTCTGGACTTTGACTTCGCCATTCTAACACCTGGATACGTTTATTTGTGAACCATTCCTTTGTAGATTTTGCTGTATGTTTGGGATCATTGTCTTGTTGGAAGATAAATCTCCGTCCCAGTTTCAGGTCTTTTGCAGACTCCAACAGGTTTTCATCCAGAATGGTCCTGTATTTGGCTGCATCCATCTCCCCCTCAATTTTAACCATCTTCCCTGTCCCTGCTGAAGAAAAGCAGGCCCAAACCATGATGCTGCCACTACCATGTTTGACAGTGGGGATGGTGTGTTGAGTGTGATGAGCTGTGTTGCTTTTACGCCAAACATATCGTTTTGCATTGTGGCCAAAAAGTTCGATTTTGGTTTCATCGGACCAGAGCACCTTCTTCCACATGTTTGGTGTGTCTCCCAGGTGGCTTGTGGCAAACCTTAGACGAGACTTTTTATGGATATCTTTATGAAATGGCTTTCTTCTTGCCACTCTTCCATAAAGGCCAGATTTGTGCAGTGTACGACTGATTGTTGTCCTATGGACAGACTCTCCCACCTCAGCTGTAGTTCTCTGCAGTTCATCCAGAGTGATCATGGGCCTCTTGGCTGCATCTCTGATCAGTCTTCTCCTTGTCTGAGCTGAAAGTTTAGAGGGACAGCCAGGTCTTGGTAGATTTGCAGTGGTCTGATACTCCTTCCATTTCAAAATGATCGCTTGCACAGTGCTCCTTGGGATGTTTAAAGCTTGGGAAATCTTTTTGTATCCAAATCCGGCTTTAAACTTCTCCAAAACAGTATTACGGACCTGCCTGGTCTGTCCCTTGGTCTTCATGATGCTCTCTGCGCTTTCAACAGAACCCTGAGACTATCACAGAGCAGGTGCATTTATACAGAGACTTGATTACACACAGGTGGATTCTATTTATCACCATCAGTCATTTAGGACAACATTGGATCATTCAGAGATCCTCGCTGAACTTCTGGAGTGAGTTTGCTGCACTGAAAGTAAAGGGGCCGAATAATTTTGCACGCACCACTTTTCAGTTTTTTAATTGCTAAAAAAGTTTAAAATATCCAATAGATTTCGTTCCACTTCACAATTGTGTCCCACTTGTTGGTGATTCTTCACAAAAAATTAAAATTTTATATCTTTATGTTTGAAGCCTGAAATGTGCCAAAAGGTTGAAAAGTTCAAGGGGGCCGAATACTTTCGCAAGCCACTGTATACACAGACACTAATTGTGATTTAAAAAGCCACAAATGTGAGATATTAACTTTTACTTGCCATTTTACTTGCCATTTTAAGTATGGTAGGTATTATGATTTTAAAAGGGACCAAAAAACTATGTGATAGTAAATGGCTTCATGTGATTATTATCCTTGAATAAAAGACAGTATTTTGGCATGATCAGTCATATTTTCAATATAAATGCCAACTTTTCACAATTTCTGTCAGGGTATGCAAACTTTTGAGTACAACTGTATATCCACATATATGACACATATTTCTGTTTTGGGTAGATAGCCTTTCTCTCCCACAAACCTTAAATATAGATTTGGGTGATAACATCTCTTCCCCAGAACTCTGTCACAAACAAAACAAATAAAGATGTCTCACTTTTCCTGTTGGAGTTTTCAATTTATGTGGGGGCATGCTTGGCTCTTCTCTCCAGTGGAGTGATTTGAGTATGGGCTCATATAGATAGGCTTTGTTTACTGTCAGAGGTTTTCAGCTGGCTTTAAATTTAGCAGTGTGGATGAGCTCTAGGAGTCTGAGCTTGACATGTGTTTTTTTAGATGCATTAGATCCTATTGTAATCGTTTTTGGTTGAGACATAAGCAGGTCATATGAGGCTCCAACACCAAAACAAATGCATACCTGTGCTACATTAAAGTGCAAAACCCAATGGTTGAAAATAAATCTTTCTATACAATACCTACAGTACCTTGAAAATGTATTCATACCCCACATTTTGTCATGTTACAACCAAAAACGTAAATGTATTTTATTGGGATTTTATGTAATAGACCAACACAAAGTGGCACATAATTGTGAAGTGGAAGAAAAATTATAAATGACTTTCAATTTTTTACAAACAAATATCTGAAAAGTGTGGCGTGCATTTGTATTCAGCCCCCTCTTAGTCAATACTTTGTAGAACCACCTTTCACTGCAATTACAGCTGCAAGTCTTTTTGGGGATGTCTCTACCAGCTTTCCACATCTAGAGAGTGAAATTTTTGCCCATTTTTCTCTGCAAAATAGCTCAAGCTCTGTCAGATTGAATGGAGAGTGTCTGTGAACAGCAATGTTCAAGTGTTGCCACATATTCTCAATTGGATATAGGTCTGAGCTTTGACTGTACATTGAATCTGCTTTGATCTAAACTTTTCCATTGTAGCTCTGGCTGTATGTTTAGGGTCGTTGTCCTGCTGGAAGGTGAACCTCCGCACCAGTCTCAAGTCTTTTGCAGACTCTAATGGGGCGTACACACGGTTGGACTTTTCGACCGGACTGGTCTGACCGACGCCGACGGACCAAATCCGGCGAACAATCCGATCATGTGTGGGCTTCAGCGGACCTTCAGCGGACCTTTCCAGTCGCAAATCTGACGGACTTTAGATTTGGAACAGGCTTCAAATCTTTATGTCGTAACTCCGCCGGACCCAGAAATCCGCTCGTCTGTATGCTAGTCCGACGGACAAAAACTGACGCTAGGGTAGCTATTGGCTACTAGCTATCAACTTCCTTATTTTAGTCCGGTGTACGTCATCACGTACAAGTCCGTCGGACTTTGGTGTGATCGTGTGTAGGCAAGTTCGTTCTTCGGTGTGAATACCTTTTCAAGGCACTGTTTAATATTAGAGCATTTTAAGAATATTTTTAACAGAAACCTATCACAAGAAAAACATGGAGGTTAACCCTAGCTGTTCAGTTTTTTTCTGGAAATGCTAGTTGCCTGTCTATTATGGAAACCCCCCTGTTTAGATAACATCAGTGATCCAAAGCAATTCTGGAGATAAAAATTCATAACACTCTTAAGACTTTCCCAATATGCAGAACTGTTTTGGGGTTTTGACTCAAGGCAGTAAAGCCAACAAAAAACAGGCAACTAGTTTTTTTTCAAAAGAGAGTCAGCAATGGCTGCCCCAACATTCCTCTTATGGCTGCTTAATTTTAAGGAATGCTAGGCTTAGAAAAATCCAGATATTAGCGCACACCTACAGTGCCTTGCAAAAGTATTCACCCCTTTGGTATTTTTTGTGTTCTGTTGCCTCACAAACTGGAATTAAGATGGATTGTTTGAGGATTTACATAATTTAATTCACAGAACATGCCCACAACTTTGATGTTTTTTTTAATTGTGAAGCAAACAAATAGGACAAAATAATGGAAAAAGTCAATGTGCATAACTATTCACCCCCCCAAAGTCAATACTTTGTAGAGCCACCTTTTGCAGCTATCACAGCTCCGGGTCGCTTTGGATAAGTCTCTATGAGCTTGCCACATCTTACCACTGGGATTTTTGCCCATTCCTCCTTGCAAAACTGCTCCAGCTCCTTCAAGTTGGATGGTTTACGCTTGTAACAGCAATCTTTAAGTCTGACCACAGATTTTCGATTGGATTGAGGTCTGGGCTTTGACTAGGCCATTCCAACACATTTACATGTTTCCCCTTAAACCACTCAAGTGTTGCTTTAGCAGTGTGTTTGGGGTCATTGTGCTGCTGGGGGGTTAACCTCCGTCCTAGCCTTAAATCACACACAGAGTGGTACAGGTTTTGCTGAAGAATATCCCTGTAAATTAGCACCATCCATCTTTCCCTTAACTCTGACCAGTTTCCCAGTCCCGACTGCTGAAAAACATCCCCACAGCATGATGCTGCCACCACCATGTTTCACTGTGGGTGTTCTTTGGGTGATGTTATGTGTTGGGTTTGCGTTTTCTTTGATGGCCAAAAAGTTCAATTTTAGTCTCATCAGACCAGAGCACCTTCCTCCATACATTTTGGGAGTCTCCCACGTGCCTTTTCGCAAACTCAAAACGTGCCATTTTGTTTTTTGCTGAAAGTAATGGCTTTCTTCTGGCCACTCTGCCATAAAGCCCAACTCTACGGAGCGTATGGCTTATTGTCGTCCTATGTACAGATATTCCATTCTCTGCTGAGGAACTCTGCAGCTCCTCCAGGGTTACCTTAGTAATTGGTTGCACCAGAGCTTTTTATGGGCTTCATAACAAAGGGGGTGAATACATACGCACATGCCAATTATCAGCTTACTTCACCAACTTAGACTATTATGTTCTGATCCATCACATATAATTCAGATTTAAAAAAACATTGAACCAAAGGCTGTAATGTAATTAAATAGGTAAAAATCCAAGAGGATGGGTGAATACTTTTACAAGGCACTGTATATTCATTCATAAATCATTGAGTTTGCTTCTCAATAATGTACCAGTAACTAAACTGAATCGCATACTGAATTCCTATGATCTTCTGCACATAACAAATCACAGATGGAGCCAGACTTTATTGAATTACACAAAACTGTTCAGGCAGCTTATGGTTGGGAAGAGCACAGAGCCTCAGCAATACAATGCTTCCTAGTCCAATGATTGTTGGTAACACAGGAATCTGCTTGTGGCCGTGGTTTAACACTCCCAAGTGGGGACTCGCTAGTAGCGCTCGTTAATGCCTGCATCTACAGATGGAGGCTACCGACAAGTGAAATCATCATTAAGGCAGCACTACGACTTAGAAGTGAGCACCCTCTACTCCACAGGTTTGGTTAATCCTCCAGGCCCCGGTACGGTCACAGTACAATGCTCCCTAATGTCTACACTTACAGGCTGAAGTCAAATGAAACAGCGTTAGGCAGTACTCTAACTTAGAAGTGAGCATGTTCCTCTTGCACAGTTAACCCTTTGTGTATGTTTCACTTTACAGAACTTCTCCCAATGGATGTAGCAAATCCACATGCCACCTAACTCCCAATAACACCATGCGACTTTTCCCTGACACACAGAGATAATCTCTTCACATGTTACCGAGCTTCTCCATTCCTGTGGCCTCTTATTTTTCTTCCGTGACATCTCAGGCTAGGTACCTGGGATACCCGGTTCCAGGATGTTGGTCCCTGTATGTGGGGCACCGATTGCTAGGGAGGCGGCCAAGCTCTCAAACCCTCTCACTGCCAAGACCCTCCGTCACCCATTCCATGTCACCAAGACACTCGTTGGCTGGCTGCTTAAGCACACGACACTCTAGCAATGACACCCCAGTTGCCCGGAGCAACCACAAGATAGCCTCTTTGCCTTCCACTGCAGGTTAGACTTTTCTGTGTCCGCACTAACTTCTCTTCACCCTCTTCTAAGTCCTCTTCTTTGATATGCTATGCATGCACCTCTTTTGTGACTTCAGACCAGGCAGCTTGGCTTAACAATAAAATACTTTACTGAAGTAGCTGAATATAACATATGGACAGTTCTCAGCAACATCATTTATGCACATTCCTATACATAGGCCTCTAAGTGCCATTTTAGTGTGTCCCTGGTGCTCCCTTGTTCCCCATGAGGTGGTCATACTTCATTAGGTAAGAATATCCTAAAAGTAGAGATTACATCCTCAACATCACTCTCCCTTTCTTCCCATGTGAGAGCAGCCAACAAGACCTCTGACCTAGATAGAGTTCCCCTTTTTATATTCTTTGTCCAGCAGACATTAACTAAACAGTGCAACTCACACATTAGAAAATACATTTAACCCAGAAAATAATGAGCACTAAACTAATCTAAAATAACACAGCAATACCTCTATAAGCATCTGCTTACATGCTGAGCCAGGGCTTTTTTTCAGCGGGAACGCGGGGGAACGCAGTTCCGGCACCTCCAACACTGGATGTATGTAATAGCATTGGGTGTGGGGTGTGCTGGAGGGTCTATTGATGTTGGCTGCTGAGGGATATATTGTCACTGGTGGGGATCTGATTTTGTGTGAGGGTCTATTTTTGCTGATGGGGAATATATTGTTGCTGGGGGGTCTTATGTTGCTGGAAGGGATCTACTGTTGAGGGAGAGGTCTATTTTTACTGGCTGCTGGAAGATCTATTAATGCTGGCTGCTGGGAGATCTGTTTTTGCTGCTGGGGGGTCTAATGTTGCTTGGGTGGATATTTTGTTGTGGGTATGTCAAGGTTGCTGCAGGGAATCTATTGTTGTTGGGGTGGAGTCCATTGTTGCTGGGGGAGTCTATTGTTGTGTGGGGATCTATTGCTGAGATTCTATTGTTTCTGACCGCAGGGGATCTATTTTACTGCTTTTCTTTTTATCAACATGTTTCATACAAATGGTTTAGCACCACAAAATTATACTTGGTTCTGTATTCTCTAAAAGGGGCAGTACCGGTAGGTGGGTAGGGGGTGGAATCAAGGGACGGTGGTCAGAGGTGGGTAGGGGGCAGAGACAAAGGGGGGAGTTCCTGCACCTATTCTCCGAGAAAAAAAGCCCTGTGCTGAGTTATAGATATTTAACAGAGGTGTCCCCTTCTCACTACATTGTATGGCAAGGTTGTGTGAATTATAAGTGTGGCTGCACAGAATTAAAGATACTTAGGCAGGTAAACAATTCACAGATGTATATTTCATGTGTGTGTGTTGGTATGGCTGCAGTTTCGCCCTAAATCTTTTTTTTATTAATTTAATAACAAAAACAAAGAAAGGATCTCTGGCAGGTCGGTCAGTCTAAGGTCCTCTGGGTAAGTAAATCTGTATTAAACTTAAGTGGCAGGAGGAATGCATACAATGCAAAAAATGTTGTCTGCGTACAGGGCAAACCTCTACAGTGCGTCATAACCACAATAATGCTCCTTTCCAGGCAGATGTTTTGTGATTTTCCTATCAAAGTGTCAAACTTAAGACAAACAGATTTTCTCTGAGTAGATACTGGAAGTGCAGAGCTTTAAAAAAATGTAGCCTGGAGCAAACTCATAATGGATGTTATTGTGCAAGTATCTCATCTGAAACAAAATCCCATGACGATCACTGCAAACACCTTTAAAGAGCCAGATAGAAAAGTATTAGCAACGAGCACTGTCATAAGACAAAGGCAAAAGATCATTGCATACTGTGCTCCCCAACATTCTACTGGCATAAGGATGAGTTGGAAACCTTCATAAAACTGCATTTATGCTTGAAGATAAAATAGGCCACAGAGGTCTACTGTCTTCTGATGTCACTAGATTGAGGTCTACGTCCCCTAATCTCACTGGATTGAGGTCTACTGTCCTCTGATCTCCCTGGATTGAGGTCTACTGTCCTCTGATCTCCCTGGATTGAGGTCTACTGTTCCTAATCTCACTGGATTGAGGTCTACTGTCTTCTGATCTCACTGGATTGAGGTCTACTTTTCCCTAATTTCACTGGACTGGGGTCCACTGTTCTCTGCTCTCACTAGATTGGGGGAAGATTTTCGTCTCTACAGGTAACTTTAGATGAACCAAGATTGAGTGGTATTTTCTGGGCGATTGTTATTCAGCTACTGGTCATGTAAAGTCACGTTTCCAATGTATATGGATTGACAGCTAGACAGAAGTTAGCTGTGTGCAGGTCTGCAAGATAGTGGCAGCAACCATCTGACCCACATCTAGAATAAATGGGCCCCTAAGTCTCAAAGGGACTTTGTGCAGCCACTCCGTATGTACAAATAGTATGCCTGCCTCTGCTTCGAAATGCTTGGCTGCTCTTCTACTCCTGTCCTCTGTACACATGAACCCACTCCCTTTAAAGCTACCATTATCCCCCCTAGAGTCCCCCTTTTACTTACCTGAACCCGTTCTTTCCAGTGACGAGAATGAGCCCAGCAGCTCCAGGCACTGTCTCAGGTCCTCACTGGATAGATTGATAGCAGCAGGAGCCATTGGCAATCAAATCAGGGGTGGGGTCGAGTCCTGTCTGTGTCAATTAACGCAGCAGCAGGACTAGGGAGTGAGGCTCTCCGTGGGGGGCACTCGATGCAGAGGAGGAGCCAGGAGCGCCGTCAAGAAGGGGAGGGTCTGAGCCGCTCTGTGCAAAACCCTTGCACAGAGGAGACAGGTATACCATATTTGTTATTTAAAAAAACAAAAACCTTTACAATCACTTTAAGACCTCAAACACACTGGACGTTTTACAGCTGCTTCTAGGGGCATCTGGCAGTTTTTTTTTCTGCCTCTAAATGCCCCTCCATGTTAGCCTATGGAGTTGATTTACTAAAGGCAAATCCACAGTGCACTACAAGTTCGCTGTAGATCTGAGGGGACGATCTGAAATGAGGGGAAGCTCTGCTGATTCCTATCAACCAATCAGGTGCAAGCAAAAATGCTGTTTTTTATTTTTCTTGCATGTCCCCCTCTACAGCAATTGCACTTCCAAGTGTACTTGTAGTGCACAGAGGATTTGCCTTTAGTAAATAAACCCCTATGTGTCCATGTACACATAGGATTTTAGCAGCATTTAGTGGCAGGAAAAAAAAACATATGCCAGTGCGTCCAAGAGCAGCAGAGTTTGGGCAAAAAAAAAAGCTTGACACTACTAAAAGAAGCTAAAAGCTGCTAAACGCGCCTAAATGCTAGTGCTTGAGCATTAACTAATTTCAATAGCCAGACAAATTATTTATTCTGGTCAATGAAATTAACGCCAAAGAGCTTGACGCCTGTAAAAGCTCTTAAAAGCCCCTAAAAGCTTGCACAAGCTTTAGACACTTTTACAAGCGTCAGGCATTTTTTCTGCAAAACCGCTGCTGGCTTCTAGGAGAGTTAAATAAACGTCCTGTGTGCATGAGGCCTTAACTCTGTGTGTTGCTGCCCTGTCATTTGCCTGCACTTGCACACTGTCTCCCAACTCCTGTTAGTGCACAACAATGTAAACAAAGCCTTGTAGTTTAGAGGAATATAGGAGTGTAAACAACTAAAGGATTCTGTTATTTGATACTGCTGTGCACTCTGTGTAGCTGGGTGACAGCGTGTCAGCAAGGGCAACTAGCCCAATCTCTAAATATATACCTGAAATACATACACTTAACTGTTTTACAGTGCTCTGAAAAAGTATTCACACCCCTTGAAATCTTCCACATTTTGTCATGTTACAAGCAAAAATGTAAATGTATTTTATTGGGATTTTATGTGATAGACCAACACAAAGTGGCACAGAATTGTGAAGTGGAGGTAAAATAATAAATGTTTTACAAATAAATATCTGAAAAGTATGGCATACATTTGTATTCAGCTCTCTTTACTCTGATACCCCTAACTAAAATCTAGTGGAACCAATTACCTTCAGAAGTCACTTAATTAGTAAATAGAGTCCACCTGTGTCTTATGTATTCTTACTAAGTACAACTGTTCTGTGAAGCCCTCAGAGGTTTGTTAGAAAACCATAGTGAACAAACAGCATCATGAAGGCCAAGGAACACACCAGACAGGTCAGGAATAAAGTTGTGGAGAAGTTTAAAGTAGGGTTAGGTTATACAAATATATCCCAAGCTTTGAACCTCTCACATAGCACTGTTCAATCCATCATCCGAAAATGGAATGAGTATGGCACAACTGCAAACCTACCAAGACATGGCCGTTAACCTAAGCTGACAGGCCGGGCAAGGAGAGCATTAATTAGAGAAGCAGCCAAGTGGCCCATGGTAACTCTGGAGGAGCTGCAGACATCCACAGCTCAGGTGGGAAAAACTATTTATCGTGTACTCCACAAATCTGGCCTTTATGGAAGAGTGGCAAGAAGAAAGCCTTTATTGAAAGAAAGCCATAAGAAGTCCTGCTTGCAGTTTGCAAGAAGTCATGTGGGGGACACAGCACACATGTGGAAGAAGGTGCTCTGTTCAGATGAGACCAAAATGTTACTTTTTGGCCTTAAAGCAAACAGCTATGTGTGGCAGATAACTAACACTGCATATCACCCTGAACACACCATCCCCATCGTGAAGCATGGTGGTGGCAGCAACATGTTGTGCGATGCTTTTCTTCAGCAGGGACAGGGAAGCTGGTCAGAGTTGACGGGAAGTTGGATGGAGCCAAATACAGGGCAATCTTAGAAGAAAACCTGTTAAGAGTCTGCAAAAGACTTGAGACTGGGGTGGAGGTTCACCTTTCAGCAGGACAACAATACTAAACATACAGCCAGAGCTACAATGGAATGGTTTAGATCAAAGCACATTCATGTGTTAGAATGGCCCAGTCAAAGTCCAGACCTAAATCCAATTGAAAATTTGTGGCAAGACTTGAAAATTGCTGTTCACAGATGCTCTCCATCCAATGTGACAGAGCTGTTTTGCAAAGAAGAATGGGCAAAAATGTCACTCTCTAGATGTGCAAAGCTGGCAGAGACATACCCAAAAAAGACTTGCAGCTGTAATTGCAGTGAAAGGAGGCTCTACAAAGTATTGACTCAGTGGGCTGAATACAAATGCACGTCAAACTTTTCACATATTTATTTGTAAAAAATGTTGAAAACCATTTATCATTTGACTTCCACTTCACAATTTTGTGCCACTTTGTGTTTATCTATCACATAAAATCCCAATAAAATAAATGTACGTTTTTGGTTGTAACATGACAAAATGTGGAAAATTTCAAGAGGTATGAATACTTTTACAAGGCACTGTATCTATATGGGGGCATGTCATAAACAGGGTGACAATACGGCAATACAGTGACATTGATGTATCTTGTTTTTCAGTGGCTAATTATAATTTACTTATTATCGGCTAACCTAAAAGTAAAATGTGAAATACATGAAGGGTTGAAAAACCCACAGCTTACTCTAAAATACAAATTTATACTTCTGCACATTGTTTCATGCATTTTGCAAAGCATAACATGGTAATATACATATACAACTTGATATAAATATATGGAGATGCACAATAATAGTGTACACACAACACAGAGAAAACACAATGCACAGGCTTTCTTATCAGTGGCGCATTAACCTAAACATTGTGTGAATTGAATGTTGAAAAATCAACAAGTCGCAAGCATGAAATGAGATGTATGAGCTCTTGCTGGGAAGATGAGATGGAGTGAATCATGGTAGCTGGAGACCATTGACCAATATGAGGAAACCATGGTTAGAATTTGCATGCACCAAAAGCTATGTCATGGGCCACATGACAGAATACACAAATTAGTCGGAATGGGCTGGATCATGCAATTATGTGGGAAGAAGCCGCTGGAAAGGATAAATAAGAAAAAGGACATATACCTGTGTGGATCATAGGTTCGTCCATCTTTACTCCCTGATATAGGAAAATACAAGAGTAATGGTTGTTAACTTCTAGAAGAGAAATCATTCACCAAATACTAGATTGCCAACTCTCCTTAAAGATGGTTAAGGTGTACCCATCATTGAAATTAATAACTCAGCAGCTATTCTAATATTTACTATCAGGTATCTGAAAGGGACAGTCCACCCAAAACTGATATTTCAGCTTTTGGTAGATGCTAGAGAGCTAAAGTAGACAGATTATTTTATTTCTGGGGCACTCTATTGGTGAGATTAGTGTGGCCATTATTTGCAGTTGCCACCTTCCCTGCTGGATTTTTAATTTATTTATACCATGGAGAATGGAAAGGAGTTGCTGGGGCAGGAAAAGGTGGGTGAGAAAACCCAAACTCACATATGGACAGGGACAGAGTTAAGAGTTAGGTAGGTAGATCATTCTGCTGGAGTATCCCAAGACATAAAATAAGGCATGGACAGACTTGGGCCATCAAACTCCATCTATAACATCACTTTTGGGTGAACTAGGCTTTTTTTCTGTGCTTGATAATATGTAATGGGGCTTTCTTACTATATTGTCTAAAAATAAAAACTGTGTTGCTCCATAGCAACTAATCAGACTGAGCTTTCATAAGTTTGTCTCTACAGGACAACACAGACAATTTTGGTTTTAAACATTTTGATATATGAGGGATAGTGTAAGGATAGTATAATAATTGTGGCTATACCCTTGACCTGAGCCAGCACTGTCCGGCTCTTCTGCTGAGCTGGAATTTTTGCCTATTGTCGTCATTTAGGTTTCATGATGTTATCCAGATGATGCTCCTTAGCAGTGGTTTTAAACTGCTTTTCAACTACATTTGGCAGATTTGCCCATTGACTTAATACCTAACTTGGCTAGAAAGAGCAAGCATGTTAGAATTTACCACAAAATAGGCACCACCACTGTATGAAAGCAATGCTATATATTTGAAAATCACTTGAATGCATGGGTTTTTATAGCTTGTAGACTATAGAAACAAAATAAAATAGTGTCAATCAAAATACTCATATTAATTGGTCTTAATTTAAATTTGCTAAAAATATGCAACACCAGCAAACATAAAATTAGTGACCCGCAAACCCTCTTTTACTAGGTACGGCTGATATTAGAAGGGGCACGGGCTGTGTAAGGGGTAAGCAGGTTAGTTAGCAGCTCCTGGCTAGAGACAGTCTAGCAGTTGTTAGCTCTGAAGCCAATGCTGTAAATAAGCTTTGCGGTCTGTGTCAACCTGTTATTATTAAACCTGAAAGAAAGAATTGGTCAGGCCAGCAGGTTATTATTCAGCATTTTTTTTTTTTTTTTTAAGCATGTAGGCATTTTTATAATCCAACTGCTGTAAATAAATAGGACGATATAGCAATGTTTTACACTTAGAACATATTAAAATGTCTTTAAAAAACCTTATATGTACTGAAAATGTACCTGTTTCTAACCCTTTCGGCCTTAGGTTGCACTGCCGGTGACCCTGACAGCTTCTTAGCTCCATCAACTGTACATGAAGCTGATTCAAAACTCCTCTCTCCACAGTATGTACAGCATTTGTGAGCTGTGGGGAAAACAGCAATGCACATGAATACATTGTTAGTAATGGTTCAAAGGCCTGAAACTAATAAGCAAACTGCAGAAACTGTTGCTATTTACATTTTGTAAAAAAATAATAATTCACTCTTGTCTTGATGATTGCAGCTCCTTCCTCATTGGCCTACCATTACACAGGCTATCCTCCCTTCAGAAATAAAAAGAGAAAAGGGCGCACCAGCCATGTGCATTATCTTTTATAAAACATTTATTGAGTAAAATGATAAAGGAAATTACTCACAAGCAGTAGTGAATCATGTGCCATAAACCTTGGACATCAACTAGCAACAAGTGGTTTGAAATGATGAACAAAGCCTTCCAAAGGTCTTTCAGAGGAATATATAACACTGCTTGCTTACGCGTTTCGAAGGGCTCGTCCCTTCTTCATCAGAGCTCAGCAGTGAACAGATGCATTCATCCCGTGCCACTCTGCACTCCTCTGCGCCCAATTATATGTGTGTCTATACATGTATACACCTATCACTGCTGATCATGTACTCCTATGGTTAAGCCCCTGCTGAGTTTCAACTGTATTACACCACAGCGACACTCATCAGTTTCTTTACTATATTTATTAATGAATGAATTTATTATCAATCTATTCATCAACTAATTAAACCATGATGGGCTATCCACCTGTACAGGCGAAGAGTGTAGGAGGGAGGATTTCCCAGAAAGGGAGGAGCCCTATGTGCCCTGCCCCATCCATTGATTGTGCCTTTTTGACATTCACTATATATACAGGGCCTACTGAAGGAGGGTTCACTGCTGAGCTCTGATGAAGAAGGGACGAGCCCTTCGAAACGCGTAAGCAAACAGTGTTATATATTCCTCTGAAAGACCTTTGGAAGGCTTTGTTCATCATTTCAAACCACTTGTTGCTAGTTGATGTCCAAGGTTTATGGCACATGATTCACTACTGCTTGTGAGTAATTTCCTTTATCATTTTACTCAATAAATGTTTTATAAAAGATAATGCACATGGCTGGTGCGCCCTTTTCTCTTTTTATTTCTTTGTCTGCTAGGATTCCCCATCCTTGAGGGCAGCAAGGCCTGTGTATCCCTTTCATCTATTTGGTCGACCACTTGTGCGCAGGAGTCATTTTCTGTTTTTGTATCCTCCCTTCAGCCTATCATGACTGCTGCTTGCAGACCATCCACCTTACTCAACTGCTTTTTGTCTGCTCCCCTTCTCTGCTAATCCCTCCATTGGCTTCCAATGACCCAACAGCATACAAAGTCATCCACAACTCTGCCCCCAGTAACACTACAAAACTTGTCCCAATAAATCACCCAGACCATCCACTCTACTCTTCCCAAGTCCCCCTGCTCTCTAGCTCCCTTTTTACCTCCTTCCATGCTTGCTTCCAAGACTTCTTTAGACTTCTTAAGAGCTTCTACCATCCTCTAGCACTCCCTACCCCAATCTCTCTGGCTGTCTCTTACTTTCTGCCTTTAGGTGATCCATAAAAACTCAACTCCTTTATTGCATACTTACATAGTTTCAGCTTGGACCTATGTAAGTATGCGTAGCTCATCATTGAGGGGAAGCTAACAATTACGGTTTCATAATTACTGATAGGTTGTTGCTTGAAGAATCATTTCCATTGTTTGGTATTATTGGACCATGACTGGGCCTCCTAAGGATAACTGCACTGTGTCTCTAAATATTGAAATACATTTGTGTGTTTACCTGATAGGGGTCAACGTTCATATCGAAGTACTCCAAGAAACCCGTGGCAAATTCACAAAACAGAAAATTGTGAGTCACGTTGACTGTTCTCAAACACCAGTATGTGTTATTATTGGAACTGGTACAGGCACAGAAAGACCCCACTGTAAAGAAAGAGTAAATCAGATTGCATTTTAATACTTTTTAAGCATTAAATTACAAGAAAAAATGTAGATTTTAATAATAAACCACATGTGCACATATAAGGCCTATGCTTTGATATGGTCATCATGTGAAACATACATCAGTTAATAAGGTCAGCACCATAATTGCAACAGTCGTAAGTATCAGCACTCCAAATTAGAACCTGAGCAGAGTTTACATGACAAGCATGTGCAGGAAAAAAACATATCCCCTTGGGGATATAACGTGCTGTTATCTAGTGATGGTGGGCTTTGCCTTCTACATCTGTCTCCTTTCCTCCTCAAAAAAATAATCAATTAAATGATTATAACAGGGGGTCTATGACTTGTTTCTGTTTAAGGCAGGATTTAAGAAAAAATGTCCCCATGGAATTGTGGCACCCACATCCACCATGTTATTTTACCAAGGGGTTCAATGAAGAGAAAAGCATCCAAGAGCCACTGGGACTTTGATGTGAGTTCATACAAAGTAGTGAGAGGACATACAAACTTTAGAGAACTCACTGGTTCAGGTAAGGCTGCTCACAACAGACAAGGCTACTCTCCAGTGGGTACCCCAGCAGATTACCAGTAAAAACAAAGCTTGCACTAATGGAAGGAGTGCCAGACCAAATGATAAACAAGTCCAAATACATTTATTAGTTTATACTAATGAAGTAAAGTTGCACTTTGCATAAGAATACCCTTAGCTTGAATGTGGTGAAATGTGGTAAAATTTCACATTGCAAGGAATACCCAATCCTGTGCAAGGAAAATCAAGAAACAGCATTTTTGCTTGCACATGATTGGATGATGGAAGTCAGCAGAGCTTCACTTCCTTCATTAAACTGTGGGAAATTACACAGGAAAGTGAATGGTCTATTTGCCTTTAGTTAATTAAACTCACTGACTGAGTACTTTCCAAATGATCAATCTGGCTCTAGTGTAACAATCAAGAATAGTGACTTTGGTGGCAGCATTTGTCAGTGACTTAGACAGTTCTGAAGCTAGAGACAGCCAAGCAACTCGAATTTTTAAAATGAAAGCAACTGTAGCCTCTGCATTTTACTCAGTACAACTTTCCTTTAAATTGTTAATGTTGTACTGGAGTGGCTTTTACTTTTATATACTGTACTTGTGTTTCTCATGCTGACAGTAGCACTGATAATATGTATGTAAGGTTTTCATTCTATCTAGATAGAATGAAAACCTCATATACAGTGCCTTGAAAAAGTATTCATACCCACATTTTGTCATGTTACAACCAAAAATGTAAATGTAATGTAAATTTTATTGGGATTTTATCTAATAGACCAACACAAAGTGACACATACTTGTGAAGTAGAAAGAAAATGGTTTTCATTTCTTTTTTACAAATAAATATCTGAAACATGGCATGCATTTGTATTCAGCCCCCTATTACTCTGATACCCGTAACTTTCAGAAGTCACCTAATTAGTAAGTAGAGTTCACCTATGTGTAATTTGATCTCAGTATAAATACAGCTGTTCTGTGAAGCCCTCAGAGGATTATTAGAGAACCTTCGTGAACAAACAGCATCATGAAGGCCAAGGAACACACCAAGCATGTCAGGGATAAAGTTGTGGAGAAGTTTAAAGCAGGGTTAGATTATAAAAAAATATTCCAAGCTTTGAACATCTCACGGAGCACTGCTTAATACATCATCCGAAAAGGCAAAGAGTATGGCACAACTGCAAACCTACAAAGACATGTCCGTCTACCTAAACTGACAGGCCGGGCAAGGAGAGCATTAATCAGAGAAGCAGCCAAGAGGCCCATGGTAACTCTGGAGGAACTGCAGAGATCCACAGCTCAGGTGGGAGAATCTGTCCACAGGACAACTATTAGTCGTGCACTCCACAAATCTGGCCTTTATGGAAGAGTGGCAAGAAGAAAGGCATTGTTGAAAGACATAAGAAGTCCCATTTGCAGTTTGGCGAGAAGCCATGTGGGGGACACAGCAAACATATGGAAGAAGGAACTCTGGTCAGATGACACCAAAATTGAACTTTTTGACCTAAAGGAAAACGCTATGTGTGGTGGAAAACTAACACTGCACATCATCCTGAACACACCATCCCCACCGTGAAACATGATGGTGTCAGCCTCATGTTGTGGGGATGCTTTTCTTCAGCAGGGACAGGGAAGCTGGTCAGAGTTGATGGGAAGGTGGATGGAGCCAAATACAGGGCAATCTTAGAAGAAAACCTGTTAGAGTCTGCAAAAGACTTGAGACTGGGGTGGAGGTTCACCTTCCAGCAGGACAACTACACTAAACATACAGCCAGAGCTACAATGGAATGGTTTAGCTCAAAGCATATTCATGTGTTAGAATGGCCCAGTCAAAGCCCAGACCTAAGTCCAATTGAGAATCTGTGGCAAGACTTGAAAATTGCTGTTCACAGACACTCTCCATCCAATCTGACAGAGCTTGAGCTATTTTGCAAAGAAGAATGGGCAAACATGTCACTCTCTAGATGTGCAAAGCTGGTAGAGACATCCCCAAAAAGACTTGCAGCTGTAATTGCAGCGAAAGGTGGTTCTACAAAGTATTGACTAGGGGGGCTGAATACAAATGCACGCCACACTTTTCACATATTTATTTGTAAAAAATGTTGAAAACCATTTATCATTTTCCTTCCACTTCACAATTATGTGCTACTTTATGTTGGTCTATCACATAAAATCCCAATAAAATAAATTTATGTATTTGGTTGTAACATGACAAAATGTGAAAAATTTCGAGGGGTATGAATATTTTTTCAAGGCTCCGTATAGATACAGTTTATACACACACATGCACATGACCACAATCCTGTTAGTTAAGTGCAGAAATATTTTTACTCTGATTATCCAAGTCATATTTTCTTTGGCATCACATTTAGCAATAGCACGGACTTCATTTCCCTCATTTTTTTTTTTAATTAAGCCCATGCAAAGTACGCACACTCTGTACAACCTGATTTCTGGAAAAGTTTATCACAAGAATTTTTAATCCCAGCAGTTGTGCTGTGTTTAATTAAAGAAGGGTTTAAGCAACAAACCCCAGACCTGACAATGTATCTATACACACAACTTTTTTTAGTTGTTGATAGAATGGGGAAAGCAAAGAACCCCTGTCACCTTTATCTGCTATCTGGGGTTTGTTTAGAGAGATTTCTCCTCACTTCCTGTCCTGGGAGACAACTTTTTTACTAAACAAGAAGTGAATGGATCTTTTCATCGCAGTCAAGCAGCAGAAGAAAAAGACAAACAGGAAGGCAAGACGTCTTTATTGCAGGAGCAACATAGTATATCTCTTCTGCAATTAAAGAAAAAAAAAAAAGAGAAAAAAAAAAACAAAACGCAGCTATATTTCTACTTTAAGAAACCATGATAAGGTAAGTTGACAGCATGTTCAAGTTATCAAAAACATATGTTTAAAGAAACCCACTACCAGAACTTAGAGCCCTTTTGGGGCTGAACTGATTTTAGAAAATACATCCTATACACCCACAGAAATGTCCTTCATGGACTGATGGTCTATGGTAGGTGAATTTTTTTTTAAAGGATCACTGTTACTAACAAAATATATATGTCCCTAATGTATATATCAGTGATGTTTTAAATTGTAGCTGAAAACTGATACAAAATAGAATATTATTTATATTAAAAAATTGAGGAAAGTGAAGGCATTGCCTATAGCTGCTAATTAGGCCTCATTCACACAGGAATACTTAAGTGTACACCCATGTGAGGACCATGTTTGCACCCACACGGATGTCAAATAGGGTGCAGCTGCTATGTCCCATATGACATGAATGGGACTGTCTGCATGCCAATGTACAGGAACACCTGTGCATCCTGTGTGAACAAACAGGGGCCTCACATGGGTGTACGCTTAAGTATGCCCCTGCGAATGTGGCCTTAGATTTCCAATATATGTTCAGTACAGGTTTAAATTAACATTTACAGCTGGGTCTTTGCTAAGCATGATGAAAGATGTAATGTTAGAGCATTAATGAACATGTTCTTACAGTTCCAGAATGGTGCCGTCTGCCAGTGGTTGTTGTCATGAGTAAAGCAGGTGAGTCCAGGAAGGCTG